>NC_061116.1:206684975-207029578 GCF_002878395.1 Capsicum annuum | reverse complement strand
TATATATATATATATATATATATATATATATATATATATATATATATATACACGTTTGCATTTAGTTATTTGATTTGGATTGAATGATAGCATTACTTTATCTTATCCCTGAGTTACACGCTAGCGTTCACTTCGTTAACCATCTCCGCATGTTGTATCCCCATACGATGCTAGAACTGGCCATACTACCATTTCTCCTACTTAGTGACTTGGATTTGAGGATAGCTTTGAGTCAGATTGAAGTGGTGAACTTTCATACTTCAGAAGTCTTTATTACATACTATGAAATTCTTTTCATTTTTGTTATTTCATTAGATTTGGTTTTGGCTATGGCTGGGGGCATATCCCGATTGGATTTTTCTTAATTCTAGTTAGAGGCTTTATCAAACAACTATAGGCATAGTTGGTGTCGGTATTGGTATTGGTATTAGAAATGGTTGGTTAATTTGTTATGGATTTTGACTTTGGTTTTAATATTACTATATTGTCTTTAAATTTATATTGCCTTATCTTGTTATATGTTCGAAATTCATCCGAAAAGAGGTGTAAAGTGGTAAATGGTGAGGTATTAGGGGTGTTTTCAATTCAGGTGGGATACCCAACACAAAAAAGCCCTAGTTCGGGTTGTGTTAAATTAATATTAGAGCTCTAAGTTCATGGTCAATTGGGTATTCGACAAAGCCATATCGAGTAGAATCTTTTTTAAGTGTGTGTAGTATGCCACACTCATAAGGGAGAGCCTATGACATATTTAGGAATGTTTCTCTTTCTCGTGTTTTGTTTTCAAGCTGTAAAGTCTAAGGTCGTAAAATCTTCTCTAATACCTATTTGTTTGCTTTTCAAATCATGCCTTACAGGTGATTTGAAGTTCACAAAAAATCCTTGTCCCACCTGGGGATAATATTGATGAGACCCATCCTACTTATGGGGTCTAGATACGGTATAGGGGTCCAGTTCCTGATTTCCCTCTTGGAGTTCCATTAGTCACCTTTAGTCCTTCTCAAACTCCTCAGGCTAATGTGATAAATGCTGAGTTTCATCAGTCTATTCATATGTTGGCATAGTTATTATCTTCTCAGGCCGATCATGGTGCTTTTTTTACTCCATCTTCTGAGGTCACAAGGGTTGGCCAGTTTATGAGGTTGAGCCCTCCCGTGTTTACTAATGTTAAGGTTGAGGAGGATCCCCAAGGTTTTATTGATGAGATAGAAAATATCTTTCGTATTATGTATGCTAGTAACATGGATGGTGTGGAATTTTTTACCTACCAACTGAAGGGTGTAGCATACTGATGGTATGGGAAATAAGAACAGTCGAGGGGTAACGATACTGAGTCAACCCTATAGTATGATTTTTCTAGTATTTTTCTGGACAGCTTCTTTCTACAGGACTTGAGAAAGGTAAAAGTGGGAGAGTTTGTTAACCTAAAGCAGGGCAATATATCAGTAAAATAGTATACCTTGAAGTTCTACCATTTATCTCGATATGCTCCAGAGTTGGTTTCTACCATGAGGTCTAGAATGAGAAAGTTCTCTTTCGCGTTATCCCGAGACTTAATTTTAGAGAGTAAGGCAAACTTGTTGAAAAAATATATAGACATATCCAGACTGGTTGTGTATATAAAGCAGGTCGAGAAAGAAAAGAAGAAGCAGGTTAAGAAAGAGAAGAAGAAGCAGGTGAAAATTGGGGAGAGGTGGAATAAGAAGTTTAGATTTTCTGATCATGGCAATCGTCAATATGAAGGTGGTAGGAAAGGTAGAACATGGTCCAAGAACAGGTGCAACAATTCTAGGTCTCGCTCGATGGCTAGTGCTCCCTATCCGAAGTCATTAGATGACAGACATTTTTAGAGTGGCGATAATTATAGGGCACAGGGTGCCTAATCTCAGGCTAATGAGGTCCACTCAGCTCCATCATATCTTTTATGCAAATTTTATGGTTGATTGCATCGGGGTTACTATGATGAAAGAAAGGACAAGTGCTTCAATTATGGTTAGTTAAAAGTTGTACTGTTGGTAAGGTTTTCTTTGAGGAAAGAAAGGTTTTTGTTGCCTCTTCTTCAGCTCCGGCACCAAAGGGTGTACTATCTAGCTCTAGAACAGGTCAAAAATGACTTTATGATCTCACTACTTATCAGGAGTCTGAGGCATCATTTGATGTCGTTACTGGTATGTTGGAATTCTTTTCCCGTGATATGTACAATTTACTTGATTTAGGTCCACTCTATCTTATGTGACCCCACTTATGGCTGTGCATTTTTATTTTGTTCCTGAGTGTATTCTAGACTATTTTTCTATTTATACCCTAATGGGTAATTCTGTGGTTGATAGAAGAATCTATAGGGGTTTTGTAGTATCTGTGGGTGGTCAGGAGACTTTGGTGAATCTATTTAAATTAGACATAGTTGATTTCAATGTCATATTAGGGATGGATTAGTTGCACTCATGCTATTTTTTTTAGACTGTCGGACTCGTAAGGTCATTTTTAAATTCTCAAATTAGCCAATTATTAATTGAGAGGGTGGTTCCCTATCTCCTAAGAGGAGGTTCATATTATATCATAGAGCTCAGAGATTAATCTCCAAGGGTGTGTCTTTATCATCTGGTTTGGGTTAAAAATTCTAACTCAAATAGTCCTTCTTTGCATTTCATCCCAATGGTTAATGAATTCCCTGAGGTCTTCTCTGATGACCTTCCTGGCATTTCTCCCAATAAGGAGATTGATTTTGGGATTGATCTTGTTTGATTTTGGGATTGATCTTGTTTCAAACACTAATCCTATTTCTATTCCCATGTATAGAATGGCTCCAGTTGAGTTGAAGGAGCTTAAGGAGTAGCTAAAGGATCTTTTAGATAAGGGTTTCATCCGTCCTAGTGTATCTCTGTAGGGTACACTAATTTTATTCATGGGTAAGAAGGATAGTTCCCTTCAAATGTGTATTGATTACCGATAATTGAATAAGGTGACGGTAAATAATAAGTACCCTTTTACAAGGATAGGTTATTTGTTTGACTAACTTCACATTGCTAAGTTTTTCTCCAAGATTAATCTTTAGTCTACGTATCATCATTTAAAGATTAGGGAGGTGGATATTACTAAGACTGCCTTCTATACTCGGTATGTGCATTTTGAGTTTTTGGTTTTGTCCTTTGGGTTGACCAATGCCTCGACGACATCTATAGATTTGAGGAATAGAGTCTTTCATCAATTTCTAGATTTGTTCGTCATTGTGTTCATAGATGATATTCTGGTGTACTCTAAGAGGAAGGTAGATCTTGATAATCACCTTTGAATTGCTGTGAAAACTCTAAAAGATTAGCAGTTGCATGCTAAATTTTTGAAATGTGAATTCTGTTTGAACACTATCACTTTACTAAGTCATGTCATTTCCAGTGAAGGAATCATGGTAGATCCACAGAAAGTTACATTGTTTAAAAATGGCCTAGACCCACGACTCCAATCGATATTTGGAGCTTCTTGGGTTTAGCCGGTTATTATAGAGGGTTTGTGGAAAGTTTATTTTCTATAGCCACCACGTTGACTAAGTTGACTTACAAAAAAGTGAAGTTCTTGTGGTCTAATGCTTGTGAGGGTAGTTTTGAGAAGCTACAGGATAAGTTGACTTTGACCCAATTTTGACTTTGCCTGAAGGCACTGATGGTTTTTTAGTCTATTGTGATGCATCCCGTATGGGGCTTGGGTGCGTTTTGATGCAACATGGCAAGGTGATAGCTTATGCCTCTAGGCAGTTGAAGGTGCATGAGAAGAACTATCCGACTTATGACTTGGAATTATTAGCCATGGTATTTACATTAAAAATCTGACGTCACTATCTATATGGAGTTCATATGGATATCTTTTTCGATTTTAAGATCCTGCAATATGTGTTTACTTAGAAAGAGCTGAACCTCAGGCAAAAGAGATGGCTTGAGCTACTCAAGGATTATGAAACGAGTATTTACTACCACCCAGGTAAAGCTAATGTGGTTATTGATGCTCTTAACAGGTTATCCATGAGGAGTCTAACTCATGTTGATAAAGGAAAATGGGAGTTGGTAAAAGATGTTCACCATTTGGTTTACCTTGAAGTTTGCCTCTTGGACTGTGATGATGGTGATGTGTTTGTGCAGAAGGTGGCGCAATCGTCCTTAGGTGCTGAGGTGAAGGAGAAGCAAATGTTTGATCCTATCTTGACGAGGATCAAGGGTGATGTAGGTAGGTATAAAGTGATGGCTTTTGTGGTTAGTGATGATGGTATCTTGTGGTACCAAGGGAGATTGCGCATTCCAGATGTAGATGGATTGCAAGAGAGAATCTTGGTTCAGGCGCATGAGTAGCGCTATGTTATTCATCCCGGTTTAACAAAAATGTATCATGACCTTAAGGAGATGTATTAGTGGAACAATATGAAGTGGGATATGGATAATTTTATGGCTAGGTGTGTGGTGTGACAACAAGTTAAATTTGAACACTTGAGGCCCTAAAGGTTGTATCAAGAGATTGAGTTGCCTGTGTGGAAGTGAAAAATGATCAACATGGATTTCATTATCGTTCTTTCTCAGTTTTGAAATTAATTTGATTCGGTTTGGGTCATCATGGATAGGATGATAAAGTTTGATTATTTCTTGTCAGTAAGGACTAACTTTTAGGCGGAGAATTATGTGAGGTTGTACCTCTATGAGATTTTAAAGTTGCATAAGGTGCCTATTTCTATCATCTTGGATTGTGGTACACAGTTTTCATTGCACTTTTGATGATTGCTTAAGAAAGGTTTGGGGACTAAAGTGAACCTTAGTACTGCTTTCCACCTACAGTTAGATGGGAAAGCAGAAAGGACTATTTAGAGATTGAAAGATATGCTTAGAGCTTGCTTGATTGACTATGGTGGTAGTTGGGTTGAACATTTGCCTCTTATAGAGTTTGTATACAATAATAGCTACCACTCTACCAATGGAATGGCTTCGTTTGAGGCCTTGTATGGTAGGAGGTATAGGTCTCTTATTAGGTGGTTTGAGGTTGGTAAGGCGGAGATGTTCGATTTGGATTTAGTTTGATAATCCATGAAAAAGGTAAATGTGAAGGTGATTCGAGATAGGCTTAAAGTTGCCCAAAGTCACCAGAGGTCTTATGTAGATGTAAGGCATAGTAAGCTAGAGTTTGACGTTGGGGACAGGGTGTTCTTGAAGGTGTCTTCCATAGAAGGAGTGATGCGGTTTGGGAAGAAGGGAAAGCTTAATCCTCGGTATGTTGGTCTATACTTGGTTCTAAGAACGGTGGAAAATATTACGTATGAGTTAGAGTTACATACTAGCTTGAGATCCATTCACCCGGTGTTCCATATTTCTATATTGAGGAAGTATGTGGGTGACCTATCGTAATTGTGCCTATCAAGGATATTGGTATTTTGGATCCTTCTCTTATGAAAAGGTCCTTGTTGAGATTTTGGATTAGCAGGCTTGTCGGTTGTGTACCAATAATGTATCTTTGGTACAGGTTCTATGGATGAACCACAAGGTGGATGAGGCTGCATAGGAAGCTGAAGAGGACATGAAGTCCAAGTATCCAGTCCTATTTCCCATTCCAGATAATTATGCCTAAGGTATGCGTTGATCTTTTCATATTTGTTTTCTGTCTTAAAGGTAAAAGTAGATTGTGAATTCCCTAATAATCTATTTCTCTCTTAAAGGTAAGCTTAAAGATGTTTGGGGTTTTTAATCGTGCTAGTTACTGTCTTGTCCCATGGATGAATGGTCCAAGTAGGGGAGAATTGAAACACCCTGGGTTTTGGCCCTTGGAAATTTCTTGAGTTTTGAACTCACTATCCTAGTAACGACTCACCATACGAGTCGTATGGTATGGGTACGGGCTAGATAACTCTATTTATAGAAAGTCGCGTGGATGGTAGTTAGGATTCTTCTATGGGTATGATTGGGTTGGTAGGGGTCTTTAGGGGTGGTGACGGGTCATTTGGTCGATCATTAATCAAATCAAAAACTTTGTTACTTGATTTGGCTCTGAGTACGAGTGACTCACTAAGAGCCATGAGGATAGCTTATGAGTGGTAAGGTTGAGTCGTATGTTGTCCAGTGTCCAATCCTTTAGGTTCTGTCTTGGAAATGATAAGATTATACACATCGTATGGTCTGGTAATGAGTGGGTTTATGGAGTTATTTGAAGGACAGTGTATGGGTGTCCAGCTCACTGTCTCGGTGAAGACTCGAGGGTACGAGTCATATGTTGTGGTCAAGAGTCACGGGGTTCGACTTGTAACCACCTGCGATATTTTTATAGTCTTAAGTTGGGGGTATTCTAGATATTTTCCTTTTTAACTTCCTTTGTCACTACGACTTAAAACACCGCTTGGAACTTTATTAACCTATTATTCCCAATCAAACACTCTTAAAATCTCTCTCATACTCTCTTTCAAGCAAAAGTCTAGAGTTTCATCAAGATAATCAATTAAGTCTTTCAAGGATGGTTTCTCTCATCTTTCTTGGTGTCTAAGGTATGTGACTCTTCCCTCATTGTTATTTTAAGAAAGACATATGTTTTAATGTATGATTTTCATGATGTTGTTATGGTTTTGAAATAAAGGTTGGGGTTTTTGGTTGATCATGGATGAATATTGTTTCTCATGGTTTAATTATGTTTTTTTTTTGTTTTAATTATGCTTTTGCACATGTGGGTGCATGGGGATGGTGATTTAACTAAAGGGTCATGGTTGATCCAGAAATTGGATGGTTTTTTGTTTTAATGATGTCATGCCCTCAACCTGTTTTTGAAATTTTCAAAGAGAATGATTTTGTCACATACTTTAACTATTATTGGAACTCTTGCATTGCATAAATAGTAAATAGAACATGAATTGGTTTTGTTTGATTTCATATGCTTTTGGAAAGGCCTTGGTGGCCATGATTTAATTATAAATGGTTTTGGATCAATTGAAAACAGTGGAGTCTAATTTGGTTTAATGGTTTAAATGACATTAGTTAATAGACTTGCAAGCTCTAATTTTGGAATGACAATACCGATGGTTAATGAATAATTAAAAGATTGCTTAGTAAATGATTGAGAGTATGTAAATGGTTTTAATATAGGCTTAAATATGATCGAGTAGCAAAGCTGTGGAAGGTGGGGGTCCCGGAGAGACCGACACTAGAAATTCATGTTTGCTGATTTAAGGTTGGTCTTGGTGACCGTGTGCCTAATATCACACTCTATATTTTGGGAGATTTACTGGTCATCTTAGGTTATTTTCTCTGGTCGTACGGTTAACACTCACTGGGGCCCTTTCAGCAAGGGGAGCTGAACCTATATAGCCCGTGGGTGATTTTAGGACGGGCAAGCTACTCAGCTCAGGTATGTATGTATGTATTTATGTATGTATGTATGAATGTATGTATACATATGAGTTTGCATTTGGTTATTTGATTTGGATTGAATAATGGCATTACTTTATCTTTATCCCTAAGTTACATGCTAGTGTTCACTTTGCTGACCATGTTCGCGCGGTGTTTCCCTACGGGATGCAGGAACCGACCATACTACCATTCCTCTTACTTAGTGACTTGGATTCGAGGACAACTTTGAGTCAGATTAAAGTGGTGACTTTCATACTCCGGAAGTCTCCATTTCATACAATGAACTTATTTTCAGTTTTGTTATTTCATTGGATTTGATTTTGGCTATTGTCGGGGGCATATCCCGACTGGATGTTTCTTTATTCTAGTTAGAGGTTTTGTCTAACAACTATTGTCATGGGCGGTGTCAGTGTTAGTGTTAGCCTTGGTATTGGAATTGGCATTAGGATTGAAAATGGTTGGTTAATTTGTTGTACCTTTCGACTTTGATTTTAAGCTTACTATCATGTCATTAAATTTATATTGCCTTATCTTGTTATATATTTGAAATTCATCCGACAAAGGGTGTGGGGTGCTAAGCGGTTGGATATTGGGGGTGTCTCCGTTCCGAGTTGACTTAGGATACCCGACACGACTAGGCCCTGGTTAGGGTCATGTCAGAAGGCTATAGAATTTCTATGTGATATATATTGCAATGATTAAAATGTGAATTTACTGATTCTATTTGTTTTGAAATGGCACTATTTTGGCTTAATATTTCTAATTTTAGCTTTTATACTACTTAATATTTTCGCTTAAATGTTTGTTGATGCAAGCCTTAGTTTATTATGTCGACTTAATTACCTCTTATTTCAGTTGTCACATATTGTTCTAGGCTTTAGTGTTGTTTTCCATGATTTGAATTCGATGCATGACTTGTTTACAAACCACTCCTCAACTTTGATTTGGATGAAATTTGCTTTAAAAAAGTTTTCAATCCTCCATTCTCTAAACCGGTTGGTTTTTGTCCCCTCTCATGCGCTATTTGCCTCAATGTTTGAAACCTGATTTTATCTAAATAATTGTGAATTTTCTTTTATTCGCGCTTTTTCTTTTGTGTCAAAAATATTATCCTCTTTCCTTTTCTTTTGGCCATTGAGAAGTTAAAGAGTAAAGTAAGGATCTTGGTTATGGATCCATGTGAATAAATTAGCAAGACTCATGCTTTAGGTTGTGTGTCTCTTCTTTTATATTATGATTTGTGTTTTCTTTTCCCACTTTTTCTATCATCTAAGTTTGGTAACTCCAAGCTTGGGTTGTGGATAGAGATGTGAGGGAGGAAGCCTAACAAATTTCTTCAACTACTTTTCTTATTCTTTTGGATGCTTAATTTGTTGGTTTTTTTGAATCGGGTTGGCTTTGAAAGATAAATATTAACGTGTTCAAATTTGCTTTATTCTTCTTGCCAGTACTTTACTCAGTTTTCTTTTTTCATTCTTTTTTCCTTTCTTTTGAAATCTCCGATAATCTGTTGAAATATTAATGTATTAAGCATGCCCCTTTTCTTTTCCTCTATATTTATCATACCTTATCCGAAATGTAAATCGTGAAGCATGTAAATATATTCTTCTCTTTCGCCATTTAATCTGTTGCTTCTCTTTTCTTTTAAATTTGGATGTGCATTCTTATCTTGACATTATTATTGTTCTTCGGTTTTGTTATTCATTAAAAATAAATAAATAAATTGACTTATGTTAGTTCTATTTTACTGATATGTCGCTTTGTGTCTGAAAGAATATTAATTTTTATCTTTTTCTGACATGTGACACCAACTCGGGTCTGAATGGACTCACTCTTGCATCTTCCCAGGAACTAAGTCCCATTCTTTCCATCCAAGCCCGAAAATTAAGTCCAAATGAACTGGTATAAAGATATATACAACAGAAATGAAGGAAAACGAGAAGTATAGAGGTGGAAGAAAAATGATATACGTAGTTATACAATCATATATGCAGATATGTAGTGATATACATATGGTATACAGGAATATCACAAGCTGTATACAACGGTATACATTGCAGAAAAGGGTTGAAAAAGGGTCCGTTAAAATGGGCTCAAAATTTGGACAGATTTAAAATGGGCCAATAAGGGCTCAAATCTCAATTTTTCTTCATTTTATTTTGGGGAAAGGACAAAAATAACACCTAACCAAAAATAATTCTACAAAACTAGCACCTAAATTCTTAACCCCGGTAAATAGCCACTCGGCGAAACTAATTCTAACCAAATGGCCATTTGGCGTGTAGGGGGAGTAGGCACCGTTATTACAATCCATTTATTTGATGATCTGTTCTTATCATATTCCAATTTTGGCTTTTATTCTTTTCATTTTGGTCACCTACATGAGCTGCTCATATTTCACTTGTCTTCACCCCAAAGCTTTAACTAGCATTATGCTCCTTTCTATGTCAAATCACTTGTTTAGGTAATGACAATTATTTGGAGCTCCCGGATTAAGCATTTAAGTTTATACTTAGTTTCATTTTACTTTTACTTATTTATATAATAAAAAAAATATAATATCATATATCTTTAATATAATACAATTATGAAAAAAATATATCTATATATAATAATGATACAGTTTCTATATATACACATATTCTATATAATAATTAGAACATTTTTATACAAATTTTAACTACAATTATTATTTAGATACATATTTTATATGACTCTATATAATTTCTAAATGCATTCTAAAAATGTATCGATCTAGTATAAGAGAGTATCAATTGAGTATATGGACACTGCAAGTGTATCAACGTAGTATAAAACATTATTAATGTGGTATAAAAGAGTATCAATTGGGTATATGGGTTGCATGTGCTTGCATAGAATTTCCTTTCTCTTTTTTAAAAAGTTTATCAATATAATATATAAGTGTATCAATTTGTTATAAAAGTGTATCAATTGAGTATACAGATTGCATGTGCCCAATTGGGCCAAATGACTAAAAAAGGGTATTAAATTAGACAGACTGGCCAAGGTTGTCTAGCTTTGTCAATTATGAGTATTTTTTTTTTAAAATGATCATGTCATGTCCTTTTCCCCCCAAAAAATTACAATCTCATATATATGAAACTAGTTTCATTTAGCCCGTGCTAAGTCCGGGCCCAAACTAACATTAAAAAATTAAATTTATAGATTTTTATAAATTTTGCTCGTTCTTATTTTCTTATTTTTTGTGACATTAGTGTAATAGTTTTTAAAATAGTACAATATAAAATGGTATTGAAAAGTTAAAGGATAGTATTTTTCTCAATTTAAATATTAGACTTTGAAAAAAATATCAAAACAAATGGTGTATTAAAGTTTTAATTTTTAATTTTACTGAATTCTTTTGAGTTTTTAATCTCTGATTATTCCAATTGATCTTTTGTCATAAATTATTAGGAGATGGAATTATAATTTCTTTAACTACCTTTTTCTTTCAGCATTTTCAGAATATATACAAAAATAATATTTATTATTTATTTTTAATATGGCCGTTTATCAGGTAAATTTTATATTAAAAATGTGCACACATAAAAGTAGATTAACTAACTATCATATTGTAAAGTTTATTTTTTGACTGAAATGAAAAAGTTATAACTAATATTTTTGATACATTTTAAATGTATTTAACAATAATATATTCTTTAGTTTAAAATATAATTTATATAAATGAAATTTTTTGTGATTACTTATGTTTGTCGTCATGTACAATATAAAATTACAGGTAAAATTAAAATAAAATGAACTATACTTATTAATAGATAACTAAAAATTTAAATTGCAAATTAAACATTATAAATAACATCAACAAATAATATTATAAGAACAATATTTACATGATAGAAATTGAACAATAGAATAACTATTTATGTATTTATAATTAATTGTTAAGATCAAATATAATTTGAAAAAAGTTCAATAACATTTTCAAAAAGAATAAAGACTCAAATATGTATGAGTATGCTTTGTGGGCCCACTATCACCATTTTCATATTTAGTGACATGTAAAAATTCTTAAATTTTTTTAAAATTTACTAAAATGTGTGTTAACTTACAAAGTAATAAAAAATTCAATTAAGGGTACAAGAGAACAAAAAAAATCATGTGAGGACTATCAAAAAATCCTATTCTTTCTTATATATAATAGTAATGTATATGTAACTGGTCGCATTCGGCCCGTGCTAAGTCCGGGCCCAAAATTAATATTAAACTCTATATTTATAAACTTTTTTTTTATCTTATTGCTATTCTTATTTTTTATTTTTATTTTACTTTTGCTATATTATATTAATTGTGAAGGTAGTTCGAACATATCTCAATATTTCTAATATTAATCGAATCATTTTTTTTTTTATAAATTAAAAGAATATTTTTTTTTCTCACAGTTTATTTTAGCTTTTCTTTTTAGTTTCAAACACATGCATGGACCAACAATATTTTTCTGTTTGTTTTAATGGTAGTTTTGGAGATTAAAGTCTTTACTGATTCAAATCGAGTTTTAGCTTATGTTGAATTAACTTCATAATTCTTGTCTCAATTCTTTTTCATTAAGTTTTTCCTAATTAAACTTATATTATTTAACCCATTTATTACCAAAAAAATAAATAAATTCTACATTCAAAGTAATATAATAAATAATGATAGAATTTAGTATAAATAATTAAAAGACCTGATTCAACAAAACATTTTTGTAGATGTTCCCTCATATTAAACCATACAAAAGAATTGAAAGGTTACTTTATATTTTTCCTAAAAATACATGTTAAGAAATTTATATTGATATTTCTTAAACATTTATGAAGCTTTGATATTTCATGTTAAATTAATAATTTTATTCTAAATTCTATAAAATGTTGATAATATCATTTTTTGTTAAAAAAAAAATCTATCATCCATTTTTCATTATTTAGTCTTATTAATATTTTGAGAGTTAAACTGTATTTTCTTTTAAAAATAAATTTTCAAACTTTTTTAGTTATATTTATTTAATAATTAAGAATGTATTAAGTTAGAAAGTGAATGTCAAATATACTTTAATTACTTGTTCATGATAAAAGTTTATTTATCTAAATAGAGATAAATTTGAATGTTTTAGTAATAACTTTTTATATGTGAAAGATTATTTCTTTTATATTAAATACAAAGTTAAAAAAATACGATGCATTCCCTTCGCTTTAATTTATCTATCTTAATTTCCTTTCAAGCCCTTTAAGGAAGATTTTTTTGCCAACTCTTTAATTTTAACTCTAATATGATATGTTTAAAATCATAAAATTAAAAGATATTTTAATATATTTAAAAATTTTCATTACTTGCTTATCTGTTTCAAATTAAAATCAAACACACAATTTGAAATGGAAGTACTCAATATGTTTCATTTTACTTGGTTGATATATCCAAAATAGATGTTTTATTCTACTGGTTCATTTTAACAAATTAAGAGAGTATTATTGTACTTTTTTTATCCATATTATTTTTAATATTAAATGACTATATAAGTAATCATAATTAAATTTACGATTTTAAAGCATCATTGATAAAATTTGTCCAATAAAATATATTTTTAATCAAAAGAAAGTTTACTTACTTCATTTCTAAATAAATGCTCCTTTTGGCTTGGGCACACCGTTTTATAAAGTTTTCACTTCTAAGAAATTAAAAATTACTTTACCAACTCACTCTTAATTAAATTTCATCTCTTTTCAAATTTACATCGATTATCATATTAAACTTAGAGGTATATTAAAAGAATTATGATCAAACTACTCTTAAAAATTTAAATATATATAGGCCACTGATAACAATTTGTACTAACACAAAAAGCTTAATATTATTATATTAATTGTGAGGACAATCAAATTTAGACATCCTCACTTATATATATTAATTAATGTAGGCCTCACATATATGTAATGTAGCAATATTGTACAAATAATGTATAAGCGATTATATTAATGACGTATAAACATGTATAAATATTATATAAATAATGTATAAATGTGTATTACTAATATAAATAATTATGTAATGTATCAATATCCATATTTATTTTTTACAAAAAAAAAAGCAACGAAAAACTTTTAAAAAAACAACAAATTTTTTTAAAAAGACAGTGCAACCCCAAAAATATTTTTTTTATGTTTAACGTAGCACAAAAAAAAGTTTAAAAACTAACATGAAATACGGTAAATATAATGACTGATTTCATCGTTATGTTAAAAAATCATTCAAGAAAATAATTTGATTAAAAATGCATTTCGAACCCGAGTAGAAATAATTTTTGGGATAGAAGGCTCATGGCCCAAATTAATTTGGTCCAAATCCTCAGAATTGGCCCAGGCCTGCTGTTGCGGTCTAACGAACACACAAGCGCACACGATCATACAAGTAATAGTAACTAAGATAGTCAAATATCGTACCCACGAGGACTACATAACTAGCAATTCAACCAACTTTGGTTTTCAACAAGAATGTATTAAGTGTTTCAAAGTATCAAGATGATTGTAAAGTTTCAAGTAAAAATATAATTAATAAAGAAATAACAATATCCAACAATAGCAATGTGAGCAGGGTTGTAAACAATACAAGTGTGAATTCCAGGGTTGAGACACTTTTAACAATCTTACAATTTTCTATTCTTATCATAGTTTAGTTGATTATCGAGTTATTGATTCACAGGGTTTAGAGTATGATTATGGTCTCTTGATCCTCTAATCTTCTACCTAACTGGACATTACAATTACATAATTGAGCGGGTATGCAATAATCTAGTTAGATGCTTTAAGATGTCATCCTGAAAGTGAACCAAATAAGGCTTCTAGGTATATCTCTATCCTAGACGCTAATTCAAATTCCTTATTTTATAAAAGAATAAGAACCTTGCTCCTTAAAATCTCTAACCTATGATTCTCCTCCCACATTCACAAAGGAATATAAGTGTATATCAATGGCAGCCAATCATCAAAATAGTAATCACAAACGATTAAGAATAACCTATACAATAATTCAATAATAAACTATGAGAAAGAATATCAAAGTTCAATCATGTTTTTGGTCTCACCCCCAGAACAATGGTGTTTAGCCACTCATGTTCGAATTCAACATCAAAAATGAATAATTAATCATACCAAAAAGTAATCATGGAATAACGAATTTCAAAGAACCTAAGAGAAGTATTGAAAGTGTTTTTGCCTCTGTTGTAAGTTTTCAAAGTAGTCTCAATTGTGTTGAAGTGTTCCTTTTATAGTGGGACAATTTTAGCCTAGTGATGGACCATCTCCGTATTGTAGAGTTCATTGTATATGAATGGGTTCCGCGTTGTGTGGGTCAATCCATGGGAATGGGGTCCACGCTGCACTACCTAGTTCAAGGAAATAGGGTCCGCGCTGTGGGGCGATCGCAGACCCTCACTGGAAATTGCATTTGGCTACCAAAATACTTAAGACAATGCAAGGCACAGTTTGGGGGAATGGCCTCCGCGTAGCATGGGTCATTCCTTCTCAGCTAATTGCTTCTTTACTTGTTTTTGCCTTCAATTTCATGTTTCTCGAGCTCAGTCCACTTCTTCTCATGTCCAAAAAATCAATCTTACAGCTTCAATCGTCACTCACTTCTCGTCATGTATCCAATTGCGTCTAATTTCATCAAAAATACACCCTTTATTATTAATCATGTCCGTTAGCTAAATTATGCAATTACACATCAAACACAATAAGAATAACATATTTTAGCTTGTAGAACAAGTCTTATTATGGGTAAATAGTGATGCTTGGACATATAAATACTCCTAAGATCACCACCCCACACTTAGAATCTTGTTCGTCCTCGAACAACTTCAATCAAACACTATACCCAATTAAGCTTAACCTTGCAACCTACAAAGAATACTTGTGTTGGGCACACATAAGCTAGACATGACTTCTAGCCAAGCATGTCAATTCACTTCTATAAATACAGGATCATTGTTTTCAAATATCCTTACCTCAAAGGTGAACCTCCATTTTGTTGTCAAACTTAATCAGATTACTCAATTAACAAACTATAAGTTACATGGATATCATCCACATGCACCCCTACAACAAGAAAATTCCCATATTCACTCAACAAGCTTACAATTTATATGACAATATGGGAATATTAACAACTACTTCGATCATTCTCAATGAAGAATTCATACATGATAGATAATGGACCATAAGCTTGCCCTTAGTGTACTACTTCACTAATAGTCGAATGTTGGGATAAAAGATCAACTAGGTCTTTCATGGTTGTAAATAGTGGCTAGTCTCCCTAAGCGCTTTAGTACACCACATAAACATTTAAAGCATCAGATTATCAACCAAATTCTTTCCTCCCTACCTTTCCTTCTTCTCCTGTTTTAGCCTTATCTTTTTAAATTTATTACACACATTATGGTGGGAGTGTCATCTAATCACCATTTTTTTTCCTCTTTCAACATTTTTCTTCTTTTTTTTCTTTTCTTTATTTCATACTCTCAACCACCACAGTCAACTTCCTATCTCAATAGCAATCTCCTTAAGGGCTTTAATTTCACTGTAATCCTTATTCAAATTCCTAATCATAAATTCTAATAAATTTCAACTAAAGCTCTTAGGAGTTTTGGATCAAATTATAGTTAAAGAAGAACAAGGGACTAGGCTACTTATGAGGCTACCAAAGAAAATAAGCTATAGGCTCAACTAGGCTAACTAGGAATATGCACAAAGGTAGGTAACGAGGTCTAAAAATATAGCTGTCAACAAAAATGCCTACATCATTTCTTAAACCCAACATCCTTTATTTTTCTTTTTAAACACATCGGGCAACTTCGAAATATCACTATACATGTAAAATAACTAAAAACCTCTCCCACTCTTGTTGCATGCTAGATTCAAGTCGGATCCCTATGGTTTCCAATCTCAAACTTGTTAAATTCTTATTTAAGCCAACAAATTGAAAAATTACACCTATTAAGATTAAGTTTCTAAAACTAGCTCCGTTTTTAATTTATGACATGCTTCTATTTCAAAAAAGTATGTTACAAGTCAAGCATCCACATGTCCCAACACAAGGCATTTCTCCTTAAGGTTGTGATTCGGTTCTTTTCACCTATTTATTTCCTAGGACTAACTCCCCTTAAGATGTACGTCATCCATCCATCATAGGGGAGGGAACCTAATTATGACAACTTATTAAAAATTTCCCTGAGTGCAAAAACAAAAATTTTACTCCTACTTTTAAATAAAAGTAACTACTAAGCAACTCAACTAATAAGCAAACTACTACTAAGAAAATCTCATCAATACCAACTATTATAGATCGTATATTTCGAATAGTCAGAATGAATGAATCTAACACACAGCCAAACAAAACAAAATGAAAATATCCAACAAAATAAAAACAATAAGAGCAAAAGGAATCAGATACCACCACCCCATACTCAAAATAAAAAATTATCCCAGTGCTTGTAGAGCAAACTAAGTATGAGGTGGGGAGCAACTCCCTGTCACATCTCATCCATGTCGTCATTAGAATTTAGACCATAGACCTCATCTCCTAAGTCTAGGTCATTAGCGTCATCCTCTTCATCTGACTCCTAATCTGAATCACGTAGCCGATGCTCTTCGTTAATGGGTACATCATCGTTCACTAGCTTTATAAAGTCTAAAACAATCTGCAGCATGGTCCAAGCATGATGACCAAGAGAATAGTCAATCTCAATAACTCGAATCTCCTATTGTGCAACTGGGCATCCCCCTATCCTCAACTAAAGCAGTTGTAGCCCATACATCTAGGTTGTAATCTCGTCATTTCGAGCCTGATGCTTTGGCATAGTCAATATTGGAGCATAAGTTTTGATGATCCCTATAGTACGAGACACATCTATCAGATGAGTGTTCACCACTGGCCTATAATTAAGGTCCTCCTCCTCTACACCAAAATCCCTCAAAAACTATGTCAGCAAATCACTGAAGCCATACTTATGCTGCTGACAGAACCTCCCTTCCTTATAGCTGAAAATATGAAGACACCTGCATTCACATCAACATCATCACGTATTAAGGCACAAATATGATGTATCCTATCACATGTCACATTAGTTATATGAGTCCCATGTATGAGACAGTGGTAGATAATTTTTGCCCATATGCGGGCCTCCTTATTCAACTGAATGTAGGGAATGTAAGGTAAATGATGTTGTCTTATAATGTGTCCATCTAGATGTAGAGTAGTTCCTACATAATAAATGGAAAATGTCTGCATAGGGCGATTCAATGTTCACCTGCTTCAAAGGCTCAACATCTACCTCAGGAGTACCTAGAAAGATATTCAAAGAATGAGTAGTGAAAGTGACCACCTGGCCTCATATCTTGAACTTTTAGTCCCTTTCCCATGGGTCCCAATTTGTTTAAATTTCCCTAAAAAGGCTCAAGTTGCACTCATGGGGATGATCAAATAAGAAGTTCATGTCTAGATCCTCTATTCGACGCACCATGTTGGGAAACTCTCTCAACATGCTGGCTCGATCAATGAATTGATTTGTAGAATACTTAGACTCATTGTTCTTTGTATACCATTTCTTTCCAGACTCTACAACCCATCTAGTGTCATGCCTCCTAGCTTTCCCGTGTGGGATAGTCGAAGGCGACCAATTCACCTATTTTTTTATGGGCCGACTCAGATATATCACCTATTAATCACAACATTCATCAAATACATCAAACAATACACCTAGTTTGAACTAGCAAACACTAAGTGTGAGAAAGTGTTAAAGACACCCCACACTTAGTTGCTAGTACAAGAGCGTAAGTATAAGAACTAGGGTACTCAGACTTTCCCTATTCAATATACATTTCCCAAAAGAATAACTCCTCAGATATCAAGTAATTATTAATTCAGACCATCATTCAATCTTATGGCATTGATAATCCAAATGACTTCATCAAAACAACTTTAGGTGTACATATGTCATTGTTTCAATACAACTACGCCAATATGTACTCATACATATTCCAAACTTAACACTTTTACAAAAGTGCATGTAGACTTTCAATCATAAATGCAGATCAATGGCACACGTATCACAATATTATAGTAGCCATTAAGTGTGTGGAGATGTACAAACCACCTCACACTTAGTTGCTACCGGAGTAGTGTAACTTAATAAACCTAAGGTACTTAGATTTACCTTTTTGTCAATATATATCCCACATGCTAAATTAAGTGTCACTACTCAACTCACGCATTCACTACACATTTTTCAATTATGCATGCTACCCAAATGTATTCCACTAGTAACTCATTGCATTAATCTATTTCAACAACAATGGAAATATAGCATAATAACATTATTTTATAGCACAAACACTCTCTAGGAACTCAAAATTATCTTACTACTTTTCAAGAACATCAAGTTTATATTCCAACTATGCGTAAAATAAATGCACTTTTTGCACCTAACTAAGTAAAAGGAATAATGACTTGAATACTTACCTTAATTGTCTTGAGGAAGGTGATGGAAATTCTTTTTGTTGTTTGATTAAAATTAATATTAAAAAGTAGAGTGTATTTAGCTTAGGGAATAAGGGGCGACGCAGCTAGGGTTACAATGAGAGAGATGAATTAGGAAATAAGGGAGTATTTAAAGAAAAAGAAGGACAAATAGAGCAGTTTTAAGATGTTAACGCAACTTGATATGGGGTTCGCATCGTGAGGCATAATGAGCGTGGGTGTCTCTGCGTCGCAAGGCTTAATGCGTGGGCTAGCCTCCGCGTAGCCCATTTTAGTCCACTGGTTTAAGCCTAGTGTCGCCCATGTTATTTCACTGAATTGAGCCTCGCATCGCATGCCTATCACACACACATACTGGAAATTGCATATTTAGAGGATATTTTATCCCCCTTTTTGCTTCCCATCCTCATACATCACGTTAGTTCCTCCCACTCAGCGCCTTAGTTTTGGTTGTGGCACAACACATCTTTTAATATTTTCCAATTTCTTTTCTATATATTTTTTCTCTTTTTTTTTTTTTCAAATAACTAAGGAATACACTACATTATTACATTACATAAGTGTGTTGCCTCCCATGCAACGTCTTAGTTAAAGTCGTGGTACGACCCAACTCAACTTTACTCATCATCCAACGTGATGAATGTATTATGCTGATCCCCATGATTTACCAATAATGCTTCACTCTTTGACCACTTACCATGAATTTTTAGTCTTGTCCTTGGTCCATAGTTCTACAAATCCATGAGAAGTCATTCTGTAATGCCCCAAAAATGGGTCATGAGGCATCACACGGTGCTTGAGACTGCAAGTAGCCCCAAGCTAACCCTTTGAGCCATCTAACACTATCACAAGCTTATTTCATGTTCAACATAGTCAAATCATCTAAGCGTCATCATTCAAGTCTCACAAACACTAGTATAGATAAATGTGGAAAGTAACTAAATACGATATCTCATGACAACTACAACCATCTAGTGTAGTCTGACAAGCCTCTAAAAATCAACAAAATCAGAGAGCCATTGGGACATGCCCCAACTGACTCACACTCAGTGCCAAAAGTAAACAACTCGAATGAAATAGAAGCTTGAATATCACGTCCTCGGATCATGAGGACTCACCATGGCAGAGGATATAGATCAGCGTGCCCGGAAAATCACTATCGAGCTTGGGAATGAGCACCTGAACCTACATTTCGAGAAAATGTAGCCCACATTCGAAGATATGGGTCAGTACTATGGAAATGTACTGAGCATATAGGGGTGTATGCAATTTAAATGATTAATATCATAAGCATTTATAGGAAACATCCATGATATAAGAAAAGACTCACATAGCTCAAATAAAATCATCATAATCATGATAGAACAAGATATCTCAAGTAAAACATGTGAGTCATCACAGTAAGTTCTCAATTCATTTCATCACGGTTTCAAGCCATCAAGGTAACAAAATCTCATAACATTTATCTTTAAAATATAGTATTGAAATCATTTCGAAAACAATAACTTTAGGAAAACCATCCTTTCAAACTTATATCATCATCTTAGATAGAAAGAAGACACACACACACAGTGGGAGATCTTATAACCGACATAAACCATGTGAGCCACATGGAGTCCAATGTACAAACAATGTTGAGGAGAGCCATCCCATCCTTGCTATCGGAGTAGGACTATAAGTATCAATCCAAAAAAAAACTAGTGATCACTATGTATAATCAGCCCCAGTATCAAACCCCCACGGTGGCACGTAGTTCTAGGGAAGTACCAAAACAACTATACCTCCCACTCAGTGCTAAAGACTACTCCAGGACATAGCTCAGATCTTTCCAAAAGAAAATCCACAACAACACAATTCAACAATTTATCACGGGAGCCATCATGCTACCCCTTTTCATAATCAATCAAAATGTAAATTTCTTTTCTCATTCGAGTTAAAAAATAACTCTTTCAAGACCAAAAGGTCAAATCAATTCCATTCTCAAAGTGTGTATAACACATTACATCATAAAATAATAATCTCAATCCAGGTTCAAAATCCATAATTCAATATTTGAGCAAAACACTTCAAGATTCATACTTTATTTAGCAAACATGATATAATTCATGTAAAATCTGCAAATTCGACCTTTAAACATGATATTCACATTAAACTCACGAAATTCATTCTCAAAATATCTAAAATATTATACTTCTTGAACAAGGATATAGAATGTAAGTTTTCATCTAAAATTTATAATAAGACAGGTAAAAATCATATATCTTTGAAAATAATACAATTTGGGCACAAGAACGAAAGAGTGTTCTTGTTGAAAAACCCCACATACCTCAAGATTAAAGACGTTGAATGAACTCCCAACTCCAAAGCTCTATTCACGGAGTTGTTAGGTGTTTCTCGTAGCCGTTGGAACAAGGATTCCGAATATATAAAAATCTCCTAAAAGTGATGGACGAATCACGAACTACCTTGACTTCTCTATAGAAAACCCTAACTTTATTCTTGGTAATTTTGGAGGAAAGTGTTGATATTTTGTTGTTGAAAGAGTTAAATCCCGTGTTATGGAGTATAAGGTATTAATTAAACCATAATTGGACCAGATAGGACAAACAGAATTTGGCTAGGCGCGATATAGCAGGCATCGCCTGGCCTAATGTAGTGCAATCCATCAGACGGTGCTTGGTGGATTGCCCGCGATAAGCCAGGTGGCGCGGGCTGGATCGCCCCAGTACAAAAATGTTAAGGCCCGCAATAAGGAGGGCGGCGCCTGCTAATCGCCCGCTGCCACTGTTTTGCACATCCAAACATGGTCTTAGGCTCTTCTAAAAATTCCGAAACTCACCCGAAACATCCTATGACCTTGCCCCATCTCAACACAACAAATATCTCAGAAAATGAAGGTCGGGAAGGTCACGAAATAATTTAACAAAGATTGAAGGTCCAAAATAAAACTAAGTGTGGAAACAAAGCATAAACACTTAGTCAAATTTCTTGATGTTTAGCTCACTTAACTCATTTCGAAGGCTTTAATGATGCGGAA
Source organism: Capsicum annuum (assembly GCF_002878395.1). Classification (NCBI taxonomy): domain Eukaryota; kingdom Viridiplantae; phylum Streptophyta; class Magnoliopsida; order Solanales; family Solanaceae; genus Capsicum; species Capsicum annuum. The sequence goes on along the minus strand of NC_061116.1, from coordinate 207,007,633 downwards.
AATTTTTGGGGTCTTACATTATCTCCCCCTTGGGAACATTCATCCCCGAATGACACTAGACATGCCAAGAGTAGATAGGAAACAGAGCATATAGCTAAAACCACTCATTGAACTCATCCCCACATCGTTTCAAACTTCGGATCCAACATAGAACGCATAAATTCAAGAAATTACAGCTGAACAATAAGGAATGACAGCTGATTTGCTGCAATTTTTTAAAAAAGTGCATGATTTAGGAAAAACAATACCTTCAGCTTGATCGAAGCTTATGGAAATAGGTGCGGGTACTTGGATCGCATATCTGCCTCGTTTTCCCAAGTTGCACCCTCAACCGATCGGTTTCGTCAGAACACCTAGACCAATGGAACTTCTTTGTTCCTTAGTCTTGGGACTTGGAAATCAAGGATCTCTAGGAGGGTCTCCTAAAAAAAAAGACCGTTCACACTCAAATGGCATAAGTTATGATAGAATTACTAGACCTCAGGAAATAGGACTCCTTACTTCAAACTTAGTAACACTACTCAAATACTCCCTCAACTATACTATTTTCCTTAAATACCATAGCATCTGATTTAACTCATTATTCTTACCTGGCGTTCACAATTACATCCACTAATGTCTGAACTGAACGAAATTCTCTTACGATATTCAAACCTAACTCAAGGCATTCACAAGATACACTTCTTACCACTCTAATACTAGTCTGAATCATGAATTCAACACACTCTGCATTTCACAACTCCTCACCTTATGCATAATTCTCATTACCACGCTAACAACCATATTCAACCTCATACTAGACATCTAACCACTTGCAGTGCATTCATTCAGATATATAAGCATAACGTTCAAGCCTATGTTCATAGCCACATATGCACTTCTAAGCGAACACTCTTAAAGCATCTTTCTCATATCCTCAAATCATCTCATCAATGACACTAGCAAACATACTACTCAATTCTTTAGAAAAACACATGAAGCATTCTCTACCAACCCCGTCATAAACAAAACTCCTTCTCATTCTCCCTGTATTTGTAGACCCACATGAAACAAGACACTACAAAAATTCCCAATCATAACATATAAAACTTCAACCAATCATGACATGTACCCAAAGGCTTGGCCTCTATTCTAACTTATCACTTACAGTCCTAGCTAAAATGAGCATATAATAATAATCTTCATCAATAAGGACCGCTCACTCTCTTCCCATCACAATTGTTCATACCTACTATCTTGACTAAGGAAAGGTAACTAAAAGATTAGGACATGAGGACCTGAAAATAAAAAAATACTATGTACGACTTTACACTCAACTGAGGCTTGAGGAATCTAGTATTTAATAACATAGTCTCATCAAAGAGGTCTTGTCTGGGGACACGCACGATGCAAATCCAAATTCCCTTGATCATAAAGGTATTGCTTGAGTACTTGGACTTAACATACCACTAAGCTTAAGCACATGAGTCATGAGTTGTATGATCTAAATTTGGAATTCATAACTCATGGAATGTGATTTCAACTGCGAAATGAACGGGAATTCCATATCTTAGGAACTAGGATAGTACATGATTCTTTATGATATGCACGGACATGAATTATAATCATGGAACTGAAACATAAGGCATGAGTAGGTATTGGGATTACTGACAATACTGAAATAAGGACAGGTCAAAAATCATTAATTCTCACAACTATTCCACAACTTACTGGTATATCTATTAGAATCTAAAAGCTTGACTTGGTACTCATTCTATCATCTCCCTCTTAGGTTCAAGCCATCACTCTAAGGCTATGAGCCAAAATCTAAACTCTTAGTCGAACTGCAATCACTTGCTCTAGAGTCCTGGATATAATGACACTTATGCATAATAGAACTTATCCCAAATGACTATACCTAAGGCATAAAGATAACTCTCAATGCTGCCTGCTGAGTTATAGCCTATCTCTTTGTACCCCAATAGTCATTATATAATACTCTAATACTTATTAACTTGAAATTAGTGCAACCCTATAACACCTCAAGCAACTTCCTCATCATACTTATGGCATTATAACTAATTACGAGTCAAAATAAATCCATGCTCCTACATAAACTGCTCAAACCTAATAGATCACTTCCGTACAACAAGCATCACCAACAAGTCACTCATTGCATCCATCTTTCCTAACGTCTGCTATCCCAAACTTCGTATCTAGTTCTAGCTATAGTTAACAATAACCTCACACTGTGTTTATACATTCCAAACATCTGAAAACACTAGTCCGTCAAAATCTCATAACGACACTGATCAATTAAAATCCTATGGTCTATCTTATTAAGACTCACTAGCACCTTTTTCCTCTACATTTTATCGCTAAATGCCCCATTTTTACATCCAAACTTCTTTCATAGCTCTATAGGTTTCAACTAGACTCTCTCTTGCGATCTAGATTGGCATCTCTCGACCATCGAGTACTTCCATCAAAATCTATACTTTTTCTAGCACAATAAACACCTTCAAGAACCCTTTTCACACTTCAGGAAAACAACAGTTTACCTTAACTAACAACTCTATTTCTTGACCCTCCACCATACCAACACACAAAGCCTCATCACTCCATTACTAGCTCAGTCACACCCATGAAGGCTCGACTGTACATACATTTCATAAATCACTCGTACAACCCTTATTGACACTACACCTCTAAACCCAAACTTTCTACCATCACAAGTAAAACAAGACGAACAACAAGATAAATAATAAGTTGCTAGTGAATCGAAATAGGCCTCACATGTCTTCACTAGACTTTGATTTTGCATTTTGAAAAAGGAACTGAGGCAAATAATAAGGCAACTATGCTAGTGAATCAAAAGAGCCCCACACGGCTTCACTAGAGTTTAAGTTTTCATCAACACGACGATACAAATTAATATTTTTCCAAAGATAGACACTTATACTCAATAATCGATGATCTGAGAATACACATTTTACTCTACGAGGGACCATAACAGGATACTTTTCATACACTTTCTTACCAACAATCGAATCACCCACTGGGGTAGAAACTAAGGTAGGCTCAGGACTATTTTCGGAACTCATTTCAAAATTTACCGCAACCAGAGGTGTAACATATGAAAACTGGATCCAGGGTCCAACAAATGCATAAACATCAAATTGAAATACACGGAGCATACCAGTAACAACATCCGGAGAGTCCTCATGCTCCTGGCGAGATGGCAAAGCATAGGACCTATTCTGGCACTGACCGCTAGTAGTGCTAGAAGAAGCACCCTGAGTAGGGGCTGGATGGTCTGCAGGAGCTAGGGAACTCGTGATCTGAGGTGCATGTAGCTTATCCTGATGCTGATCACTATTGGTACCGGATGTGACACCCTACCGGCGCAGATCCTCACCCTTCTGAGATATGATCCTACAATCCCGCAATCGGTGGCCAGGATTACCACGTCCAAAACATACATCACTACCTACTTTACACACTCCCTTATGGCTCTTACCACATTTTTCGCAATATAGATAAGTGAGAACACCCTTCTTACAATTTTTTGACTTAGAGCTTGACGCTCTACCTCGATTGACATTTCTATACCTAGATATTGGGGCCTACTTTGATAGCGGAACAGGTGCTGAGGATATTTGATGGAACTGGGAGAGGTTATTACCCCCTGATCTTAACGTAGAGTGATTGATTCTAGCTTCCTGATTCACCCTATGCTCTTTTCCCTCACTCTGCTGAGTGTGCCCCAAAAGCCTAGACAGGACAACATTCTGCAAATTAATCTGTGTGGTTATTGCATTAGCTAAGGTAGTAAAAGCAATTCTAAACTCTGCGTGAGAGATAAATATGCCGAAGTGATCTTCTTGAGCGGGCTGAGGGGCTGATTGATTTTCATTACTTCGCTCACTAGCTTCACTGGATGACATGTTCTGAACACGAAAGGAGGATACATATTAGGCTGAGATTTGAACTTGAGCTTCTGCTCAATGGCACGATATGAGTCCTGAAAGAAAGAAACCACTTTTTTGTAAAATGTTTTGTAGCCTCTTGCTCATAGATGTGGCACACTACACACCGATGATCAAGACTCTACTTAACGCGGCTTGTCAGACTCCTTAGGACTCCTTAAACCTTAGACTCTGATACCAAGTTTGTAATGCCCCAAAAATGGGTCCCGAGGCGTCACACGGTGCTTGAGACTACAAGTAGCCCCAAGCTAACCCTTTGAGCCATCTAACACTATCACAGGCTTATTTCATGTTCAACATAGTCAAATCATCTAAGCGTCATCATTCAAGTCTCACAAACACTAGTATAGATAAATGTGGAAAGTAACTAAATACAATATCTCATGACAACTACAACCATCTAGTCTAGTCTGACAAGCCTCTAAAAATCAACAAAATCAGAGAGCCATTGGGACATACCCCAACTGACTCACACTCAGTGCCAAAAGTAAACAACTCGAATAAAATAGAAGCCTGAATATCATGTCCTCGGATCATGAGGACTCACCATGGCAGAGGATATAGATCAGCGTTCCTGGAAAATCACTGTCGAGCTTAGGACTGAGCACCTGAACCTACATTCCGAGAAAATGTAGCCCACATTCGAAGATGTGGGTTAGTACTATCGAAATGTTCCGAGCATATGGGGGTGTATGCAATTTAAATGATTAATATCATAAGCATTTATAGAAAACATGCATGATATAATAAAATACTCACATAGCTCGAATAAAATCATCATAATCATGATAGAACAAGATATCTCAAGTAAAACATGTGAGTCATCAAAGTAAGTTCTACATTCATTTCATCATGGTTTCAAGCCATCAAGGTAACCAAATCTCATACATTTCTCTTTAAAATATAGTATTGAAATCATTTCGAAAACAATAACTTTAGGAAAACCATCCTTTCAAACTTATATCATCATCTTAGATAGAAAGAAGACACACACACACAGTGGAAGATCTTATAACCGACATAAACCATGTGAGACACATGGAGTCCAACGTACAAATCACGTTGAGGAGAGCCATCCCATCCTTGCCATTAGAGTAGGACTATAAGTATCAATCCAAAAAAAACTAGTGATCACTATATATAATTAGCCCCAGTATCAGGCCCCCACGGTGGCATGTAGTTCTAGGGAAGTACCAAAACAGCTATACCTCCTGCTCGATGCTAAAGACTACTCCCGAAATTAGCTCAGATCTTTTCAAAAGAAAATCCACAACAACACAATTCAACAATTCATCACAGGAGCCATCATGCTACCCCTTTTTCATAATCAATCAAAATATGGATTTCTTTTCTCATTCAAGTTCAAAAATAACTCTTTCAAGACCAAAAGGTCAAATCAATTCCATTCTCAAAGTGTGTATAACACATAACTTCATAAATAATAATCTCAATCCAGGTTCAAAACCCATAATTCAATATTTGAGCAAAACACTTCAAGATTCATACTTTATTTAGCAAACATGATATAATTCACGTAAAATCTAGAAATTCGACCTTTAAATATGATATTCACATCAAACTCATGAAATTCATTCTCAAAACATCTAAAATATCATAACTTCTTGAACAAGGATATAAAATGTAAGTTTTTATCTCAAATTCACAATAAGACATGTAAAAATCATATATCTTTGAAAATAATACAATTTGGGCACAAGAACGAAAGGGTGTTCTTGTTGAAAAACCCCACATACCTCAAGATTAAAGACGTTGAATGAACTCCCAACTCCGAAGCTTTATTCACGGAGTTGTTAGGTGCTTCTCGTAGCCCTTGGAACAAGGATTCCGAATATATAAAAATCTCCTAAAAGTGATGGATGAATCACGAACTACCTTGACTTCTCTATAGAAAACCTTAACTTTGTTCTTGGTAATTTTGGAGGGAAGTGTTGATATTTAGGAGTTGAAGGCGTTAAATCCCGTGTTATGGAGTATAAGGTATTAATTAAACCATAACTGAACCGGATAGGACAAACAGAATTGGGCCAGGCCTGATATAGCAGGTGTCGCCTGGCCTAATGCAGTGCAATCCATCAGGTGGTGCCTGGTGGAACGCCCGTAATAAGCCAGGCGGCGCGGGTTGGATCGCCCTAGTACAAAAATGTTAAGGCCCTCGATAAGGCGGGTGGCACCTGCTAATCACCCGCTGCCACTATTTTGCACATCTAAACATGGTCCTAGGCTCGTCTAAAAATTCTGAAACTCACCTGAAACATCTTACGACCTTGCCCAATCGCAAAGCAACAAAAATCTTAGAAAACGAAGGTCGAGAAGGTCACAAAATAATTCAACGAAGATTAAAGGTCCAAAATAAAACTAAGTGTGGAAACAAAGAATAAATACTTAGTCAAATTTCTTGATGTTAAGCTCACTTAACTCATTTTGAAGGCTTTAACGATGCGGAAAATTTTTGGGGTCTTACACATTCGCACCACTTCAAATGGTTCAAACCACTTGGACCTCAGCTTACCTGGAAATGACTTCAATATTTAATTGAATGACAACACAAGTTTTCCAGGCTCAAAATCTCGAGTCAGAATATGCTTATGATGCCATCTATTGGTCTTTTGTTTATACAATTTTGCATTCTCATTGGTATGTAACCAAAACTCATCAAGTTTATTCAATTTTAGATATCACTTCTCTCCAGCAGCCTTCATATTGAGATTCAATTTCTTCACTACCCAATAAGCTTATTACTCAAGCTCCATAGGCAAATGGAAAGCCTTTCCATAAATCAAGAGATAAGGAGAGGTCCTAATGGGCATTTTATAGGATGTCCTATACCATAATGCATCATCCATCTTCTCCGACCAATTCTTATATTTTCCATTGATTGTTTTTTGCGAATTTACTTGATCTTATGATTAGACACCTCCACTTGGCCACTTGTTTATGGATGATACACTATGGCTACCTTGTGCCTAATACTATATTTAGCTAACAAAATTTTAAACCAAGTGTTAACAAAGTGCGTACCTCCATCACTGATAACCACTTTTGGTGTATCAAAATGAGAGAAAATATGCTTCTTGAAAAACTTCATCACAACACTTACATCATTTGTTGGGAGAGAAAAGATTCCACCCATTTAGACACATAATCAACAACCACTGGAATATACAAATTGCCATGAGATGATGGAAATGGCCCTATGAAGTCTATTCCACACACGTCAAAGATCTCTACTTCTAGAAAATTATTCAAAGGAATTTCATGACGCCTTGATATTGTGCCCATTCTCTGGAACTGGTCAAAACTTCAAACATAATTCAAAACATCTTTAAATTGTGTAGGCTGAAAAAAACTATACCACAATACCTTTTGAGTTTTCCTCTCTCTACCATGATGACCTTGATAAGGTGACGGATGATAGCTTCAAGTATCTTTTTAGATTCATCTCTTTAAACACATCTTATCATTATTTGATCATCACCCTACTTAAATTAAATGGCTCATCCCATACGTAACTATGAGAATAATATAACAACCTTTTTTTTATTGACTAGTGGCCTCTTGAGGATAGACACCAGCTACTAACAAATTTACTATATCAACATACCACGGAACTTCAGCTACATCCACTTCCAATAGCTGCTCATTGAGGAATTCCTTTCAAATGCAAAATGTATCATCAACTATATAATCATGGCTCTTAAGTCTCAAAAGATGATCCACTACTTGATTTTCAGCTCCCTTTCTATCAGGAACTTCTAGATCAAACTCTTAGAGTTGAAGAATCCACCAAATCAACCTTGGCTTTGCATCCTTCTTATTGAACATATACCAGATGGAAGCATGGTTGATATGAACAATATCTTTGTACCTACCAAGTATGATATGAAGATATCAAATGCATACACAAGGGCTAGCATTTCCTTCTCAATGACTATATAATTCACCTGGGTTGCATTTAAGATTTTACTTGTATAATAGATAGAGTGAAATACCTTATCATTATGCTGCCCCTATACTGCTTCAACAACCACATCACTCACATCACACATCAGCTCAATTGGTAATGCCCAACCAGGATGAATTAGAATAGGTTCCTCTATTAATTTCTTCTTCAGAGAATCAAACTTAGCCTTTTTTCCCAACAACTTGCATATTGGACCTTCTAACTTTGAGAAGTCTTTGATAAATTGTTTGTAAAATCCTGCGTTCCCAATAAAGATTCTCACCCCTTTAACTGACATCGAATATGGGAGCTTTTTAATAACCTCTACCTTGGCTATGTCTACCTCAAGTCCTCTACATGACACCTTATGTAACACCCCATATTTTACGTGTACTTGTTCTATTTATATGAAACTTGGTATATCCTTGTGGGTGTAGGTAACAGATGAGATTTTTTAGGTGAGTTTTAATAGTGTAGGTGGAATTCCTAATACTGCCCATACGTTTTAATGTGGTGCAACCAAGTTAACATCGATACAACTATTTAACTTGGAATAGTAAGCTGGTATTTGAATCTAAAGTTTGAAGTGACCAAGTGTATACAAGTTTTAAGTTAGATTAAAGGGATTAAGAACTAAAAATAGAGTATTTTGTTGAGGTTCTTGCTTGACTTAGTTAAGCTAGTAGGTGAGTCACCTACTTGAGTTACATGAACCAAGTTAATGGACCAAGTCCATGGATTATATTTAAGCCAATATTAGTAATACTTATTTGGGCCCAAATTAAGTAATAGAGGAAGGAAATATAGAAAGGCCCAATAACTTATACCAAGGCCCAATCTAATTAAGCCCAATAATGGATCAAATAAGTAGGTGCATCACCTACTTTGACCTTTTGAGCAGCTTCATCTCCTTAAGTAGCTGCATCATCTACTTGGACCTATTTGACCAATTTGAGGCCAAAATACAGCCAAGTAGATAGACAAAATAGGGCTATTAAAAGGCCAATTTGCTGGTTATTTTCCTTTATTCCTAAGTCACAAAAAGGATTATATTTCACAAATCCTTTCTACTTTCTCTAAAACAACAAGAGCAACCCTATATTTTCTTTTAGGGTTCTTGAAGAAACCCCAACTTTTGCAGCCCAAGGTAAGTGAAAACACTTAAAGTTTAACTTAATTTTCCCATAGAAGATTAGGAAAACATGTTATTCATGCTTAATTTTAAGTCTAGGATAGAATATAAAGCAAGCTAAATGCTCACTTTTTCTTTGTTATTAAGAGACTTTTCTTTTCTTTTTTGGATTAAAGTGCGAATAAAAGTTCTAGTTCTTGAAGAGTTCAAGTTAAAATGATAATTGTAGAAGATTAAGGTAAGGTGACTGCTCCATTTTTTCCTCCTTATATATGAATTTAGGAAAGAATTATTGATTTGTTGTTATTGAGAACTCAATGGATTATGAGTTCGATATTTGATTGATACAATAAAAAATATTTGGGCTTTTTGTGGACTATTTTATGTGTCTATGCTGGGAGATTCTAGGTTGATGTTGGGGAAAGGTGTGAGTATTTCGTATTAAAATATAAAAGAAAGGTATGGTGGCACACCACAAAATTAATGTTGCATATATTTATTGCCTATGTTGTTTAGTGTATCGTTTGGAGGGTGTAATGAAGCCAAAGTAATTTTGAGGGATTTTATATGAATATGTATGGTATGTAGATGTAATTGTAGGAGAAAAAGGTTAAAATAACACCCTTTATTGATAAATTAAGAGATCACTTCCTGGCTACTATTTTGGTGAAGTTAAGTAGCCCAATTGTGTCAGTTTTTTGATAATATTAGTTTACCATATATTTTATTGTAGATAAGTAATTTAAAATGTGGGAAGTCAATTTGGGTTACTATTGGAGTTATTCAACCAGATATATAAGGCTACTCTATGTCGTATTCTTTGGAATGAAATCCAACACGTGGTGCAAAGGAAGCTTCTCAAGCTTTCCCATAGTAAATGATACCTAGTAACAACACATGATCTCCTATCTAGCTAACGACCTTGATCTCACTCCCTAACGTGTTAAAATACCTCACCATATTCTTATTATCAAGTCTGCATTTTTACATTCACTAGCAAGTGTCAAGAGTTGTCCTTTAAGTTATAAATATTTCATTCATGTACAATATTCTCCATTTATTATTCAAAGGTATCAAAATTCTATGACCACCAAAGTAACAATCTCAAAGGCTAAATAAACTAAGTAATTCAAATTTGTATTAAAGTGGGCGGTAGTTCAGGGGAATTAGCCTAGCATGGGCCGATCCCTATACCTTTATATATGGGTGGAAGCTCGGGGTTGTAAGTCAGCATGGGCCTATCCTAATGTTTATATATGGGTGGAAGCTTAGTGGTATAAGCCTAGCATGGACTGATCCCGATTTGTCTATTTACCATTGATCAACTGGTCATTTGTGTCATATGGATTCCAATTATTACGAAGTAAGAATGGTAAAATGAAGAAAAAAATATAATGTACCTGACCTTACAAGTATATATAAAGGTATTCTACTAGCACTTTGTGTACATTTGTATTTGATTTTGATTGAGCTCCTACATCATGTGTGGTTACTTTTAGCCTTACATATTCAATACACATTTTCGTACTAAAGTTCCATATAGCGGTCTGGTATTTCATACTGTAGGCACAGGTGCTTCAGCTAATACACTATAACACCCCGAAATCTGATTTCGGAAAGTCACACGGTGCTCAAGGCTACGTGGCCTAGAGCTAACTCTTTAAGCTTCCTACTAGGTTTGAACCTTACTTTAAAATAATCTAACCAAGAATTAATGTTGTAATATACCAAAACTGAACAAAAAAAACTATAGATACTATCTAAATAACAAATACTGAAAGTCTGTAAATCAACTAGTAGTTCGACAAGCCTCTACTACTAAAAAACTAGAGAGCCATTTGGACAGACCCCCAATTGACTCGGACTAAACTAAAAATGATAACTCAAATACTATGAAATTTAGAAATCTAGAGAAGTAGGTCCTCGAACCATGAGGACTCAACAACTGTGAAAGTTTAGATAAAGATGCCTGAGGTCACTCACGCTGCAGAGACTGAGCACCTAAACCTACATTATGAGAAAATGTAGCACATAGACATATATGTGGATCAGTACTTTAAGGATGTATTGAGTATATGGGGTGAAATGCATAAATAAAACATCACCTCAACATCATAATTAGTAAATAAATGCATGCTAAATGTATATGACTCACATAAGCTTGATTATCTGAAAAACCAAAATATAGGATCATGCATAACATATCATATTTGAAAGTCTAGTGAGTCATAACGTTTAGTTCTAAAAGTTATACATAAACTTTCTCATTAAATCATACTATCTAAGTGTTGAAAGAGCTCACATCAAAATCTAAAATCTCAAACTAATAACTTTCTGTAAAGCATAATCTGAGTAACACTTGTGAGCCTCTACACTTAGTTTTCTAAAAGCTTTTCCGTTATAGTTTTCTAAAAGCTTTTCTATTATTCTTTTATTTTAGTACTTAGAGACTAGGGAGATTTAGAGAATTTGGAAACTTTGAAACTTAGGGACCTTGGGAGTTTTTTTTAACCGACACAAACCATGTGAGCTGACATGGAGTCAAACGTCTTTCTCATAGTGGGGAAAGCTGTTCTACCCTTGCCATCAGAATAGAACCTTAACTTAAGTGATCCCAATATTAGTCATCCACGTAGAAGAGAAATAATCTAAATCCTACGGTGGCACATAGTTCTGGGGTATGAGACCTTGGAATCATGCCCAACTTGGTGCTAAATACTACTCCCATACTTATGCTCAGAACTTTAGGAAGTCCACTTTAAGATAGCATAAAGGCTTATAATTAAAACTACTTATGCTTCTCTTCTTTAAATCTCAAATTATGTGAAAAATGTGGTTTCCTTGTCTTAGCTTAGGATCAAAAGATCAATCTTTGCTCTTGAAAACACTTATCGAAACTTGTCAACAACTTGCGATCATAATCTCCTTATAAATCATCACTTGTACTTAGGACTCAAAATATAAACCTTTAATGCATAAAAATCACTAAACTTCATGATCAATAATTATCTTAGAAGTTTTCATCAATCTCAATCAAGATAGTGGAAAATAACTTATAATATGAATATTATGATTTCAACATGGATATATGTAAATCTCTTGCAATTGAAGCCTTAAATAATATGATAATTTCATAAATGAAAAATAATAAGAATTGGGTATCAAACCTAACTTGCAAATCATGTAATCTATAAGAAAAATCAAGTTTTGGGGCGCAAGGACAAAGGATTTATCCTTGTTCAAACCCCACACACCTTAGATGATGAACTAGATGAACAAGCTTGCTTTTGAGATTGTATTTGTGCTCTTGAGTGATGATTCTTGGAATTCTTGGATTGAGAACTTTGAATCTTAGACCAATTTGGAAAAAGAATGGTGAAATCTTGGGGTTATTGAGATTTAATATTGAAGCCTAGGGTTTTGGTTGAGAGAAATCTTGGTGAACATAAGCATAGAATGCTTGTAATAGACTTAAATCTTGTGTTTGGACAATTTTGAGGGCTGGAAAAAATCCAAAATACCCTCTTTAAATTCCAGAACGAAGCTGAAAAAATATTGGGTCCTGATTTAATGGGCCACCGCGATGTGCCACTATCAATGTGGCTCATTGAAAACTGAAAAATGGGAAATTGGGAGCCTCCACGATGTGTAGCTATTGGTTTGTCCCACTGGATTTGACATTTGGGACCTGGAACTTCAATGTGATGTGCTGCCATCGTGATGACCTATAGAAATTCCATTTTGGCCTTCGGCGTGATACACCACTATAGCATTGGACTACTGAAATTCGACAATTAGGAAAATGGACCTCTCCGTAATGCACCAATATCGTGGAGGTCCACTGGAAATTGACAAGTATGAAATTGTCCTTCACCGCGATGCGGTGACTGCCCACTTGGCACACTTTCAACTTAAAAATGTTCTAACTTCTTCACAGAGTGTCAGAATTGGGCGAATTCGATATCGATGGAAAGCTTATTCAATTTTCCATACAATGAAAAGCATAAATCAAGAAAATTCTATATACAACAATTATTATTCATTTTAAAAGACATTCCTTAACATTCTAGGAATGAATTTTAAACTAGAAAAAGTTTGGGGTATTACAATATATCCTCTTTGGGAACATTCATCCTCGAATGTGGATAGAGAAACTGAGATGCTGAAAACTGAGGCTATAACTAGCATACACAAATGAAAGCACGACTAAACTGATTGCAAATGCCTGAACTATTAAATGAATGGCTATATAAATATAAAACTTAGATTGAAAAGATATGATCTGAGGAAACTTGTTACCTTAAACTGAATCTGAATCTGCAGCTAAAAGATGAGGATACTTGATTTGCATATTAGCTTCTACTTTCTAAGTGGCTCCCTCAACGGATTGATTTCGTCAATGAACCTTGACTAATTGGACTTCTTTGTTCCTTTGTCTATAAGTTTGACGATCAACGATCACAAGGGGAATCTCTTCATAGGAGAGGCTATCATGAATCTTTGTTCTTTCTAAGGGTACTACAACTGTTGGAACACTACTACACTTCTTTATCAAAGATACATGGAATAAGGATATATGAATGATAAATCTGCAGGCAACTCAAGCTCATATGACCCCTTCCCAACATGACTCGAGATTTGGAAGGGACCTACATAACGGGGACTAAGTTTCCATTTCTTGACAAATCTCTTTACCCCCTTCATGGGTGAAACTTTCAAATAAACCACATCGTCGACTTCAAAGTCAATATCTCTTCTCCTTACATTTGCATATGATTTCTGACGACTTTGAGATATTTTTAATCTTTTACGAATCAACTGTACTTTCTCCATAGCTTCTAACACCTCACCCACTTTAAACCATCCGACTGGTGATATATATCTCCTCCCATAAAGTGCCTCAAACGGATCTATCTCAATGCCAGCATGATAACTGTTGTTGTAGAAAAACTTAATCAACAACAAATGCTCATCCCAACTACCTTTAAAGTCTAGAACACATGCCCTCAACATATCTTCTAGAGTCTGAATGTTCCTATCTGCCAGACCATTAGTCTGTGGATGAAAAGCTGAACTAAGATGAACTTGGGTACCAAGACCATTCTGAAAGGCTTTCCAAAATTGGGAGGTAAACTGAGCACCCCTATCTGAGATAATTGACAAGGGAACTCCATGCAGTCTAACCAAATCTTGAATATGAAACTTAGCATAATATTCAACTGTATAGGATGTATGAACTGGAAAAAATGTGCTGACTTAGTCAGTCGATCAACAACAACCTAAATCAAATCATGATGACGACGCGATTGGGGTAAAACCATTCATAAAATCCATATCCACCTCTTCTCACTTCCAAGTGGGGATACCAACCTCTTGAAACACACCAATAGGCCTTTGGTGCTCTACCTTAACCTATTGACAAGTTGCACACTTAGCTACGAACTCCTCTATATAACTCTTCACACCACTTCACCAATAGATTTCCCGTAAGTTGCAGTACATCTTAGTGGCAGCTAGATGAATAGAATAATGTGCACCATATATTTTTTCCATAATCCTCTACCTAAATTCATCAACACATGGCACACATAACCTATGCTGGTATCTCAACACAGCATATCCCCCAGGAGAAGACCTCTATCTTTTGGTCTTTAATCGACTTTTTCAGTTTGACCAAACTAGAATCCATGTCTTGCTTCTCCTTCACTTTTAAAACTAGGGAAGATTCAAAACTTCTTTGAACCCAAACATTTCCTTCACCCAATCTAGCCAAACGGTGCACTTCTAGAGCTAACTCTTTCTTATCATTCTCCTTATGAGCAAAATTTCCTATAGACAATCTATTGAGGGCATTTTTCACTACATTGGCCTTGCTCGAATGGTACAACTCACTCATGTCATAATCTTTTAATAGTTCTAACCACCTTATTTGATGGAGATTCAACTCCCTCTGAGTAAACACATACTGCAAGCTTTATGGTCTGTGAACACATCCACATGCACATCATACAGGTAGTGCCTCTAAATTTTCAAGGCAAACACCACAACAACTAATTCTAGATCATGGGTTGGGTAATTCTTTTCATGAGGCTTCAACTGTCTAGAGGCATAGGCTATGACCTTACCTTTTTGCATCAAAACACAACCCAAACCAACTCTGGAGGCATCATAATACATAATAAAATCATTTGTACCATCAAGTAATGCTAAGACTGGGATTGAAATGAGTCAAGTCTTCAACAAAATGGTTAGTCGGGTCATAGGAGATACAGTAGATGAAAACCCCTCAACAAAATGTCTTTAATAACTAGCTAGACCCAAGAAACTCCTAATGTCTAATAGAGAGATAGGTCTACTTCTGTCTTTTAAGGATTAACTCTAATGCCATCGGTAGAAATAATATGATCGAGAAAGTCTACTGATCTTAGCCAAAATTCAAACTTGCTGAATTTGGTGTATAATTGAAGATATGTAAGGGTTTTCAAGACAATTCTAAGATGATCTGCATGGCCACCCTTACTACGTGAGTATACAAGGATATCATCTATGAATACTATGACAAACATGTCTAGATACTATTTGAACACTCGATTAATAAGGTTCATGAAAGCTGCTGGAGCATTGGTTAGCCTAAAAGACATGACTAGGAACTCAAAATGACCATAATGGGTTCTAGAAGCTGTGTTTGGAATATCACATCCCCTTACTTTAAGTTGATGATAACCGAATCTAAGGTCTATTATTGAGAAATAACTTTCACCTTGGAGTTGGTCAAATAAGTCATCAATTCTAGGAAGAGGATATTTGTTCTTGACTGTGACTTTATTCATCTGACGATAGTCAGTGCACATACGCAAAGTACCATATTTCTTTTGTACAAATATGATGGGAGCTCCCCAGGGAGAAACACTAGGTTTTATGAAACCTTTACCTAAAAGATCTTTGAGTTGCTTTTCAACTCCTTAATATCTACAGGAGCCATAAGATATGGAGGGATATAAATAGTCTGAGTATGGGGAAGAAGGTCTATCCCAAATTCTATCTCTCTATCAGGAGGTACCCTGTCACGACCCGAGCTGAGGCCCTGGCCGCGATGGGCATCCCAAACCATCTAGGCTCGAGACACCCCTGAACTTCCCAACCCACTAGTGATATTGTCCGCTCTGGGCCTATGCCCTCACAGCTTTAAAATGCATCACTAGGGAGTAAGGCTTTCTTACTTATATACCCAGTATCCCTCCTGTGTTTTGCCGATGTGGGACTCCTTCCTAAGTTGGGGTGTTACATACCCCTAGCAAATCTTTGGGAAAGAAATCAGGAATCTTATTAACTATACTGACTGACTGAACTATTGGAGTTTCAAACTTAGTGTCTTTGACTCAAACTAGAGGATAGATGCACCCTTTTGAGATTAACTTTCTGGATTTAAGGTAAGATATGAAATGACTCTTGGGAGATACTGAATTACCTGACCACTCAAAGACTTGCTCATTTGGGAACTAAAACTTCACCACTTGGGTGCGACAATCTATAGAATCATAACAGAAATGGAGCCAATCTATACCAAGGATAAGATCAAAATCAGCAATATCTAACTCTATCAAGTCTAGTAACATGATCTTATGCAGAACAGTGATAGGACATTTCTTATAGATTTGTTTAGTAATAACTGACTTACCTATTGGAGTAGAAACCAAGAAAGGCTCAGGGATCTTTTCAAAACTTATCTCAAAATTTACTACAACTAATGGGGTCACATAAGAGAAACTTGACCTAGGGTTCAATAGTACGTAAGCATCAAACTGAAAGACATGAAGCATATCGGTAACAACATCTGGGGAGCTCTCCTTCTCTTGAAAGGATGGTAAAGCATAGAATCGATTCTAGCACTGATCGCCAACGGTACTGGAAGATGCGCCCTGAAGAGGAATTGGGCGACCTAACGAAGCTGGTCCACTAGTAGCCTGAGTCTGGGGACAAACATCTCTGTTTCCATGCTTAGCATATGTACATTCTCTAATTCCATGACCTAACTTGCCACAACCAAAATAGCCTTTCTGTATCACCAAGCACTCATCGAGATGAGTCCTACTACACTTAGCACATAGAGGATAAATGGGCTTACCACTCACACTATTCTGGGATCTTGACATAGAAGACTTACCCCACTGCTTTTTCTTGGTTTTGAGTACGGGGCACAAGATTAAAATGGTGCTAAAAAAGGCAGACGATTCTGAAACTATGAACAATTCCCCTATGAGATCTAGTATGGCCATAATTGAACTGCCCTATTCTAGATCTCTTATTTACTCTCTCCCTTTCCTTTATTTTCTCTACCTTAATCTACTAAGCATGCATTATCAATCTAGGAGGATCCATGTATTTATTGAGCATAGAAGTCCTACACCCTTTAGCCACCAACCTAGACACACCGGTCACAAACTTACTCATGCTTGACCTAGGTTCGGCCATCTGATCAGGGGCATACATAGACAACTAGGTTAACTTGAGGCAATACTCCTTCACTGTCATTAAGACCTACCTTAGGTTTATGACCTCTTCTATCTTCATTTCCCTTATCTCAAGTGGAAAGAACTTGTCTAAGAATGCATCCTGAAATACCTGCCAAGTCATGGGAGCTGCATTCTCCCTTCTACTCTTCTTCCACATTACCACCAATCATAAGCAACATAATTCAGCCTATAGGATGCCAATTCTACACTTTTCTCTTTAACAACATGCATAACTTAAGTGATCTTCTTCGCCCCATCTAGATAAAGCTGTGGGTCCTCACCTGCTTTCGACCCAAAGAATTTGGGTGGATTCATCCTCATAAAGTCATGAAGTCTAGCTACAGTTGAATCACCTTCTTGTTGATATAGAACTGCAGTATTATTTTTGGCTTGAACATTAGCAGTCACAACTTGGGTTAGCACCTGAAAGGCAATCCAAAATTTGGTATGCAACATATTCTGATTAAAGGGATCAATAGGCTGGGGTGGATGGTTATCATTCCTACGGGCATTAGCTCTTCGAGAGGCATGTTCTATCATGAAAAAACATGAGTTAATAGTAGATAGATATAGCTATAAGCATGATGGATTATGAAAGAAAGAGAGGATTTTCCTAAAATGTCCCATAGCCTCTTGCTTATGAATGTGGTGCACTTCACACCCACGATTAAGACTCTACGTAACATGACTTATCTTACTCTCTAGGACTCTTTAAACCTAAGGATCTGACACTAAGTTTGTAATGCTCCAAAATTTGATCCCGAAATGTCACATGGTGCTCAAGGATACAAGTAGCCCAGATCTAACCATTTAAGCTTGCTTCTAGGTCTGAACATTACTTCAAGATAATCTAGTCATGAAATAATGCTGTAGTATACCTAAATTAAACTGAATAAACTATAAATATTGTCTGAATAATAAATACTGAAAGTCTATAAATCAACTAGTATCTCGATACGCCTCTACTACAAAAGAATTAGAGAGCTATTGGGACACACCCCCAACTGACTCAAACTGAACTGAAATGATAACTCAACTACTAAGAAAGCTGGAGATCTGGAGAAGTAGGTCCTCGAATCATGAGGACTCACCAACTATGAAAGTGTAGATAGAGATGCCCGAAGTCACTCACGCTGCTGACACTAAGCACCCGAACATACATTATGAGAGAATGTAGCACATAGGTATATATGTGGATCAGTACTTTAAGGATGTACCGAGTATATGGGGGTGAAATTCATAAATAAAACATCATCTCAATATCAAAATTAGTAAATAAATTCATGCTAAATGTATATGACTCACATAAGATTGATTTTCTGGAAAACCGAAATATGGGATCATGCATATCATACTTGAAAGTATAATGAGTCATAATATTTAGTTCTAAAAGTTGTACTTAAACTTTCTCTTTAAATTATACCGTCTAAGTGTAAAAGGAGCTGACATCAAAATCTAAAATCTGACCCTAATAACTTTCTGTAGAGCATAATCTGAGTAAAACTTATGAGCCTCTACACTTAGTTTTCTAAAAGCTTTTTCATTATAGTTTTCTAAAATATTTTCTTTTAGGACCTAGAGACTTGGGAGCTTTAGAGAATTTGGAAACTTTGAGACTTAAGGACATTGGGATTTTTTTAATCGACATAAACTATGTGAGCTGACATGGATTCCAATATCTTACCCACGTTGGGGAGAGCTGTTCTACCCTTTACATCGGAATAGAACCTTTACTTAAGTAATCACAATCTTAGTCATCCATGTAGAAGTGGAATAATCTTAATCCTACAGTGGAACGTAGTTTTGGGGCATGAGACCTTGGAATAATACCCTACTCGGTGATAAATACTACTCCCATACTTATGCTTAGAACTTTAGGAAATTCACCTTAAAATAGAATAAGGGTTTATAATTAAAACTACTTATGCTTCTCTTCTTGAAATCTCAAAATATGTGAAAAATGTGGATTCCTTGTCGTAGCTTAGGATCAAAAGATCAATCTTTGCTCTTGAAAACACTTATCAAAACTTGTCAATACAATTTGAGATCATAATCTCCTTATAACTCATCACTTGTACTTAGGACTCAAAATATAAAGCTTTAATGCATAAAAATCATATTTAAACTTCATTCTCAATAATTGTCTTAGAAGCCTTCAATAATCTCAATCAAGATAGTGAAAAATAACTCATAATATGAATATCATGATTTCAAACATGGACATATTTAAATATCTTGCAATTGAAGCCTTAAATAACATGATAATTTCATAAACGAAAAATAATAAGAATTAGGCATCAACCCTAACTTGCAAATTATGTAATCTTTAACAAAAATCAAGTTTTTGGGCATAAAGACGAAAGATTTATCCTTGTTCAAACCCCACATGCCTTGGATAGTGAACTAGATGAACAAGATTGCTTTTGAGATTGTATTATGCTCTTGAATGATGATTCTTGGAATTCTTGGATTGGGAACTTTGAATCTTGGACCAATTTGGAAAAAGAATGGTGAAATCTTGGGGTTCTTGAGATTTAATGTTGAAGCCTAGGGTTTTGGTTGAGAGAAATCTTGGTGAATATAAGCATAGAATGCTTGTAATAGGCTTAAATCTTGTGCTTGAAAAACTTTAGGGGATGGGAAAAGTCCAAAATACCCTCTTTAAATTCCAGAATGAAGCTGGAAAAATGTAACTGGGTCCTGATTTAAAGGTCCACTGTGACGCGCCTCTATCGCGGTGGCTCACTGAAAACTGAAGAATGGGAAGTTGGGGACCACCGTGATGCATAGCTATCGCCTTGTCACTCTGTATTTCACAATTGGGACCTGGAACTTCAATGCGACACGCCACCATCGCGGTTCCCTATAGAAATGTCATTTTGGACTTCGATGCAATGTGCCACTATAGCATTGGACTACTGGAATTTGAAAATTATGAAAATGGACCTCTCCACGATGAGCCAATATTGTGGAGGTCCACTGGAAATTGACAAGTATGAAATTGTCCTTCACCGCAACGCTGTGACTGCCCAATTGGCACACTGTCAACTTAAAAATATTCTAACTTTTTCACCGAGTGTCAGATTTGGGTGAATTGGGTATCGATGGAAAGCTTATTCAATTTCCCACAAAATAAAGTGTTGAAATCTAGAAAAATCTATATGAAAAAAATTATTATTCATTTTGAAAGACATCGCTTATCATTCTAGGAATGTATTTTAAGATAGAAAAAGTTTGAGGTATTATATACACCTTCTAAGTAGTAGCCTAGGATATACTGCAGCTATTGATGCACTCCATATTAATTTAGGGATTTTCTAGTATGTTATATATATTTTGGTATTATACAATAGTCAAGAGTAGGGCGGGTGTTTGTCCCGATAAGATGTCCATGTATCTTATAGAGGCTTTGTAGATCAACGTAAAGTTAAGCATGATAGTGTCTTATCTTTTTGATGTTATGGCCTCAACGGCCAAGTCTGGTAAATATAGTTTTGGGATTATCATTTATTTCTCATTATTGCATTATATCTATGTACCGCAAAACCTTTGGTTATTATAGTTAAATGCATGAGTAGTACAAGGTTATGGATTGGTTCTCTCAGACCTTCATGGCTATGGGTGCCTATTTGCCTTATTAGGATTTGAGGTGTGACACCTTCTGACCAAGGAAGATACCTTCCATGACCAAAAAGTGGCACGTCTCCCAATTTAAAATAAGGTTGGTATTCTTAGAACGGTCTAGGACCTTGTCCAAGTTCTGCAAGCACATGTCAAATGAATTACATAAAATAGAAAAATCATCCATAAATACCTCAACAAAGTCCTCTACCATATCATAGAAGATAACTATCATGCATCTCTAGAAAGTTGATGATGTGTTGAAAAGATCGAAGGGAATCCTTCTGAATGCATAAGTGCCATAAGGGTAGGTAAAGGTGGTCTTTCCTAGTCCTCAAGTGCTATGGTTATCTGGATATACACCGAATACCCATCCATAATTGTCCAGCCAATCTTTCCAGTATTTGATTAATAAATGGAATGGGATAATGATCTTTCCTTGTGGCATCATTCAATTTCCTATAATCTAGGCAAATCCTCCTCACAGTCAATGCGCTAGTTAGAATCATCTCATTATCTTTGTTTGTAACAACAGTCATCCCACCTTTCTTCGGGACATAGTGCACTGGGCTAACCCATTTATTGTCAGATATGGGATAGACAATCCCAGCATCAACCCACTTAATGACTTCTTTTCTAACCACTTCTTTCATCACCAAATTTAGTCTTTTTTGGTGTTGCACAATTTCTTTATATCCCTCTTCCATGTATATTTTGTGCATACAGAAAGCATGATTAATTACTTTGATGTCCAACATCTGCCATCTGATTGCTTTCTTCTTTCTTTGAACACTAATAGAGCCTCTATCACCTGCATATCAGACAAAACTGCAGACGAAATCACAGGCAAAAGTATCATCCTCACAAAGAAAACCATATTTTAAATGAGAAATAAGAGCCTTGACCTCTAGTTGTGGTGCTTCATTAACGGACGCCTTAGGAGATAGTCTAATGATCTATTCAATGGCTCAAACATAGTAATTCTAGTGTCAATCAATGCCAAATCCTTAATTTACACCTTTTCAAGTACCTCAACATCACCATAGAGATCATACCCTATCAAATCTCACTCAAGTGGGTCATTAGTGTAACGCCCCAAAATTTTATCTCGAGATATCACACGGTGCTTAGGGGCATAAGTAACCCTAAGCTAACCCTTTTACTGGCATAACTCATAAGAAATTGAATAAAATGCTCAATTCTATATAAGATCAGTGGAAACAAATAACTTATCTGAACTTGATCAGTACTAATATGAACTTTACGAAATTACAACTCTACTTTTACAAAACGAAACTGAAACTGAATACATCAACTTCTACTGACTGTCTATGAAGCCTCTACTAGTATTGACTCTAGATAGCCGGGTCATGACTCCTAACTATCCAAGCTCAATACAACTAAAGTAGGGAAATACAATACTTCTCAATTTGAATGACTGATTCTAGTCCTCGGATCAAAATGGGCTCATCATCTGCTGATAGGAAGCTACAAACTGACTGAATGTGGTATCTGTGCTACAACCTGCACCTTCATTTTAAAACTCTGTAGCATATAGAAATATATGGGGGTCATTACTTTAAGAAATGCACTGAGTATGTGGGGGTGCAATGCAACATTTGAAATAATATCATAATTGTGTAGGAAAATAATGCATGCTGACAATAATTACTCTCTTCGCTTGAATCACCTGAAACATTATTTCCATAAATCATCAATAATGACACATTCCTTATAAATCTCATAAATCATTAGAATCAACTCAAAACTCTTTAAATCATGACTTAGAGTGACTCGGTAACTCATGAAACTTGAACTCTTATGGATTTGGGAGTTTCTTATAACTGACATAACTACACTA
Source organism: Capsicum annuum (assembly GCF_002878395.1). Taxonomy (NCBI): domain Eukaryota; kingdom Viridiplantae; phylum Streptophyta; class Magnoliopsida; order Solanales; family Solanaceae; genus Capsicum; species Capsicum annuum. Next base: position 206,984,577 of record NC_061116.1, on the reverse strand, counting down.
TGTGAGCCGCATGGAGTCCAACATTTTGCCCTCCTAAGGAGAGAACCCCACATTGGCGGGAGTGTCGTACTCTTGCCAGGGAGTACAATCTCAGTTTCTCAATCACAATTCCATATTTGGCCATTGGCCCTCAATAATCAACATCAATCCTACGGTGGCACGTAGTTTTGGGGAAATACCATATTTTCCAGTCGGTGCTAAATACTCCTCCTAGACTCAGCTCAGAATGCATTAGGAAATCCACCTCAATCAATATCAACTCATGGGTCTATTATAAAGACCAAAACATGGATATATATATCTCATCTGTAATTTATAAACATTTTGTGGATTCCTAACTCGACTAAAAATCAAACAATCTTTCTCAACATCAGGATGTATAATTTTGTTAAGTCATGGCAACATCAATAACTTTGAGGAAATATCAAGACTCATTATAATAACTCAATCTCATGAATCATTTACTCAATAATCCAATTTGTCATAGGGAAGCTTAAAGCTCGGCACGTCTTGAAAGCAATTGAAATACCAACTCATGGTAGAAACATGAAATTCACAATATTAAATATCAAGTCATAATTTGAAAATTTTAAAATAATCGTGCATCAAAAAATTCAAGAAAAATTCATAGGACTCATTCTTGACTTTCAATCTCAAATATCGATATATATTCAATAGACAAATTTCTCATAGAAATGCTTAAATCATGACACTTATCTCAAATTGTTTGAAAATCCTCAATTCATAATAATGATGTTCAACTCATGGCATAAATTCTCAATTTAAAAGATATGGTGGTAAATAAATCATAATATCAAATCTAATCAACTCAAATCACATGAATCATCAATGAAATAGTTTTGGGTGTAACCCCCTTGCAAAAATCATGTAAATCAATAATAGAAATTATATCTTTAGGCACAAGAATGAAAGGATATTCTTGTTCAAACCCCACATACCTTAATTATGGAATTTTAGATGAAGGAACTTGATATTAACTTATGTTCCACAATATTTAGACTAGCCTCTTGATGATCTTGGATTGGGAACCTTAATTATTGAATTATTTTATGAAAACCATAGTTGAATCTTGGTGTTCTTTGACAAGATTTGGAGAGAATTTTGGAAGAGAAACCCTAGACTTTTGTAAAATGGAAGAAGAATGAGGATTTTCTCCATTTTGGATGTATATATAGAGGGTAAGAAATGAAGGGAATGACCAAAATACCCTTTAAAATACATAACTGGAATGCCATTTTTGGCCCTGGTGCGACGTACCAGTATCGCGGACCTTCACTGGTTTCGGACAAGTGGGAAAATGGCCCATGGTGCGACGCAGAGCTTGGCAAAATGTCAATTATTGTGACCTAGAACCTTGGTGCAAAATGGGGCTATCACGGAGGCTTTATAGAAATTGAAGAGTGCAATTTTGGCCTCCGGCGTGACGCGCTATGACCCGAAATGTCATTCGTCTTACGGAAAAAACTTAAAACAGCCATAACTTCTTCACCGGGTGTCCGTTTTAGGCGAATTTGGTATAGTTGGAAAGATTATTCAATTATCTATCCGTTGGTAGGTCATGGGATCAAAAATTCATAGTAGAATGAGAGATATTCTTATTTGAAGTTGACGATACCAATATCCTTCTTAAGAATTCAATCGGTAAGGGATATTTTGATTCGTACAATAGCTAGGGCATATTTGAGACCTTAATTCACATCAACCTTGATTATGAAATTACCAAGGAACCATGATGTACTATGCACGATCTTGAAACATGGAGCTAATATTGAGTTGGATTTTTTGTTTTTGGGGTATTACAATTAAACAGTAGAAGGTGGAGCTCACACTCAAGGTCTACAACTGTTATAGAAGAAAATTCTTCATATATAGAAAGAAACTTCATTGCCTTATACACATAAAAACCTTGACCCTGTCATGAGTCTTCATGGTCATCTTCCCTGCAGCCACATCAATAAGAGATTGCCAAGTTGCTAAGAATGAACGTCCCAGAATAAATAGAATAGATTGATCAGCAGCAAAATCAAGAATAACAAAATACACTAGGAAAATAAGTGATCCCACTTGCACCAATATGTCTTTAATGATTTCTTCAGGCCTTACAAGGGACTCATTAGCTAACAGTAAAATAATGGTCGTGGGTTTGAGACTTATAAGAACCATCTTCCTGAACCAAGATGTGGGTATAAGATTGATGTTTACCCCTAAATAACATAACCCTCTAGAATTTATGTCTTTCTAAATAGTGATATTCAAAGTAAAACTAAGGGGATCTTTCAGTTTCGTGGTCAATTTGTTTTGAGTCTTAGATGTGCACTCCTCAGTAAGTTCTACTATTGTATATTCTGTCAAATAGTTCTTGTTTGTCATTATGTCTTTCACATACTTTGCAAACTTTGGAACGCTATGAAAAATATCAACAAGAGAGAGATTTACATAAACCTGCTTTAAAAGCTCTAAAGTCTTCTTATAACTAGCCTCCTCTTGGTGCTTACAAATTCTTTGGGGGAAAGATGGAGGTAAAGTCTTCTTCTCCACTTTGGTTTTATAACTTGTAGCTTTTTCTTCAACCACTTTCTCCTTATTCTTTTTAGTATCACCATCAGTATCCTCAAGACTTTCTTTCTCAGGTTCCAACTCCTTTAGCTGCAAACCATTCCCAGTAGTGACTATATTTACCAATTTTGGATTTACCTTAATATCACTATGTAGACCTCTTTGTGGTATAGTTTTTTGCGCTCCTGCAATCTGACCAATTTGTACCTCTAAATCCCTTGTAATCAACTATTGACTCTTCATCTATGCTTGAGCAACTATAAGTTATTTCAACATATCTTCCATATTGCTCATTTTAGTTGTGGCCTGATTACTCTGAACTTGTTGTTGTTGATTCTATTGTATTGGCCCCCCTGTACTAATTGTTATTCTACGCCTGATTTCCATTCCATAAGAAATTGGGATAGTTTCTTCAATTTGGATTGTAAGTGTTACCATAGTTCTAGTGCCCTTGATGATTAGCGTTCCCCATATAATTGATAGAATCTGGATTTACCGCACAAGTATCCATTGCATACTTACTGTTTCCACAAATCTCACACCAAGTATTTGCCTATTGAATTGCATTAGTTGTGGTTTTCGGTTGTGTAGACCCTAACTTCATACTACTAAACTAATTAGTTATTTGATTTTATAGTACAGCAAGCTGAGTTGATAAACCAATAAACTGATCTACCTCCAACACACGTGCAACCTTCTCAGGAGCACTCCTTAGGTCAGCATGCCACTCAGTATTCCCTTATGAAATCTGATTCAGCAGTGTGTATAAGTCATTATAAATCTTCTCAAAAGATTGCCCACCTACTGCTGAATCCAAGAGAATCTTGGTGTTGGGATCAAGACCCTCTATGAAAGTATGAACCAGTACATTATTAGACTGATAATGGTGAGAGAAATTTCAAAGCAAACCCTTAAATCTTTCCCAAGCTTGGTAAAGATTTTCTCCTTATTTCTACCTGAAACTTAAAATTTTGCTTCTCGAGCATGCTTTCTTCCCTGATGGAAAGAATCTCATAAGGAATTTTAGAGACAGATCATCCTAGAAAGTGATGAAGTTTGGTGGTTTAGCATATAACCACCTCTTCGCTTACCCAATTAAAGAAAAGGGTAAGAGAATCAGTATGACATAATCAGTAGATACCCAATAGAAATATAGGTATCACTGATTTCTAAGAAAGTCTATATGTGATTTTATGGATCTTTATATGAGAACCTTGCAAATTGTCCACTCGAACGCAACAGCTATACCATATTTTTCTTTAATTCAAACTGACCACCCCTTTTGGCTTGCGAATGCAATTAGTAGCATGGTTTGTTAAGGGTATTACCACTTCAAAAATAGGCTTGGCTTCTTCTACAGCAGGAGTAGCGTGGATCTCCGCAGCTGGGGTACCTTCCGCCTTTGGATTAATTAGATCAATGAGATTAAGATCTCTTAGTTTTGCCATTTGAACTTCCTGAGCTGGATAATGGGCTATTCGCCTCTGATGAAATGCCTATTCTTGTTCCAAATAAGGCTCTACCGACCCTCTATCTCTTACCAGTTCAATACTTTGCTGGTCCTACAAAATTTAGCTGCTAAGATCAAGTCGTTAACACTTAAACTTAGTATCAAAAATAAAATTAGAAAATTCACAATTATACTAGTCTTGGGTAATGACGCCAAAAACTTGTTGTGGTCTAATGCACACGCAAGTGCTCATGATCATACAAATAGTATAGTGACTAAGATAGTCAGACATTATACCCACGAGGACTACTTAACTAACAATTCAACCAACTTTAGTTTTTGATAAGAATATATTAAGTGTATAAAAGTACCAAGACAATTGTGAAGTTTCAAGTAAAAGTACAATTAATAAAGACAAAAAAATATGCAACAATAGCAATGTGGGCAAGGTTGTAAACAATACTAGTGTGAATTCCATGGCTAAGGCACTTTTAACAATCTTACAATTTTCTATTCTTATCGTATTGGCGTCCAAAGGATTACCGTGATAGCTCCACATTGCAGTGTTTTTCTAGGCCCCAATTGTCCCTTTTCTAGTGGCTTGGCGTGATAGTGGCGCATCGCGCCAAGGCAAGAAATCAGGATCTTCAATTCCCAGCTTTTGTTTTTAAATTCATTCTGGGGTATTTGGGTCTTTTTCCACAGCCCTAATTAACCTAAAATACGAAATTTAACCTCTAAACACCCTAAGTAGTCATTATTATTTTAATTCCTCTCACAATCAAGATCCCCTTTTCAAGAACAAGAGCCCTAACTCTCAAAATTCAAGGCCAATCCTCACAAATTCACCAAGAACTTTAAGAAATTCATCCATTAAGGTATGTTACATGTTCATTCATGGGTTCCTTTCACCCAGGGAGTCCAAGTACCCAATTTAATTTCCAAGTTATCATCTTTTTCAAGGTTTATGATATCAAATTATGATTTCAGCAATGAATCTCCATGAATTATGATTTATTACTATGTTTCCATGAAATTATTATTATTATTTGGCTCTCCATGTTTTTATTAGTATTATTTATCGAACTAAACCATGATATACTACTAATATGTTGAATTCATGCTATTTCTATAAACTCCATGATATTCCTATGATTGTTTCAAACCATGAACTGTAAGTGTTTGATAAAATGCCGACAAAAGTGATTGATTTAATAAAAGCCTTCATGTTTTGTCCTCTATGTTTTAGAATGATTTTACTATTGTTGTTTTTGAGTCCTGGGGGTATTGAATACCCGAAAACCATACCTTCTTATTCAGTATAGTAGTAGTATATTACAGAAAAGCCTTTGGAACATACTAAGAGCATTATCAAAATAGTCAAATATCAGTTAATTTAACTCAGAACAATCTAGTGCTTCAATGTCTTTCAGTTAGGAGTAGGATTTAGCACCGAGAGAGTGTAGGGATGGAGGCTTCCCTATCAAATAGGTAGAGTCGTTAGTAATAGTCCTTATACTCCCAAACTATGTAGCCAACATAGGATATAAGTAGTCACTTGTAAGATTAGGCTTGACTATCTCGCACGGGTCACCCGTCAGTTCAGGCTTAACACCCTTAATATTTTGGACATTATATCAGTATAGTGGATCCACAAAGTCAGTGTTAGTACCCGTGGTACGGTATTGACACCTTTTCAACTGGGGTTACAGGTTGGACCCCGATTAGCTTAGATTGAGGCATGTTGTATAGATGATACCTCCCAGTCTTAGTCTTAGTCTCAGTTACAATATCATTTCAGATATTCAGTTCTAGGGTTGTTTGACCAAAGCATACATATTTCAATTATATCAGTATTTCAGTATTTATAGATTTTTCTTAGTTTATGTTATATACTTGGTCATGCATCCTTAGTATCTACAGATTTTCACATATCTTTAGTATTTCCAGATATTTATGCATACTCAGTGTTTATAGATTCTCTATATTTTTAGTATCTGCAGATTCCATGTTCTCTATTCAGTATTCCATGTTCTACATGCTTACTTTGTTAGTTATCATTCCTGTTCATGAAACCATGTATATCAGTCTACCTCATTTAGCATACCAGTATATTTAAAGTACTGATTGCATATTTTTATTTTACGCTATGATGTATCATATCATAAGGTTCTGATACTCAGTTCTTGGCTCGCTATTAGACTTATCATATCCTTAGCAGTAGCAGTGGTAATTCCTCATACTTTGAGGACAGGCTTATTTTTTTTCAAGTCTCAGCTTTGTAGTTAGTTGGAGTTAGTTGGGGCCTATCCCATCAACTCACAGTCATTCAGTTTTAGAGGCTTTTCATACATTTGAGTTAGTTATTAAGTATTTTATAAGATTCACACATTTATTTCTAGAGATTCATGATGCAGTAGTTGTTTCAGTTATTAAAACCTTATGGCATATCAGTTATTCTTCCACATTCATGATTATTTTATTTAATACTTGCAGTAGGTACCGGCTCATAGGTTAGCTTATGGTCCTTCGGGACTGTAAGTACTGTGTGACGCCCAGGGTGTACTCTTGGGGCGTTACACTATTATTGGTAAATAGTGATGCTTGGACATATAAATATGCCCAAGATCATATGCCTACCCATAAATGCAATGAAATTCCCATTCATTGCTGCAATGATAATCTAGTAAGCTACTCAGGTGTTGTTTAAACCTTTCTTCATGTTGTGGTCTCCTATTTCATTTACCTCCTCCAAAAATATTTCAGATAAACCCTAGTCTTAGAATGACAAGGACATGGAGGCCAAGATCTATAAAGGTGATTCCAAGTATTTCTTGAGTAGATTTTGATAGATTGGATAGCAAAAGGCTCATATGAAAGGCTCTTCACTATCTATAACAGCAAAACTCTCCCACGAGGTAGGTTACTATTTAATTATAGTATATTCAGGTTAGATACATATAATACCTTTAGTTTTAATAAGAAACTTTATTACTAGCCGTACGAACAAGGGATTTGGACATATTTGATAATTAACTAAATCTAGGATGATAAATTGATAAATTTGGTAATGTATTGTAACATCCAACATTTTCAGGCTAGACTTTAAACCGCCGTACCTATGCATGTAAACTTTAATTCCATGATTTGCATGTTAATACATGTGTCATGATCATTATCCTAGTGGGTAAATTGCTTTCCAGGTGAAATATGTTCATAAGAATTACTTAGAACAAAGTTGAGCTAAGAGCCTTTGATTTGTCCAAGTTTGGTATTTGATTATATAAGGGTCTACTTTGAACGTGAATAACATTTGATGTACGTGGAATTTTCATCTCAAGACCCACCAAATTGTTGATAATTGAGTCATATTTTCAAGGATACAAATTTTACCTTAATCCAATACCTGAACAAGAAGTTATACCCATTTTCGTGAGAGGCAATGAGGTCACATGCTAAGCCCGCACCGCAGGGATTACAGTTCTGGACTTGAGTGTGCATTGCGGGGTCTACTCCCATGGGCTAAATGGTAGAATTGCCTGGCCTATTCCCACACTGGTTTAAATTTCTTAAGGGTCAAGGGTCACTTTGGTCCTTTCTCCTCAACCCCAAACATCCAAAGAATGATTTATAGCATCCAAAAGGGCACAGTTTACCTATCTTCCTTTAAATTCCTCATGTAAAAACCCTCCCCTTCCCCCATGAAAAATGATCAAGGCTTTCTCTAAAAAAAAGAATTCAAGATTCTTAGTTCAAGAAACCTCAAGAAATTCCCAAGAATCTTCAAGAAAGCATCTATCAAGGTATGTGGGAGTTCATCCGTGGGTCCTCTTTCACCCATGAAGCCCAAAAATCTTTTATTTAATTAAAGATATGAACATTCCCTTTTGTTTATAAAGTATCACGTGTTCAGGATGAATTTAAATCATGATTTTCTTAGTAATTTGACTAAATTCATGTTCAAGGATGTTTTCGTGAAAAGTTAGGCTATCTCATGCTTTAAGTTTTGATTCCTATGATGTATCCAATTGTATTTCATGCTATAATATCGAATTATGAACTTTTTCATGTCTTAAAGTGTTTTCAAGTGAATTATTCTTTTCATTCTTTGAATTGTAAGTCTTCATGTCCTATTCCAGTGATTTTATATTAAACCCCTAACTTATTAGTTAGTCGTGCACTCATGTTGCTTTTACATGTATACCATATTCCATGTTCAAGTTCATGATTCTTATGTGTTTTATGAAATGCCAAAGTGATGGATTTTGAATAATGATTTCCCATTATGGTTTCCAAGCTTTCATGTGTCCTTATTGTTATTTCCATTTAGTGTTGGGGGTAATGAATACACAAAATTTAGCTATTTACATAGTTTCAGTATTTGCAGAATGGTTTAAGATAAACCATAAGCATTATCATTCAGTTAGTTATATCAGTTGATTGTTCAGTTAAACATAGTTTAGTACAGAAATCAATGTCTGTTCAGTTGCGAGTAGGATTTAACACCGAGCGAACCTAGGGATGGGGGATCAACCATCAGTTAGGACTGGGTCCTTAGTTGCAGTACCTAAGTTTTAGAACTACATAGCCAACGTAGGATTATGAGATGTCACCCGCCAGTTTAGGATTGAAAATCTTAGAGATGTCACCCACCAACTTAGGATTAAAAATATCTTAAGCGTCACCCGCCAGTTTAGGACTAACTCATTAGTCTTTTAGGATAGTAGCTTAGTAGATCCACACAACCATTGTTAGTAACCGTGGCATAGTACTAACACCCTTCTAGTTGGGGTCACAGGTTGGACCCCGATTAGCTCAGATTAGGGCATGTCGGTTAGATGATATCTCCTACAGTCTCAGTAGAGTATTCAGTAGCTCTTCAGTTCAGGTTTGCTTGACTAAGTGTATAGGCTTTTAGATATTCAGTATAACAACTTTCAGTCTTTCAAATTATAGATTATCTCAGTAACATAAGAAATATACAGTTAGTCTCGCATTCTCAAATTTTACACTTTTCATGCATTTATTCTCAGTTATCTTATGATTATTCAGCAGTCTATATTCATGTATGATCTACTCAGTATGTTGACGGTAGTTATCCCTTTTCCTAGTTTTCGATTGTTTCATCACCCAAACATCAGTTATTCAGTTAATCATATCAACTCAGTACATGTATGTTTGGTTTTGGTATGTTAATGCTTTCATGATTTACCTTATTCCAACTTCAGTTCTACTTATCCTACCAAAGTAAAGTGTTAACAAACTAAGTGTAGTGTTTTACCAGTTATAAGATTATATTTATTACTCATGTTTTAGGCTACTTCAGATTTCAGTTTACTTTAGTCTCTTGGTGAGTTTACTTACAATTAGCATGCATGTTTTATGAATACATACGAAATTAGTTTTACTTATTGCATTCACGCCCGCTTGCTCATTACATTCCAAAAGTATTGATCCATATATATATTTGTGTGGCTACATTGTTTCATAATGTAGGCATTAATTGTAGTCCACACATCATGATTAGATTGTTGCAGTTCAAACCAGCAAGTGATAAGTTCTCGTATTTCTGGGACTTCAGTTAGATATTTTTCATGTACTTTACTTTATTACTCATATGTATTATAGCAAAAAGTGTTGCTAAAACCTTAAATACTAGTAAATAATAAACCTTTCATCTAAAAATAAAACATCTTATAAAGTATGACAACAATTTAATTACACAATTCCTTAGAATCTAGTATAAAAAAGTATGACAACACTAAATAAATGAGGGACGATTCAAGACACAACATTCCTGTATGAGTAGAACGACAGGAGATGCTAAGGAATAATCACTGTTTCACCTACAGAAACTCCAAATGAGTTGCAACATAGCTATATCTTTGATAAGACCCGAAACTCGGGCCATGTCGTATGGGTGCCCCAAGCTTACATGAACCGGAGGTCTCCTCAATAACCCTACCCAAACATCTCATCATACTATAGGAGTTGAAGGGAATCCAACTCACAAGCTAAGATTTTGCGAAAATAATTTCATAAGTCAACATTAGATTCATAATAACTAACTCACCCAAGTTCACAGTTGTCCACAACATCTCTATACAAAATGAAGCCAATAAATGTATATGTTGGGACAAACCCCCGACAATAGACAAACAAAGTATAAATGACACTAAGTCAAAACATTACAGACCAAGAGATGAAGGTCTTCCACAGTAAATAAGCTTACCATTTCAAGTTAATGCACGAACTGCTTTAACTGCCTAACCACTGCGTAGGAAGAAACGAAGAAGCTCTGACCCATATGTCGCATGGGGACATAGCATCCAAAGATGGTTAGCGGTGGGAACGCTAGCATGTAACTCAAGAATAAGTGATAAAATATCATCTTCAATCAATATCAAGTTAATATATCATATTTTATCTCATTCACTCACTTATACATACATATAGATATATTACATGGTAATCAAGATATCAAGGCTTATTATCATTCTCAAGAATTCATTCATTAGACATGAAGTGGGGGACTCCAACCCTCCACACTTATAGGTTCAACAACTCATATTATGCATAGGACTTTAACCACATACACAATTATTCAAAGAAGCGGCTCTAGCCACACACACATCCAATTGGATATATGACTTCAACCACATGTCCACACATTCAATTGGGCATGAGAATTTAAACTCATACTCACACATTAGGCAAGGGACTCTAACCTCATGCTACACTTGGACTCTAACCACAAGTCATTCCATTCAGCTAGGTTCACTAACCTTAAGATATCTCTTTAAGCAAGGGACTTTAAACTCAAGCAATATCATTGCGCAAGGGACTTTAACCTCAAGACATTCATAAGGCAAGGGACTTCAACCTCAAACCACCACATAAGGCAAGAGAATTTTATCTCAAGTCATCATAACTATTATTAGTTGGCATTTGAGACCTTAACTCTTTGCCCATGTATCAATATACATTCAATACAACATTTAAGGACTTTAACCATTTTAGCTAATTAAATACTATACATGACCACATGGTCCTTGTGGGAGCCTTCATTGCTCAACTATTTTAACCGGACAATGCCTTCACTAAATTCAACATACAACTCAAGTTATGGTCATCAATACCCTCACAAAAATTCATATTTCAATAACAATCTTATACCACATTCCCACCACACTTGGGTTCAACACATAATTTAAGTTCATCTTTATATCTAAGGACTTTACCCTCTCAACATCCATCAACCAACAAGGTTATCAATTTCACCATACACGGTTCATAATTTCTTTAACATATCATTTATCAATTATTCATTGTCACACCCCGACACTACCCCCTGGACATCATACGGTGCTTAGAACCACAAGTGATCCTAAGGTAACTCTTATATTACCATAACTCTTGAGCAACTAAATAAAGTATATTAATCTAAAAGAAATAAGCAGAAGAGATGTCTTTACTAAGTACGTTCAATACAAAACTATATAAAACAATTACAACATTTTTGGCCTCAGGCTACTCTTGTAAAGCGTGGCCTAAAGTAGCAGAAAGTGTGGCCTTTGTTCAAAGGCTACACTTTTGGACTTTAGGCAACACTTTTTGGGGAGTGGCCTAAAAAGGCGTAACCTTTGCTCAAAGGGCACACTTTTCAAGTGTGGCCATATCAGCTACTTTAAAAAGCGTGGCTGTTAAGGTAAAAAGGCCATGCTTTATAGCTTGTCATTGGCAACACTTTTATTTGATAACGCTACACTTACAAGTGTTGCCTTTGTTTTGCTATGGTCACACTTCACAAGTATAGCCTTTTGTAGCACCTCTTTAGTAACACTTAAAAAACGTTGCCTTTGATTCATTATTGGGCATGCTTCACAAGCGTAGCCTTTTGTAGCACCTCTATAACAACACGTAAAAAACGTGGCCTTTTCTTTATTACTAGCCACACCTAAAAAACATAGCCTTTTATACATCCTCTATGACAACACTTGTAAAGTGTAATCATGTTTTAGCCACACTTTTAAAGTGTAACAATATTGCCTAAAATTTGACATTGCAAACCACATTTTACTGAAATGGCATTAGACATCAAATGTTCGTACGTAATTTTAATTGAAAAATAATTATTTTGAACGAAATGTGTGTATCACTAAGCACATTACATAAACATATTTATATATAATCTCACGCACCAATTAGCTAATAAATAATTGAAGTGCATAGATTTGATTTAAATAAAACATGTCTTTTACATACTAATTAGAAAACAACATAACAAAAATTAGTACCAAGTTTCACACAAAACCAAATGTATCACTACGTACTAACTAGATATTAGAAGTATCACTGCTATGGCATAGTCTCTTTCGCACCTTGATGCATTCTTTTTCCATTTGTTCATCCTCAACTACTACTGCATCCATGTATCTGCCCATTGCAACTGTTACAGCAAGGTTATACTTCTTCTGTGTTGGCCTGCAAAGATCTGTCATTGGACCATAAACACTAGGAAATAGAGGCTTCAGAGTTGAACTGCTTTAGACAATCTGGCATTTCTCATTTTATGTCTCTCAGCCTTCAATTAACACAGTTGGTCTTTTACTTCATCAGCCTTCAATTCACGCAGTTTTCATGCTAGCCTCCTCTTTACTATAAAACAAAATCCACAAGGCTTCGACAAATAAAAACTAGCACTTCATCATTTAGATAGATCAAGAAAATTTATTTCAAAAAGAACATATAAAATGCAGATCATGTGCCAATGCAAACATTCCGATGAGTAACAATAATTAATCTAGCGCACCACTAAAAGCAATAACGCTGGTCATAATGAAGAATGAAGTTGTGACACAATACTAAATTTTAAGAGAATAAATCAGAAAGATAAATTATAGGACACTATGAAGTTCTTCAGTGTGGCAATAATTGCTGAAATCAAACCTACAGTTAGAGATGCTTCAGTTCGTTTATAATATTTCTCTGGCAAAGCTTTCTTCACCTTCAGAGAAGTCCCATTTAGGTTACAGTAACACGAGGACCGTGTCATTAGATGATATAGAAAAAAGATCTTCTAAAGAACATAGGCTCACAAGTAAAAGTAACATAGGTTCACCTAGCTATATGGATATTCCGATGAGAGAGGGCCCGAGAGCATTATAAAGAGATGCAACGCCTTCCTCTTTCAGTATGTCTAAAGCAACCTGAAATAATTCAAACTATGATTCAGATATGTTCTAAATTCTCAGTTATCCAATTCTTAACTCACTCATCGTTTTATACCCAGGGTCTACTGCTAATCTCAACCTAAGAACATCTAGTGGGTAGGTTACCTGACAACAAATCAATAAATTAACTCACTTAGTGACAGATAAAAAAAATACTCAAATTTAACCCGAAAACAACAGGAATATGAATAACTGATATACTGCATTCCCCCTCATTCCCACCCCTGTAAGGAAAAGGGAGGGAGAGAGATCAAATGGTAGGTTTCAATTTTAAATAAATCTTATAAAGCAAACCACAATGTTCAAATCAGTAACATTACTGAAGTCATGCCAGCACAAGCTACATGGTTATAAGTTTATAAGGTTGTTTCCTAATATAAGGTTATAGGTTAAACGGTGGCCGTTAAAGTTATATAACATGAACGTTAAAGTTAAGGCTAAGGTTATAAGGTTGTTTCCTAATATAAGGTTATAAGGTTAAACGATGACCGTTAATGTTATAAGGTTGTTTATTAAACGGTGGTCATTAAGTTTTATATATAGATTAGGCTATAAATGGTGGCTGTTAAGTCTAAGGTTAACGTTGTTTACTTAACGGTGGCCGTTAAGGTTATAAAGTTTGTTTCTAATATAAGGTTATAAGGTTAAACGGTGGCCATTAAGGTTATAAAATTATAGGGTTGTTTCCTAATATAAGGTTTTAAGGTTAACCGATGGCTGTTAAGGTCATAAGGTTGTTTATTAAACGATGTCTGTTAAGTTTTATGTATAGATTAGGCTTTAAACGATGGCTGTTAAGGCTATGGTTATAAGGTTGTTTCCTAATATAAGGTTATAAGGTTAAACGGTAGAAGTTAAAGTTAGGAAATCTTTCAAAAATAACCACATTTTGCTGGAAAACTCACCTTTCATAGTCATATTTTACATAATTACCATTTATAACTGCTGTATTCAATTTACGCCCGCTATATTCGATTTTATCAATAGTCTGTATTCATATGAAATATAAATACAGTACTATTTAACTGTTGTATTCGATTTACAGCCGCTGTATTCACTTTTACTCAGTGGTCTGTATTTATAAAAACATAAATACACTACATATTTAGTCTTGCCAAAAACAATACCATTTTTTTTCATTTTTTAATATTTTTTTCGTGTTTTCCTCATTTTTTCCTCTTTTTTTTTTTTTTTCATTTTTCATTTTTTTTTTCATTTTTTATATATATTTTTCTCTTCTACCTCTCTTTATTTTTTTTCTTTTTTGTACTTATCTTCTCTATAATTTTTTTTCTATTTTATATTTTTTGTATTTTTAAAAAAATATAACTACTCGAGCACAAGTCATTGATGATAACGTAAATGCCATAATTGTTTATCTATTTGTAGTCACGCCGTCATTTATATTTTTGAATTCATTGATACAAGTATATTTGTATTTTAAAGTTCGCGCTTGTATTTGTATTTTGTAGTTCGCGTTTTTATTTGTATTTTATAGTTCGCACTTGTATTTGTATTTTTTATTTCGCACCATCATTTATATTTTATATAATTCGCACTTGTATTTTAAAGAACTGTTTTGTATTTGAATTTTATAATTGACTGTATATTATATTGAATTATATTTGTATTATGATTTTATTGTGTTCGTATATTTAGATTATATTTGTATTCTATTTTCGTCAATATCTTTTTATTTTTAAAGAATTATTTTGTATTTGTAAGTTTATTGCATATTGTATTTAGCCGTGATTATGTACAATTTATCATTTATATTTGTATACAAACAAGTAAATGCATTAATTGTATTTTCTTGATTCTAAAATATATAAACATGCAATGTATCATTTGATACAAATGTACCGTTTTAAATTTTTGTATGTCAGAATTATTATTTGTATTTGTAAATAAATAAATATCACTTGATACAAATACAATTACAAACAAATGAAACCAGTGATTTTAAAAATACAAATACATATTGTATTAGTATATATTGTATTTTTATAAAAAAAATTGTGTATTTATTTGTATCATTAAATACAACTCGTATAAATAAATACAAACAAGTATTAATAAAACGAAATCAATCGTTCCTTTTCGACAATTAAAAAAATATGAATGATAGTTCACACTTGTATCTATATGTTATAGTTCACATTTATATTTATATTTTACAGTTCACACTTATATTTGTGTTTGCTAGTTTGCACAAATGAAAAGGAGAAAAAAAAAAGAGAAAAATGTGAGGAGAAAAAATACAAAAAAATAAAGAGTAATAGAAAATAGAGGAAAAAATAAAAAAGGAGAAAATAAAAAGGAAAAGAAGAAAAAGAAAAAAAATGTCAAAATGAAAAAAAGACAACGACAAAAGAAAAAAATTGAAAAAAGAAAAAAAGAAGAGAAAACAAAAAAAGGAAAAAAAATGAAGAAAAAAAAAACAGAGTAATAAAAAAAGAAAAAAAACAAAAAAGGAGAAAAAATAAAAAGGAAAAAAAAGGAAAGAAAAAAATACAAAAGGAAAAAAAGAAAAAATTGAAAAAAGAACAGATATAGCGAATCCCCTCGGATACACTATACTGATGGCACAAATTATACTTCACACAAAATGAAGGAGAATAAAATAAAAAGAATAAAAAGAAAAAAGAAAAAAGGAGAAAAAAAACAAAAAGAAAAAAAGAAAAATGAAAAAGAAAAAAATAAACAAAAAAGTGAAATAAGAAAAAAGATAGCGAAAACAACAAAAAAAGAAAAAGACAAACAACTAAAAAAAAAAGAAAAGAATAATAGAAAAAAGGAAAAGGAAAAAAAGAAAAAAAAAAGAACATGAAAAAAATGAAAAAGAAAAAAGAAAGAGAAAAAACAACTAAAAAAAGGAAAAGAAAAGAACTAAAAAGGAAAAAACGAGAGGAATACTAGAAAAATTAAAAGGAAAAAAATAAAAAGAAAAAGAAATGAAAAAAATGAAAAAAAAAAAGGAAAAAACAACAAAAAAGAAAAGAAAAATGAAAAAGGCTATGAATTGCAATTAGGAATAAACAATAGGAAAGAAAAGATTATGAATTGTAATTAATTAAAAATTAAGCTTTAAGTGGTAATAAAAACCTAATAATGGCTAATTTGGGTAATTTTCCCTTAAAGTTATAAGGTTGCTTATTAAACGGTGGCCGTTAAGTTTTATGTATAGATTAGGCTTTAAACGCTGACTGTTAAGGATAAGGTTATAAGGTTGTTTACTTAACGGTGGCCGTTAAGGTTATAAGGTTATTTCCTAATAAAAGGTTACAAGGTTAAACTGTGACCGTTAAGGCTATAAAGGTTGTTTCCTAATATAAGGTTATAAGGTTATAAGGTTAAATGGTGGTCGTTAAGGTTATAAGGTTGTTTATTAAACGGTGTCCGTTAAGTTTTATGTATAGATTAGGCTTTAAACCTGAATCTTCCCCCTCGTCCTCTCGCAGTTGCAGTAAGTTGGATGCCATTTTAGTGATCTCCGATACAGGAATATTCTTGGTTCAGCAGTGTTGTTTCCATTTGCAGAAGATTCATAGTCATTAACTATTACTTTCAACCTGGAAGGCAGAAGCTGCCTGCAGTGATAAGAGTTTGCTGTATTGAAACTGCATAGGGCCACTGCAGTAGAATAAGGACCAAAGGAACAAGCAATGATCCTATTTTAATCTTGAAGAGAGCACAATGAAACCCATCTTCTCACTTTATAGAACACTACCAAGAGCTGCGGCACCGTCTTAGTGACTGATTGTATAGCCAATACTCATTGCTGCACCAGTAGGATCTGCATTTAAGTCATGACAATTCAGAACACACTGAAACTATTAAAACATAGTTTAAACAGATCTGAAGACTCAATTACCGTGATAAATTTTTGTTCAGACTGCAGGTATTAACTCTTGCGTGAACACTTGTAAGATGTACCTACAATAATATCTTTTGATATGTCAATCAGCTTTGTTGACTGTAACTTGGAATGGTAGTTAGCATTAGCAAAAATCTTTAACTCGGCTGTCGTTGCAAAGATAAATTCAACATTGTTAAATTGACATAAAGGTAACACTAGATCAAAAACCAAATCATATACTGGTTATAAGTGGCAACTTAACCACAATTCGAACAAATACCACTACATGAACATTTTAGTGGTTGAATTAATCTGTTACTATTACTCCCCCATCCAAAAAAGAATAACTTGATGTCGATCATGAGCTATGATATCTAATATTTGGTGGCCTTGAAGTATTAATTCATCCATATTTAAAGTAAAATTCAAATATCTAAAAACTGTGCATTTTGAGTTGGTTAGAAAAACATTTTCTTTACAAAATAACTGAAACAGTAAACACATATAGTCACATACTAAACACACATAATAATACACATTTATTCCAATTCCACTAGCCTAAAATCTAAACACATATAGACATATACTAAACAGTAAACACACACATATACACTAAGTCGCAGGCTCACAGAAGATGTAAATCTGAAAATCAACACAAAGGTAAATGAACTTCCAGAGCTAAAGCATCTTAAGGAACATGTTATTCAAGCGGCCTATGATGCGGAATATGCTATTGACTCATTTTTAGTTGGGGATAGAAACATTTTGTGTAGTATGGCTGAGATGTCTGATGTTGTAGAGAAACTTTAGGTGATTCGAGGAGAGTTCAGTGACATATCTAGAATAGTAAAATTTGAAACAGGTTGTGATGTTCCAGTAGGTTCCAGCTTTGTATTATCACGAACTAATACTCCAACTTCCAACGATGATGTAATGGTGGGTTTCAATGATGTGGAAGAAAATATCATTGTTAGCCTTACTAGAGGGATGACAAATATCATTGTTAGACTTGTACAGAGCTCTTTGCACATTTCTACACATCTTTCCAGTTGGATGTTGTTGTTCCTATTAGGTAATATCTTCAAAAGCAACTGAAAGCTGTATGGAATGAACCTATTTGACTTTTATTTTCAGGTAATGACACTAACCAATAGTGTCCTTGATTCACTACCTTCATATGTGATGTCAGTTTTCCCTGCACTTGCTAGTGTGATCAAGAAGATTGGGGTTCTTAGAAAGACCTTCTTTTGGCAGGGTAATGAAGTCAAGAGAAATTATCATCTAGTCAAGTGGGATGAGATAACCATAAGCAAGCAATTAAGAGGTGCCAGAATTAGAAAGATGAATTGGCAAAACAAAAGACTAGTGATGAAGAGGCTTTAGAATTTGCATCTTCTGAAAATGCACAAAGAAAGTTATTACTGCTATGTATGGTCTGGAAGATAAGTGAATGACAGAGAAGATTACTATACCATATAGTTCAACTGCATGGATATCCATCAGAAACTTATGGACCTTGTATTGAGTAGATCTGATTTCAAAGTGGGGAATGGTAGTAAGATATCCTTCTGCAAGGATAGATGGTGTGGCAGACATCTCTGAGACGGCCTTTCCCTGACTTCTTCAGACTGCCAACTCCACAAAGCAACTTTAACTGAGTTGAGGACTGGACATGAGTGGAATTGTCACTTTAGGAGAGATTTAAATGACTGGGAAATGACGAGATTTGCAGATTTTATGGGGACTGTTAACGCGGATAGTCTGGTATGGAAGTTACAGGGAAAACAGAACTTCCCAGTAAACTCAGCCTATAGAGATTTGAATGTAACATGTGTGTGGAAATCAATCTAACTTGCAAAGTTCATATGTTAAAGACAGTTTCACTAACAAACTAAATTTCTAGATGAGATGATCATGCAATTCAACAAATAACACAAAGTAAATGTATGTATGTGTGTATACATTTATACACTAGCTCACATATTCGTATCTTTCAAATTAATAACACCAAAAAATACGACAACGGGCACAACATTACTTTTGCTTAATAGGAGCTTTACTATCCACAAAGTAATGGAGCTTGAATCAGATTATAAACCACCATTCAAAGTACTTCGTTTTCAAGATGAGGGATAAATCAGACTATAAATATACAATATAAAAGTTCAAAGGAAATAGCATACTTGATCGGATCAGCAAAAATTCCTTTTCCGTTGCAACTAATTGGGCTTTGGTCTCACTGCAAAATTGCAAAGTCAGAAAACTCTGGTACTATCAATCTAGAGTGCTGGTGTGGCTTAGTCATCATAGTTAATTTTATATCATAAAAAGACACAAAATTCACTACCAAGCTATGAATTCACCTCACAAAAACGTGTATACAATCCAGGAAATTGCCTATTAGATTTTGCGAAAGTGACGACGGATGATATTTTGCGGGATTTGACCTCCAAATCTTAACTGACTATAATGGATCCTTAAAGTATGCAATTGATAAATATTTTAAAACTAGATGGTAGAACCCGCGCTAGCGCAAGCCCAATATTAAATGTTTGTAATATTATATGGCAAAAATTATCTATATCATGGTAAACGCATATGAGTTTATCTAATTAGGAGTCTCATAAGTGACATCAATCTCCAAAATTGTAAGAAATATTGCAATACAGAGTAGATTTTTGAACAGTAAATAAGTTGAAAAGCTAGGAATTTGCTGTCTGTGTTGAGGCTCGTCTTTTTCAGGGAAAAAAGCAACGAGCTGTTTCCAGAGCAGTGATATGCATTGAAAATGATCCCAAGTTCTCTGGATATCACTTTTGGTTCTTGTTTTACCAGTCGAAATTGTAGATTGCGGTTCCTTATTATATGCAGAGAAAACAACTTTAGTACTCGATGTTGGCTTGGCAATCAGTTCGATTTCATTCAAGAGGATGAATAGTTTCTGTTCCAAAGCCAACATAACCATAAATCCGGAAACAAAAAAACAGGAAAAAAACAAACTCACATAGCCATCAGGATTTCCTGATTGCTCCCAGTATAGGGCATGAAGGTATGAAACTTTCAAAAATCCAGTGCAATATGTCTCTATAGAGGGATATAGATTCTTGTTTAATTCAAGAATTTCCTTCTTCAAATTCATTTGTTCTACACTCTCACAATCCAGATTCACAGCATGTAAGAATAACTTGCTCCTCCCTGTAAAGTTAACACTATTCATGAAACAACTGATAATTATTGTAGTACAAAGTAGATTAAGTGACAACTCTTATGAAAGACACTATTTCTTTGATGCTCAAATAAGCAAAAATTTAAAGGAAAACAAATAGAATGAAACATATAATATGTTTATCTTATCATTCTTCAGTTGTTTCGCATTTTAAATAGGGGACAAAGAAAATGAGAAGGCGTCTTTGAAACCCATTTGAGCACATTTTGGATAATTCTATCTGCACATTGTTTTGTGCAGGTGATAGTTGAAACATCAATGAGTAAAGAGGATATAAAATCTGCAACTCAATCTTGTACAAACAAAGTTGAATAACCAATCAAAACATAATAACAAATGATAAAAAAAAAGCGACCAGTCTTTCCGCGAAGGCAGCAAATGGATGGTAATGGAGGAAACTTGTAAACTTGTAACAAAAACTACCAACAGAAAGAATATGCTTATTGTGTGAAAACTACATGATTGATTCCAGTTGAAGGAAGCAAATCTAAGAAGAGGGAAAGTTACTAAACAGATCGGTGAAACAAAAGCTTCGTCGTTGCTCTACAATTTGTTCTGTAAGCAATTATAGTACCGAAACCATGACTTTTTCCGATGAAGCCTTTGCCTCGAGACAAAAGATGAAGCTTCAATCTCAAATATGAATTGAAAGAGAAAACACAAGCTTTGGTATCCCGAGGATTTAGTCGAGAGGTGTGAAAGGTGGTCTGGACACCAGGATAATCAAAAAAACAAAGCCTACGGTCCATACACCCAACATATATGTTTTTTGTTGAAGAACAGTATAAACACAGAAGTACATAAGTTTCATAATGTTCTAACTACAAGTACGAAGAAACTTTTTTGAAATAAACTAAAATAAGAAAGACAGTTTCAGGATTCAAGAAATTCAAAATCACTTGTTTTAAACAATGGAACACCAATGTGATCATAATGATAAACTCTAGACACTACAACACTATGGTCATTATGGTGACCATGATAGATTCCAAGTAGTAGACTGGAAGTGTTACAACTATAGGAATCTTTCTGACCCACTTTGTCTGTTCTGTAAAATATTAGTAGGAAAAATTCCTACCACCAGATGACTGAAAGTTAAAGAAGAAAAGCGTTTACCATTTTCAAAGGTTCCCTGTCCTTAGCCTTGCATTTGGACATGCTAGTTTAGATTTTTTTATTGTAGCTTATAAGTTACTCAGCTGATTTAGATTGTAAAACATATAACCAAGTTTGCTACACCAAATAATTGAAAATATGTTAGTGCTTACTGAAAGGCCCACACATCTCTACCTGTAGAATAAAGTTTAAAAAGTACTCATGATGGAGGCTTTGAAGTTAATGTATTCAGTTAGCTAAAATTCCATCAAACTTCTCAATGAATATCATCAAGACTCAAGTTCATTTTAAATTGTAAGGAATATAGATAGAAATAAGCGGCATTTACTCAAACAAAGAAAACCAAAGGTATTCTACAATATCAACGCAGCCCTACTTTTGACTGTTGGTTTCTTTGGTATGTTACAGTAGAGAAGACGTTCTCCTATTAACATTGTGAATGTCAATGAAATGATCCCAAGGTATGACGCATAACACTACAACTATAAAGCAAAATAAAACTTTTTTATGTACCACTATCCCCTAGCTTCTATTCTACTCCGTAATACAATCTGTTAGAATCACAACAACAACAACACCCAGTGTAGTCCCACAAAGGGTGGGGGTCTGGAAATGGTAGAGTGTTATGTAGATCTTAGTAACTTAACCCCTACCATAGAGGTGTACACACAAAATTGATTCTATTTTCGAGTCTTGAAAACGGAAAAAAAGAAGCATTTTTCCTCTTCTTCACGTTATAACTTTTTCAATTAACAAACAACATTCCTAATTATTCCAGTGACCATCACAACTCTCCATCTCAGCAAGAATATTTCAAATAACCATCAATTTGTCACGCAACTTGATTGGAGAATTTTCACAAACAGCTAAAGAGCAAAAATTGAATCAAAGGAAGGATTCGCAGAAATAGCATGCTTCTTTTTCCCCAAATTAACAAATATTCAAACAATCAATTTATAAATACAAGTAAAGAAACTTCACAATTTAAAATAAAAACATAGAAAATGAAGAATCGTCCTCTCCCACTGAATAAACTGAAATTCAGCTTAAAAAAATCATAATTACACAGATGAAGAGGCCCATATATCATACCGTTCAAATTAATTATTCACCAGAAGCACATGAGGAGCTAAAATTTGAAACAGTAGAACTCATTATGCAAATTTTGTTGCTGATGTTGACTTCCTAATGTTGTAGCTTGATTCTTAAACTCCCAAATTCAGCTTAGATACAAACTTATATCTGATAAACCAAAAATAGGGCACAAAAATAGAAAAGTATATAAAAATTTTGATAGAAGCAAAGAAAGAAGACAATAGCAGGGAACCATTCAAGTGGAAAAGCCTAGAAAAAGCTTGAAGAAGAGGCGGTAAGAACAATGAATAAAGAAAAGAAGTAGCGGCGGTGGAAACACTGGACAAAAAAAAATCAGCGAAAGGACTAAAATATCACTGAAGCAAGCATGTCAACGAAGACGCGCTTGCTTCACCAAATTTCTAAATAGTAGTAAAATAAAACTGGAGAAGTTAAAAACGTGAAAATTTTCAGCTGCTTTGGTTCACAGTATTTTTCAATATATAGATTTTGGAGACATGGCTAAACTATAATATTTTTAAAGTGACATAGTGCAACATAAAATGAGGATAAAGTAAAACAGTTATCAAGAATGCAATATAAGTAATCAATGTATCTTCAAATTCCCTTAACATTAATATGTTGCCAACTGGCTCATTATATACAGATAAATAACCAGACTAGTCTCTTCTGACAAGAATATATGCGACAAGAAAATGGTTACAGGTGGTTAATTATGCAATATAACCATAATAAAGCCATAACACAATCAATGGAGATGAATGCAAACTTCTTGTAAGTACTACAGTAAAACTAAGCTCCTTAAGACCTATTCACTCTTAAATTTTCATCTAAAACAACCAATTACTTGGGGATTTAGAAGATGTCTTTATAATGAATGAATTTCCACATGAAATCGCAGCTACGGAGATCTGCAAAAGAACACACCATCAAAGTCATCAGTTAGTTAACAATACTGTCTTACCACTTGCCAAACGACCAAAATGACATACTATTGCAATTTGGGTATCTACCTGGAATTCTCAAAATCCAAGAAACTCAAAAGAACCAACAAATTCTCAAAATCAAGCACAAAAATTGACAAAACAACGAAAAGGGTGTTCAAATTCACTGATTGAGAAAAAAAAGACCAAAAGGAGGGATTGACTATCACCTTTAGGTTCTCGCCGGTTGTTGCCCTTCCTCGCCCCCTCACCAGCGGTCGCCCCTCGCCGGCGGTTGCCCTTCTGAGCCGAAGGTGCTTAGACCTGGTTAACTATTCGACCGTACAGGCTGTTTAATACCTGGGTGAAATCGTAGTGTAGGATTTTTTATTTTTAATATGCTCCACTCTGTTTGGTTAATTATAAGTTGGAGGGAAATTGAAATATCTGGAAGGAAGAGAGAAAATTTTAATGAAAATTTTAGGCCATATTTTAAAATGTTGTCTTTTAAATTATAATAATATTACATTTAAAAATGTAGCCATATATGTGAATATGCGTTGTCAATTATATCATGATTTGATAACATTTATAAAGTGTGATCTACGTCATTAAAAACCACGCTTTTAAAGCGTTGACAAAAGTAATTTGGCCAGATATTAAAAACTAAGGTTACGCTTTAAAAACGTGGTCTTTAATGATATAGATCACATTTGTAAAATGTGGCTCAGGTCTAATTAATATAATTTAATATAAGAATGATACGAAAACTATAGTTGACTCGAGTCCTCGAATCAAAAGTACTCATCACCTAGTAGCTAGAAGCTACGAACTGTCTGACTATGATGTGCTACAATTAGTACCTATATTATGAGACAATATAGCACATATACGTATATATGGATCAATACTTTTGGAATGTACTGAGTATGTGAGGGTGAATGCATAAGTAAATCAATAACTCAATGTGCACTTAGATTTTCAAATATTGCATGCTAAGTGTAAATGACTCATATTGGGATTGAATTAAACAAAAGTAGTAAAATTATAAACATGAGTAATAAAGCAAATTGATAAACTTTGTGAGCAATAACACAGTTCAAAAATCTTTACTCTTATTCTTTCTTAGGGAGGTTCTTCTGACCGACATAAACCATATGAGCTATCATGGAGTCCAACATCTTACCTATCCTGGGTAGAGCTATACTACCCTTGCAATCGGAATAGGACCTTAACTTAAGTGATAACTATATTTAACTTCATCCATATTGGAATAAGCTTAACCTATGTTGGCTCGTAGTTCTGATGCATGCAACCTTGGACTCATACCCAACTCGGTGCTAAATACTACTTCCTTATTACTTTTATGCTCATACTTTATGAAATCCATCTTAAAATAGCATAAGGGTTTATAATGAAAACCAATTATGCATATCTTTGCCTTAAATTATAATCAAGATAGACAAATGTAGATTCCATAACTTAGCTTAGGATCAAAAGATCACTTCTTTCTTTAAATCTCGATATAAACTTATCAAAGAGAACTTAAGAGCATGATCTTCTAGAAATCTCAACACTTAAACTTAGGGATTGAAATTCAAGCTTAAAAGTCATGATGATTCATAACAACACTTCATGCTCAATAATAATCTTGATATACTTTAACAATATCAAATCAAGATAGTGCAATCTCATTCATAATAGAAATCTTATAAGTTAAAACATAAACATAAGAACTTCTTGATAAACTTAAAATGTTAAATCTCATGATAATCACATGCTTCAAGAATATATAAACTTGGGTATGAACCCCAATTCAAAACAAGTAACTTGAATTTTAAAATCAAGTAATTTAGGCACAAGGGTAAAAGGATACCCTTATTCATAAGCCCACATACCTCAATAGGCTTGATTTGATGGAGAAAGCTTGACCTTGAAAGCCTTGGATATGATCTTGAAATTCTTAGACTAGAGAACCTAAATTCTTGTTTATCTTGAAGAGAATGTAGCTTGAAGTTGAAGTTCTCTGTTCTTAGAGAGGAAGGCTTTCTTGGAGAGAAATTATAAATAAATGGGCAAATAATGCTCCTTGGGGGCTTTAATTATATGTTATGGATGAATTTAGGTGGGGAAAATGACCCATTTTCCCTTAACAATGCAGAACGAAAAACCGTAATATAGAGGCGGGCGATGGAGCGTGTGTCGTGGGTTATAGCGCGACCTCACTGCCTCTCTCATAAAAATGGCTATAACCTTTTGCTCGGGTATCAGATTAAGGCCAAATTGGTATCGTTGGAAAGATGACTCAATTACCTACAATTTGGTGGGTCTTTATCTGTAAAATTCTTTATATATAAAATGTTATATACATTTTAAATAGACCCTTGCAGAATCAAATATCAAACTTGGACGAATTAAAGGCTCTTAGCACAACTTTGTTCTAAGTAATTCCTATGAACATTTTCATCTCAAAAGCAATTCACACACTAGTATAATGATCATGACACATATATTAACATACAAATCATGGGATTAAACTTCACATACATAGGAATGCTTCAAAGTCTAGCCCAAAAATACGGGGTGTTACATTATCTCCCCCTTGGAATCATTTGTCCTCGAATAAGATTGATTAGACTGAGAGTACTAAGGCAACTGAGATCATATTCTGAACATGCATTACTTAGAACATGACTGTATAACTGAGTCTGAGCATGATACATGAATTGAACTGATTTCGTGAATACATGTAATGACATAAGAATAGTTATAAGGCTGAAATAGAAACGAGAGAGTCAAATAATAAGTAACCATTACTTCAAGATAGATCTTTTTTTTTTGTGAAAAAAAGATGAAAAGTTTAGGATATTAATACTCGATTTATTACAATACATCTCCCGCTTGGGATATTTTGTCCCCCGAATGATACTGACTTGGCTGAAATACTAAGGAAAGACTGAGAGGATGTACAGGGCACCTACAGACTAAATCATGACTGAATACTGGAATCTGCATGATGTATGAACTGAAATGAAGTCACAACTTGAATGGACATTAATGAATCACCTTATGGAATAGCCATATTCATGAGGCTTCAGATAATATGACTAGATGGAAAGATGGAAAACCATAGGAACTTGTTTGTCTGACAGCTAAACTGAATTGCTGGATATATAGACTGAATTATACTGAAAGCTTATACTGAACTATACATTCCACTTCCAAAACTGCACTTCACTTGAGGCTACTTACAATATTGACATGGGCACAGATAACTCTATCTATTGAAGTCTGAGCTGAATTGAATTCTCTCACTGTGTTCAAGCCTACTTGTAAGACCCTGAAAATTTTTCGCGGCGTAAAATCCTTTGAAATGATTTAAGTGAGCTTAACATCAAGAATTTTGGTTAAGTGTTTATACTTTGTTCTACACTTAGTTTTATTTTGAGCCTTGAATCTTTGATGAATTATTTTGTGACCTTTTTTATCTTCGTTTTTTGAGATTTTTGTTGTGTTGCGATGGGGCAAGGTCGTAGGATTTTCCGGGTGAGTTTTGGAATTTTTAGACGAGCCTAAGACCATGTTCAGGTGTGCAAAATAGTGGCAGCAGGTGATCCGCAGGTGCCACCCGCTGGATCGCGAGCCTTACAATCTTTGAATTGGGGCGATTCATCAGGCGCCGCCCTCCTTATAGCGGGCGATCCACCAGGCGCCACCTGATGGATTGCGGTGCAATAGGCCAGGCGTCGCCTGCTAGATCGCGCCTGGCCAAATTCTACTTATCCTATCCGAATCAGTTAAGGCCCAAATGCAGTGTTAAATTCCATAACACGGGATTATATCCCAAATTCACCAAAATAAGGTCATATTTCATAAAAAGCTTCAAGAAAACTCTCTTAGGGTTTTGATATAAAAACCATCGTAACGAGAGATTCGATCGTGGAAGTTTTGAGATTTTTACATATTCGGAATCCTCATCGCAAAGGCTATGTGGGGAATCCAAAAGTTCACGAAAATCATTCCGTTTCTTGGAAAGTCATTCTAGAAGTTCATCTTTGAGGTATGTGGGGTTTTTCAACAAGAACATTCTTTCGTTCTTGTGCCCAAAGTTAATTTTCTTTACAAAGATATATGATTTGATATGTTTTACTACGAATTTGAATATATGAATTATGACTTATGATGTTTTCATGAGATTATTGATATGGTTGCATATAAAGTTGAAATTTTGACTTTTAATTGATTATTTTTATGCTTATGTCATAAATTATGAAACTTTGAAAGGTTTTATGGTGATATTGATATATGAGTTTTTGGAACTCTATTTGAGATTATT
The DNA here is from genome assembly GCF_002878395.1 of Capsicum annuum. Lineage (NCBI taxonomy): Eukaryota > Viridiplantae > Streptophyta > Magnoliopsida > Solanales > Solanaceae > Capsicum > Capsicum annuum. Next base: position 206,956,762 of record NC_061116.1, on the reverse strand, counting down.
ATTTTGTGAAATTATGTGTTATAAACACTTTGAGATTTGAATGATTTGAGATGATAAAGAAGTTTTGACCTTTCGATCGTAAAAAGGTGTTGTTTCTGAACCTAAGGTGAGAAAAGAAGTCCACACTATGATTGATTATGATAACAGGGATAGCATGATGGCTTCCGTTATAAATTGTTGGAAATTGTTTTGTTATGGATTGTCTTTGAAAATATCTGAGCTAAGTCTGGGAGTAGTCTTTAGCACTGAGTAGGAGGTATAGCTGTAATTGGTACTTCCCTAGAACTACGTGCCCTCGTAGGTGCCAAAATTGAGGCTGATTATATATAGTGATCACTAGTGAATGAAAGATTAAGGTCCTACTCCAATGGCAAGGATAAGACAGCTCTCCCCAATGTGGATAAGACGTTGGACTCTATGTGGCTCATATGGTTTATGTCGGTTATAAGATCTCCCAGTATGTGTGTATCCTTATGTCTATGGTGAAAGGTGAAACGATTTGAAAGATGAGTTATGAAAGCTATCATTTTGAAAGATTTTATGATTTTATACTATCAAAGAGGAATTTTTATTGTGAGATTTGTTCATCTTGATGAATTGGAAAGAGATTGAGAATTTATATGATGACTCACATGTTTTATTATATATATTTCACTCTCTCATGTTTATGTTGATTTTATTCGAGCTATGTGAGTCTTTCATTATATCATGCATGTTTCCTATAAATGCTTATGATGTTGATATTTTAAACTGCATACACCCCCATAAGTTCAGTACATTTCCATGGTACTGACCCACATCTCCGGATGTGGGCTACATTTTCTTAGAATGTAGGTTCAGGTGCTCAGTCTCAGGCTCGATAGTGATTGTCCGGGCACGCTGTTCTACATCTTCTGTCGTGGTGAGTCCTCATGGTCCAAGGACGTGATGTTCAGAGTTCTGTTTCATTGAGTTGCTTACTTTTGATATTGAGTACGAGTCAGTTGGGGCATGTCCCAATGGCTCTCTGATGTTGTTGACTTTTAGAGGCTTGTCAGACTAGACTAGATGGTTGGAGTTGTCATGATGTGTCATATTTTGTTACTTTTCTGCATCTCTTTTGTTTTGAATTATGATATCATGGAGGATATTTTGATGACTGATCATAGTAATTCTGTTGGTATGTGTTGAATAATGTGAATATGGCTCAAAAGGGTTAGCTTGGGGCTACTTGTAGCTGTAAGCACCGTGTGACGTCCCGAGACCCGTTTTCGGGGCGTTACACTACTCTAATCTACAAAGTGCACATATAACACTATAATACAAGTTTGAACCATGAATTCAATACCCCATGCATTTTCATAACTTCTCATCTCTTGAATAATTCTTATTACCACTTTAATAACTATATTCGAACTCTTACTAGGAAATTGACTAGTACACAATGCACCCATCCACTTATATACCAATATGGCATTCAAGCCTATCACTATAACCACATACAAACTTCTAGGCAAACACCTATAAATCATCTTTCTCATATTCATAAACCTGTATCAATAACAACTTTGTTACATTATTCTTAAATAGAGAAACATAGAATTCCCAACTAACCATGACATATATCAAAATCTTTACATCAATCTTCCCTCACACTTATAGTCTTAGCTAAAATAATCATACAATGATCTTTCGTCAATAAGAAACATTTTCACTCTCCTATCTAAATAACTGTTCATCATCACTATCTTGACCTAAGGAAAGGTCACTGAAAGGTTAGAATATGAGGACCTGAAGCATGAAAGAATACTATTCATAACTTAGACACTTAATTGAGGCTTGAGGAATAGAGTATCAAAATTATGAATTCATCAAAGAAAGCTAAACTGAGGGTATACACGACATAATCTAAATTTCATTGATCATTAAGAATGTAGCATAAGTACTTGGAACTAAACAATGGCTCTCTGATGTTGTTAACTTTTAGAGGCTTGTCAGACTAGACTAGATGGTTGGAGTTGTCGTGATGTGTCATATTTTGTTACTTTTTCGCATCTCTTTTGTTTTGAATTATGATATCATGGAGGATATTTTGATGACTGATCATAGTAATTCTGTTGGTATGTGTTGAATGATATGAATAGGGCTTAAAAGGGTTTGCTTGGGGCTACTTGTAGCCTTAAGCACTGTGTGACGTCCTGGGACCCATTTTCGGGGTGTTACAAACTTGGTATCAGAGCCTAAGGTTTAAGAAGTCCTAGGGAGTCCGACAAGCCGTGTTAAGTAGAGTCTTGATCAACAGTGTGTAGCGCGCCATATCTATGAGCAAGAGGCTACGAGATATTTTAGGAAAAAGTGTGGTTCTTTCTTTCAAAAGTCTATCGTACTTAAAGTGTCTCTCTCTGCTATTAATTCGTGCTCTCCTCTTTTAGAAATATGCCTCCATGTTGAGCTAGAAGAAATAATGATGGTCAGCAACCTCAACCCACTGACCCATTGAATGAAAATGTGTCCCATGCTAAATTTTGGGCAGTCTTTCAGGCGCTGGCCCAAGCTGTTACTGTGAATGTTCAGGCCAATCTGGCCTCGGCCCCACAGCAACAGGGAGGTGATTCAACTGCTTCCAAGATTTGTGACTTTATGCAGATGAATCCGCCAGAATTTTATGGGTCCAAGTCTGATGAGTATCCGCGATTATTTTTACAGGAGGTACGAAAGGTTACTCAGGTGATGCATGTATCTGAGGAGCATAGTGTGGATTTGGCAGTGTATAGGTTGAAAGACCTTGCTTATGATTGGGTATTTTCTTGGAGGAAAGGTAGAGGTAAGGGTGCCTCCCCTACGACTTGGCAAGAGTTTCAGGATGTATTCCTGGATAAGTTTTTCCCTTTAGAGATGAGAGAGCAAAGGTGAAAGAGTTCATGAATTGGCGATAGGGCTCTATGACGGTTATAGAGTACTGTCTAATGTTCAATCAGTTGGCCAAGTATGCTCCTGACTTAGTAGCTGATAATCGGGCTAGTATGAGTAAGTTTGTGACAGGAGTGTCTAGCTCTGTGGTTAAGGAGTGCAGGTATGCTATGTTGAATAGTGAGATGAATCTTTCTAGGCTGATGACTCATGCCCAATAGATTGAGGCAGACAAGATTAAGGAGAGAGATAGAATGAGAGGGAATAAGAAGGCTAGGTTCGAGCAGTACGGATAGGGTCAGACTAGATCGCAGGGAGGGAGTCGCCCTCAATTCTAGGACCGCTCATCTATACTAGCACCGTCGTCCTCTAGTGCTCCCATTCCTAAGGGTAGGCAGGAGTAGGGTAGCAGGTCATATGCATCCAGGTCCCAATATAGTGTTGGAAATAAGCCAAATTATCCTCCGTGTCCTAACTGTGGTAGGACTCATCCGGGTGAGTGTTGGGGTGAGAAAAAGGGTTGTTTTACATGTGGTGACATGGGTCACAAGATTAGGGATTATCCATAGGCCAGGCAAGGGCGTCGTGATTATCGCCCTCAACCTCAGACTCAGACTGTTTGTACTCCAATTCCAGTGACTCGTCCAACCCCAGCTCAGGGTGCATCTTCTAGCATTACTGGCGGTCAGCACCAGAATAGATTTTATGCTTTACCATCTCGCCAGGAACAAGAGGACTCTCCCAATGTTGTTACTGGTATGCTTCGTATATTTCAGTTTGATGTATATGTATTATTGGATCCTGGATCCAGTCTTTCATATATTACACCTCTGATTGCCGTGAATTTTGAAGTGAGTCCTGAAAGTATTCCTGAGCCTATACTAGTTTCTACCCCAGTGGGTGACTCAATTGTTGCCCAAAAAGTGTATAAAAAGTGTCCTGTTACCGTTCTTCATAGAGTCATGTTGGCTGATCTGATTGAATTGGATATGGTAGACTTTGATGTTATTCTGGGTATGGACTGGCTGTATTCTTATTATGCCTCTATTGATTGTTGTACCCGAGTGGTCAAGTTTCAATTTCCTGGCGAATCTGTGTTTGAGTGGTCTGGGAGTTCTGTGTCTCCTAAGAGTCATTTTATTTCCAATCTCAAAGCTAGAAAACTTATTTCCAAAGGGTGTATTTATCATTTGGTTAGAGTCAAGGACACTAAGTTTGAGACTCCAACTCTCCAGTCTGTTAGCATTGTTAATGAGTTTTCCGATGTCTTTTCGGAAGATCTCCCAGGGATACCTCCTGATAGAGAGATAGAATTTGGGATTGATCTTCTTCTTGATACTCAACCCATTTCTATTCTTCCTTACCGTATGGCACCTACAGAGCTTAAGAATTTGAAAGAACAACTCAAAGATCTACTCGATAAGGATTTCATAAGACCCAGTGTTTCTCTTTAGGGTGTTCCTGTGTTGTTTGTGAGAAAGAAAGATGGCTCTTTGCGTATGTGCATTGATTATCGCCAGTTGAATAAAGTCACTCTCAAAAATAAGTATCCCTTTCCGAGAACAGATGATTTGTTTGACCAATTGTAAGGTGCAAGTTATTTCTCAAAGATAGACCTTCGATCCGGCTATCATCAACTCAAAGTTAGGGAATGTGACATCCTAAAAACTGCTTTCCTAACTCGCTATGGTCACTTTGAGTTTCTTGTTATGTCTTTCGAGTTAACTAATGCCCTAGCAACTTTCATGGACCTCATGAATCAAGTGTTCAGACCATATCTGGATATATTTGTCATAGTATTTATAGATGATATACTGGTGTACACTCGTAGTGAGGATGAACATTCTGACCACCTCCAAATTATTTTGCAAATCCTTAGAAGCCACCAATTGTTTGCCAAATTCAGTAAGTGTGAGTTTTGGCTAAGGTTAGTTGCTTTTCTGGATCAGATCATTTCTTCCGAAGGTATTAGAGTTGATCTCCAAAAGACCGACGCTATTTGAAATTGGACTAGACCTATCTCTCCGACTGATATCTAAAGTTTCTTGGGTTTAGCTGGCTATTACCATTATTTTGTTAAAGGTTTCTCCTCTATAGAGTCCCCTATGACATGGTTGACCCAAAAGAAAGTGAAGTTCTTGTGGTTTGATTCTTGTGAGAAGAGTTTTTAGGAGTTGAAGACTCGACTCACTTCAGCCCCTGTTTTGACTTTGCCTGATGGTGTTGATGGTTTTGTAGTGTACTGTGATACTTGTAGAGTTGGGTTGGGTTGTGTGTTGATGTAGAAGGGTAAGGTGATAGCTTATACTTCTAGACAATTGAAACCCCATGAGAAAAATTACCCCACCCATGATCTCGAGTTAGCTGCTGTGGTGTTTGCTCTAAAAATCTGGAGACACTATTTATATGGTGTTCATGTTGATGTTTTCACTGATCATAAGAGTCTGCAGTATGTATTTACCCAGATGGAGTTGAATCTTAGGTAGAGAAGGTAGCTAGAGTTATTAAAAGATTATGATATGAGCATGTTGTACCATCCGGGCAAGGCCAATGTAGTGGCAGATGCCCTTAGCAGAGTGTCTATGAGTAGTGTTTCGTATGTGGAAGAAGGTAAGAAAGAGTTGGCTCGTGATGTGCATCGTTTGGATAGACTGAGGGTTAGGTTGTTTGACTCTGTTGAAGGTAGTATAGGGGTTCAGAGTAGTTCCAAATCCTCCTTGGTTTCAAAAGTGAAAGAGAAACAAGACTTAGATGCTTGTTTGGTCAGACTGAAAAAGTCAGCCAGGGACTAAAAGGTGGAGGTTTTCTCCTAAGGGAGAGATGGTGTGTTGAGATTGCAGGGTAGATTGTGTGTTCCGAATATTGATGATCTGAGACAGAGGATTATGGCTAAACCGCACGGTGCACGATACTCTATTCATCCCGGTGCCACTAAGATGTATCTCGATTTGCGGGAAACTTATTGGTGAAGTGGCATGTGGAAACATATTGCAGCATTTGTGGCTAGGTGTGCAATGTGCCAATAGGTTAAGGTTGAACACCAAAGACCTGGTGGTATGATGCAGGAGTTTAGTATTCCCACCTGGAAGTGGGAAGAGATAAACATGGATTTTGTGCCTGGTTTACCTCTTTCCCGATGCTTTCATGATTCCATTTGGGTTGTGGTTGATAGATTGACTAAGTCTGTACATTTCTTGCCTGTGCATACTTCTTATACTGCAGAGGACTATGCTAGATTATACATCCGAGAGTTAGTCAGATTGCATGGAGTTCCTTTGTCTATCATTTCGGATAGGGGTACTCAGTTCACATCGCAATTTTGAAAAACTTTTTAGAAGGGTCTGGGTACCCATGTTCTTTTGAGTTCTGCTTTCCATCCGTAGACAGATGGTCAGGCTGAGAGGACCATACAGACCTTAGATGATATGTTGAGAGCGTGTGCCCTTGACTTTAAAGGAAGTTGGGATGATCACTTACCGTTGATAGAGTTTTCTTGCAATAACAGTTTTCACTCTAGTATTGGCATGGCTCCGTTTGAGGCTTTATATGGGAGGAAGTGTAGACCACCCATAGGGTTGTTCGAGGTGGGTGAAGTAGCTATGTGTGGTCTTGATTCGGTATTTGAGGCTATGGAAAAGGTTAAGTTGATTAGAGAAAGCTTAAAAATAGCTCAGAGTCGTCAAAAGTCGTATGTGGATGTTAGAAGAAGAGACCTTGAGTTTGAAGTTGGTAACTTGGTGTATCTGAAAATTTCACCCATGAAAGGGGTGAAGAGATTTGGAAAGAAAGGGAAGCTTAGTCCCCATTATGTTGGCCCTTACAGAGTTCTTAGCCGTGTTGGTAAGGTAGCTTATGAAGTTGAGTTGCCTTCCGAGTTGTCTTCTGTTCATCCGATATTCTATGTCTCTATGCTTCGAAAGTATATTAGCGATACCGTGGTAGTGGATTCTTCTGTGAGTACTAAAATTCAAGAAAATCTTTCTTTTGATGAGATTCCTGTTGAGATTCTTGATTTCCGTGTCCGAAGACTAAGGAACAAAGAAGTTCACTAGGTCAAGGTGTTGTGGCGAAACCAATTAGTTGAGGGTGTAACTTGGGAAACCGAGGCAGATATGTGATCCAAGTACCCGCACCTATTTTCCGCAAGCTCTGATCAAGCCGAAGGTACCGTTCTTTCCTAAATGAAGTGATTTTGATAAAAGTTGCAGCAGTGCAGCTGTAATTTCTTTTTTGTTCAGCTGTAGTTTCTTGAATTTATGCATTCTATGTTGTATCCGAAGTTTGAAATGACGTAGAGATGAGTTTAATAAGTGGGTTCAGCTGTATGCTCTGTTTTATATCTACTCTTAGCATGTATAGCGTCATTCAGGGACGAATGTTCCCAAGGGGGAGATAATGTAAAACCCCAAAAATTTTCCGCGTCGTTAAAGCCTTTGAAATGAGTTAAGTGAGCTTAACATCAAAAATTTTGGCTAAGTGTTTATACTTTGTTCTACACTTAGTTTTATTTTGAGCCTTGAATCTTTGATGAATTATTTCGTGACCTTCACGATCTTCATTTTTTAAGATTTTTGTTGCATAGCGATGGGTCAAGGTTGTAGGATGTTCCGAAAGAATTTTTAGATGAGCCTAAGACCATGTTTGGGTGTGCAAAATAGTGGCAGTGGGCCTTACAATCTTTGAATTGGGGCGATTCATCAGGCGTCACCTGCCTTATAGCGGGCAATCCACCAGGCGCCGCCTGATGGATTGCGGTGCAATATGGCAGGCACCGCCTGATAGATCGCGCCTGGCCAAATTCTACTTATCCTATCCAAATCAGTTAAGGTTCAAATGCAGTGTTAAATTCCATAACACGGGATTATATCCCAAATTCACCAAAATAAGGTCATATTTCATAAAAAGCTTCAAGAAAACTCTCTTAGGGTTTTGACATAAAACCATCGTAACGAGAAATTCGACCATGGAAGTTTCGAGATTTTTACATATTTTGAATCCTCATTGCAAGGGCTACGTGGGGAATCCAAAAGTTCACAAAAATCATTCCGTTTCTTGGAAAGTCATTCTAGAAGTTCATCTTTGAGGTATGTGGGGTTTTTCAACAAGAACATTCTTTTGTTCTTGTGCCCAAATTTAATTTTCTTTACAAAGATATATGATTTGATATGTTTTACTACGAATTTAAATATATGAATTATGACTTATGATGTTTTCATGAGAATATTGATATGGTTGCATATAAAGTTGAAATTTTGACTTTTAACTGATTATTTTTATGCTTATGTCATAAATTATGAAACTTTGAAAGGTTTTATGGTGATATTGATATATGAGTTTTTGGTACTCTATTTGAGATTATTATTTTGTGAAATTGTGTGTTATAAACACTTTGAGATTTGAATGATTTGATATGATAAAGAAGTTTTGACCTTTCGGTCATAAAAAGGGATTGTTTCTGAACCCGAGCTGAGAAAAGAAGTCCACACTGTGATTGATTATGATAAAAGGGGTAGCATGATGGCTCCCGTTATAAATTATTGGAAATTGTTTTGTTGTGGATTGTCTTTGAAAATATCTGAGCTAAGTCTGGGAGTAGTCTTTAGCACCGAGTGGGAGGTATATCTGTAATTGGTACTTCCCTAGAACTACGTGCCCTCATAGGTGCCGGAATTGAGGCTAAATATATATAGTAATCACTAGTGAATGAATGATTAAGGTCCTACTCCGATGGCAAGGATAGGATAGCTCTCCCCAACGTGGGTAAGACGTTGGACACCATGTAGCTTACATGGATTATGTCGTTTATAAGTTCTCCCAGTATGTGTGTATCCTTATGTCTATGGTGAAAGGTGAAACAATTTGAAAGATGAGTTGTGAAAGCTATCATTTTGAAAGATTTTATGATTTTATACTATCAAAGAGGAATTTTTATTATGAGATTTGTTCATCTTGATGAATTGGAAAGAGATTGAGAATTTATATGATGACTCACATGTTTTATTATGTATATTTCACTCTCTCATGTTTATGGTGATTTTATTCGAACTATGTGAGTCTTTCATTATATCATGCATGTTTCCTATAAATACTTATGATGTTGATATTTTAAACTGCATACACCCCCATATGCTCGGTACATTTCCATGGTACTGACCCACATCTCCGAATGTGGGCTACATTTTCTTGGAATGTAGGTTCAGGTGCTCAGTCTCAGGCTCGACAATGATTGTCTGGGCACGCTGTTCTACATTTTCTATTGTGGTGAGTCCTCATGGTCCGAGGACGTGATGTTCAGAGTTCTGTTTCATTGAGTTGCTTGCCTTTGATATTGAATACGAGTCAGTTAGGGCATGTCCTAATGGCTCTCTGATGTTGTTGACTTTTAGAGGCTTGTCAGACTAGACTAGATGGTTGGAGTTGTCGTGATGTGTCGTATTTTGTTACTTTTTCTGCATCTCTTTTGTTTTGAATTATGATATCATGGAGGATATTTTGATGACTGATCATAGTAATTCTGTTGGTATGTGTTGAATGATGTGAATAAGGCTCAAAAGGGTTAGCTTGGGGCTACTTGTAGCCGTAAGCACCGTGTGACGTCCCGAGACCCATTTTCGGGGCGTTACACTACTCTAATCTACAAAGTGCACATATAATACTGTAATACAAGTTTGAACCATGAATTCAATACCCCATGCATTTTCACAACTTATCATCTCTTGAATAATTCTTATTACCACTTTAACAACTATATTCGAACCCCTACTAGGAAATTGACTAGTACACAATGCACCCATCCACTTATATACCAATATGGCATTCAAGCCTATCACTATAACCACATACAAACTTCTAGGCAAACACCTATAAATCATCTTTCTCATATTTATAAACCTGTATCAATAACAACTTTCTTACACTATTCTTAAAAAGACAAACATAGAATTCTCAACTAACTATGACATATATCAAAATCTTTACATCAATCTTCCCGCACACTTATAGTCTTAGTTAAAACAATCATACAATGATCTTTCATCAATAAGAAACATTTACTCTCTCCCATCTAAATAACTGTTCATCATCACTATCTTGACCTAAGGAAAGGTCACTGGAAGGTTAGATATGAGGACTTGAAGCATGAAAGAATACTATTCATAACTTAGACACTTAATTAAGGCTTGATGAATAGAGTATCAAAATCATGAACTCATCAAAGAAAGCTAAATTGAGGGTATACACGACATAATCTAAATTTCACTGATCATTAAGAATGTAGCATGAGTGCTTGGAACTGAACATACTGTAAATCATGAGTACATGAGTCATGAGATGCATGACCTGAGTTTGGAGTTCATAAATTTTATGGAATATGATTCATACTGCTAAGTGAACTGGAACTCCTCATACTAGGAACTGAGAGAGTACATGATTCTCTATTATGTGCATGAACATGAACTATGATCATAGAGCTGACATGTAAGGCATGAGTATGTATCGTAAGGACTTAGGTACAAAACCTTGCACTGATGTGAGAATGGGTCGGGCATCTTCCTCCCCTAGTAAAGTTTTACAATACACTAGCATCACTACTAGAATCTGAGAACCTGACTTGGTTACTCATTCTGTGATCTCCCCTTAGCTTAAGACATCATTCTAAGTCTGTGGAACCCTTTACTAAGCTCTAAACTGGACTACAATCATTGTACTCTAGAGTATGGGCTATAACAGTACACGTAAATAATAAACTTACCTTGAAAGACTACACCTGAAAGTGTAAAACACACTGCTAGTACTTCCTTCTAAGATACAATTAGATCTTTCTATAGACACAATAGTCATCATCTAATAACTTAAACACTTACTAATTTAGAATCTTCATGAGTATTACCATACCCAGAGTGCACACCATCTAGAACTTCAACTCTTATTTCTCTTAGCTCAATCTTCAAAGATGCAAACTTAGATTCTAACACTTAACATGGATATCCGCAAACCTTTAATGAACCATACTACTTCCATTATAGCCTACTAATATCACATCTCTAAACTTATTTTTTCCCTAAACCATGAGAATCAAAATCATCCCAAAAAACTCAACATCACCTATCCATAACTCCTTAACTTAGCTATTAAAAACACCATATACTATATAACTATACTTCTTCCCATTTAGCAACTCAAGGGTACTACTAACCACACACAACACTTAATAACCATAGAAAATAATGCAATACCATATCACTTTGGGCACATCTCTACATCATACTTACAACTTCATACTTAATTATGAATAAATAAACTTTAATTATTGTATAAATTATTCAAGGCTACTAGATCACTTCCATATAACTAGCATCACTAACCAAGCAATCATTCTTTCCACCTTGATGAATATCCACTTTTCAAACTTAGTGTCTAGTTCTATCCATGATTAACAACCCAACCTCATATACTATTCTCACTTTGAAGCTATAAAATAAAATTTAAGGAAACACTAGTACTCTAGAACCTCATAATAATAGTAATAATAATTGATCATGATCATATGGCCTATCTTATTATAATTCATTAACATATCCTTCTTCTATGAATTACTACTATTTACCCATATATACACCTAAATTCCCTTCATATATCTATAAGTTTTAACTAAGCTCCTTGCAATCTTAAGAGAAGCCTAAATTCACAATACTTAACCACCAAATACTTTCATCAATAGCCTATACTTTTCTAACACAATAAATACCATTAATATCTCCTTCCCTACCTTTAACTAAGGAACCTGTACCACATTTAGTACCCCTAAACTAACACACAAGGACCCATCACTACATTACTAACTCGACTGTATGCAAAAGTTCATCTATATACATTTGATCAACCGCCATTACTACCTTTCTTTTCACTACACATCTAAACCCATACTTTCAACTATAAGAAGGTTCTACTACTTATGAATCATAACACTCAATGTCACAATATCCCTCGAATGTAAACTGTATTGAAAAACATAGAATCATAATATTTTCTCTCATGAGCACTATTTGTCTTGAAGGGTAAATGAGAAATCTAAATACATATCTTGTTATGTATTAACTATAATACCCCATATCTTCTTAGCTTGATTTAACTCTTAGTTCATGAGTTATTTACTATAGGATTTTCGAAATACTCATTAATTTTTAGTTTAGAGCTTGCCATTGCGTAGAAAATTGAATTAGCTTTCCAACGATACACAATTCGCCTAAATTCGATAACCGGGTAAGAAGTTATGGAGATTTTGAATTTCAGTAGTTAAACACCATCATTTTTATCATCATTGCATCATAGAGCCAGTCTAAATGATGATTGGTAATTTCCATTATTGCTCCACGATCCTAGCATATCTCACCAAAGGCCAAATTGGAATTTGTCCTTTTCCAGTGTTACAACGTGAATTCACCGCAACATGAAGAACTTTTAGGTATCAACCAGTGAGGGACCACGATCTCACCACGTCACACCATCATCTAGTTTCCCAATTGTCCAATTCCAATGGCTTGGTATGATAGTGGTGCGTCACTCCAAGGCCAAAAATTTGGACAATTAGTTTCCAGCTCAAGTTTTAAAATTCTTTTAGGGGAATTAGGCCTTTTACTGTGATCCTAATCAACCTAAAACACAAAATTTAACCTCTAAAAACCCTAAGTAGTCATCATTATTTCAATTCCTCTCAAAATGAAAGATCCCCTTTTCAAGAACAAGAACCCTAGCTCTAAAATTCAAGGCCAAATCTCAAGAACTCACCATCAACCCTTCAAAATTCATTAACTCAGGTATTTTAGATGTTCATCCATGGGTTCCTTCCACTCATGGAGTCCAAGTATTTAATTTAATTACAAATTTCATAATATTTTCATGTTATCTTGATTTTAAATCATGATTAAACCATGGATTACCATGAATCTTGTTCTATACACGTTTTAGCAAAATTAATGTCTTTTATTACACTCCATATGGTTGAATATTGTTTTCTACTGCTTTAATTCATCATTTGTTATAATGGTGTTGAAATTATGCGTTACTACAAGTTTTAAACTAATTTTCATGCTATATATACACCATGCATATCAAGTGTTTGATAAAATGCTTACAAGAATGAATATATAATAAAATCCTTCATGCTATGTCCTCCAAGCTTTAGTGTCATTTATTTTTATTACTTTTGAGTCCTAGGGGTATTGAATACCCGAAAATCATAGCTGTTTACTTAGTCTCATCTCAGTATCTTCAGAATAACTTTAGAACACTTTATGAGCATTATTAGATCAGTCAGTTAAACTCAAAAGTAGTCAGTAACTCCGTGTCATTTAGTTAGGAGTAGAATTTAGCACCGAGGGAGTGTAGGGATGGAGGCTTCCTCGTCAGATAGGTAGAGTCACTAGTAGCAGTCCCTAAACTTCAAAACTATATAGCCAGCGTAGGATATGAGTAGTCACCCGTCAGTTTAGGCTTGACTATCTTGAAGGGGTCACCCATCAGTTCAGGCTTGACACCCTTAGTCCTTCGGGACAACATAGTATACCAATTTAGTGGATCCATAAAGCCAGCATTAGTACCTATGACACGGTACTAACACTCTTTCAACTGGGGTTACAGGTTGAACCTCAATTAGCTCAGATTGGGTTATGTTGGTTAGATAATAGCTCCCATAGTCTCTATACAATAATTAGACAAGTTATTCAGTCTTAGTGTTGTTTAATCGAAGCATACCGATATTAGTTATTTCAGTATTTCAGTTCATAGATTTCATTTAGTTCATGTTATATGCTTGGTCATGTATCTCCAGAAGCTATAGATTTCATATACCTTCAATATTATAGCTTTTTATGCATGCACAGTATTTAAAGATGTCATGTATTTCCAGTATATATAGACTCCATGCTCTCTATTCAGTACTCTATGTTTTACATATATATTTAGATTGTTATTAATCCTGTTCATGAAATCATGCATATTTAGCCTACCTCATTTAGTATACCAGTACATTCAAAGTACTAATCGCATGCCTTTTTTGTGCTATTATATGTTATATCATAGGTTCTAACTCCCAGTTTCTAGATCACGCTTAGATTTATCAAACTCTTACCAGTAGCAGTTGTGAGTCCTTATATTTTGAGGACGGATTATTTTATTTCTTGATTTCAGTCTAGCAGTTAGTTGGAGTTAGTTGGGGCCTGTCCCATCAACTCAAAGTTATTCATTTTAGAGGTTTTTCAGACATTATAGACATTTTAGAGGCTTTTCAGACATTATTCAATATTCATATTTCAGTTGACATATCAATTAGTTATTCAATTTATCTTATATTTTTAGTATTTTATTAGACTCAGATGGTTAATTTTTCAGATTCATAGTTTAGTGTTCATTTTATTTATTAAAACCTTATGGTGTATTAGTTATTCTTCCATATTTATGATTATGTTATTTAGTGGTCACAATAGGTACCGGCTCATGGGTTATCTTATGGTCCCTCAAGACTATAAACACCATGTTACGCCCAGGGGGTACTCTTAAGGCATTACAAACTTCGTATCAGAGCCAAGTTTTAAAGTGTTCTAGGAAGTCTAAAATTCGTGTCAAGTAGAGTCTTGTGTATGGGTGTGTAGCATTCCACACTTATGGACGGCAGGATACAAGGAGTTTAGGAAAAGTTTTCCTTCTTTTAGTATTCACGTCATGTGATTGAGCATGAGATCATGATTAAAATCTTAGTCTAAAACTTTTCTTCCTTCCATTTATAGAACATGCCTCCCAAGAAGAACGAAAAAAGAATAGGGAATCATCCAGTTCCTCAGACCGTCCAAGCAGGTCCTTTGGATGGGCATGTCTCTCATGCAAAATTTAGAGCTGCATCACCACTCTAGCAAACTCTATAGTAGCTCAGAGTAAATGGCCAGCTATTGTTTAAGCCAACCCAGTGGCCAATACAACTACAGAAAGAATTCGAGACTTCACTCGAATGAATCTTCTTTCCTTCAAAAGATCTAAGTTAGAAGAGGATCCACAAGAATTCATAGATATAGTGTAAAAGGTAACGGATGCTATAGATGTAATATCTAGTGAGAGTGTTGAGGTGGCTGCATATCAGTTGCAGGATGTATCCCATATATGGTTTAAGCAGTGGAAGGTTGATAGGGGCGTTGATGCAGGGCCTATAGAATGGAAAGTATTTTCCACAACTTTATTAGACAAATTCTTTCCATTGGAGTTGAGGGAGGATAAGGTGTTAGGATTTATTAACTTGGGGTAGGGCACATGAGCGTGAAGGAGTATTCCCTCAAGTTTACTCAGTTAGCTAGATATGCTCCTCATATGGTAGCTTACAACAGGTCTAAGATGAGTAATTTTATGTCTAGAGTGTCTGGCAATATGGTCAAGGAGTGTAGGACCATAATTCTGATTAGGGAGATAGACTTGTCCATGCTGATGATCCATGCTCAACAAATAAGGAAGCATAAGATTAAAGAGAGAGAGAGAAGGAATAAGATAGCTAGAATAGATAGTTTTAATTTTAGTTAGCCAAGGTTAGAAGGTGGTAATCACCCTCTGTTTCATCAAAGGACTTCAGCTTTAGCACCCTCTTAAGCCAGTGGCCCCATACCCAAATTCAAAAATGATAATCAGGATAGGGTAGCAGGCCTTAAGTCTCAAGGCAGTGTTAACAGTGCCCATACAAATCTACCATGTTAAAAACATGGAAGACACCATCAAAGTAAGTGTAGAGGAGGTAGTGATGTGTGTTTCAAGCATGGAAAACCAGTTCATCGAATTTGGGAATGTTGGGTAGTTTCTCAGAAAGGTAGGGAGTTACGCTAACAAGTCCAGTCTCATCAATTGTCAGTTCCAGTTGGTTGCCCAACTTAGTAGGGTGCTACTTCCAGTGCTACCAGTGGTCAGCGTCCGAACAGATCATATGCTCCTTAGTCCCTCCAAGATTAGGAAAATTCTCCTGACGTAGTTACTAGATGTTGTAGGTCTTTCACTTATATGTTTATGCTTTCCTATACCCAGGAGCTTCTCTTTCTTTTGTAACTCTATATATAGACATCAACTTCGGAGTCAGTCCCAAAACTCTTGTAGATCACTTTTCAGTGTCTACTCTAGTAGGTGTTTCCATTGTATCCAGAAAGGTATACAAGAACTATCCAGTCACAATAACTCAAAAAGTTACTTTAGTTAATCTGGTAGAGTTAGAGATGGTGGATTTTGATGTCATTCTCGACATGGATTGGCTCTACTCATGCTATGCCTCAATCGATTGTAGAAATAGAATAGTTCATTTCCAGTTCCTAAATGAACTAGTCCTTGAATGAAGGGGTAGTACTACAATGCTTAAGGGTCAATTGATTTCATACCTATATTCAAGGGATGTGTATATCATTTTGTTCGATTCAAATACTCTATCTTAGAATCTCTAACTCTTGAGTTAGTTTCAGTAGTCAGGGAATTTCCAGATGTGTTCCCTGAAGATCTTCTTGGAGTTTCTCCCGAAAGAAAAATCAACTTCGGAATAGACGTTCTCCCAGATACTGAACCCATATCTATTTTACTATATAGAATGACTCTATCTAAACTCAAAGAACTAAAAGAACAGTTGAAAGATCTTTTAGATAATGGATTTATCAGATCCAGCATCTCCCCATGGGGTGCACTAATTCTGTTCGTTCTTAAGAAATATGGTTCACTCAGAATGTTTATTGACTACGATAAGTTGAACAAAGTCACCATCAATAATAAATATCCACTTCCTAGAATCGATGACTTGTTTGTCCAACTTTAGGGTGCCAGCCACTTTTTAAAGATAGACCTTAGATCAGGCTATCAGTAGCTCAAGTTCAGGGAATTTGATATTCCAAAAATAGGTTTTTGAACTTGGTGTGGTCACTTAAGTTTATGGTCATATCCTTTGGTCTCACGAATGCCCTAGCAACCTTTATGGACTTGATGAACCTAGTGTCCAAGCAGTACTTAGACATGTTCGTCATAGTCTTCATTGATGACATTCTTGTTTACTCTCTAGAAAAAATAATCATGCAGACAATCTCAGAATCATACTTCAGACTCTTAACTTATCAGTTGATTGCCAAATTCAGTAAGTGTGAATTTTGGCTAAGGTTATTAGCATTCCTTGGTCATATTATTTCTAGTAATGGAATTAGAGTTGATCCTCAAAAGACCGAGGCATTTATAAACTGATCTAGACCTTTCTCTCCATTAGATATTAGGAGTTTCTTGGGTTAACCTGGATATTACCATCAGTTTTTTGAAGGATTTTCGTCTATTGTATCCCCAATGTCTAGATTAACTCAAAAGAAAGTTAAGTTTCAGCGGTCAGATTCCTACGAGAAGAGTTTTCAGGAGTTGAAGACTCGACTCACCACAGCCCCAGTTTTGACTCTACTAGATAGTTCAGGTGGGTTTGTTATGTATTTTGATGCATCTAGAGTAAGTTAAGGTTGTTTCCTCATGTAGAGAGGTAAGGTCATATCCTATTCTTCTAGATAACTTAAGCCCTATGAGAAGAATTATCTGACTCATGATCTTAAGTTAGTAATCATAGTGTTCACCTAAAAGATTTAGAGGTATAATTTGTATGGGTTACATGTTGATGTGTTCACAGAACACAGAAGACTTTAGTATGTATTCTCTATGAAAGATTTGAACTTGTGTCTAAGGAGGTGGTTAGAGTTATTAAAAGATTATGAAATGAGTATTTTGTATCATCTGGTCAAGGCCAACATAGTGGCCGTTGCTCTCAGTAGGTTTTCTATAGGTAGTGTTGCTCATGTTAAGGATGGTAAGAAGAATTTAGTTCAGGAAGTTCATCAGCTTGCCCGACTAGGTGTCCGCTTAGTCTATTCAATAGAAGGTAGTGTATGGGTGCAGAGTAGCTCAGAGTCATCTCTGGTTTCTGAGGTGAAGGAAAAATAGCATAGAGATTCTAGTCTAGTTAAGTTGAAGGAATTTGTTAGAGATTAGAAAGTAAAGCGTTTATCCTAAGGGGGAGATGGTGTATTACATTGTTAGGGTAGATTATGCATGCCTGACATAGATAACTTGAGGCAACAAATTCCTGTAGAAGCATATAGTGCGCGTTACTCGATTCATCTAGTGGCCATTAAGATGTGCTGTGATTTGTAGGAGATCTGCTAGTGGAGTGGGATGAAGAGGGATATTGAAAAGTTTGTAGCTAAGTTCTCTGCATGCCAGTAGGTTAAGATTGAGCACCAGAAGCCTAGTGAGTCCATGCAGGAGTTCAGTATTCCTACTTGGAAATGGGAAGAAGTGAACATGGACATTGTGATGGGTTTGCCTCATACTCGTCATCAACATGATTCTATTTTGGTTATCGTATACATAATAACCAAATCAGCATATTTCTTGCCAATCCATACCTCTTATTTAGTCGATGACTATGCCAAAGTCTATCTCAGGGAGTTAGTTAAGTTTCATGGTATGCCCTTATCTCTCATCTCAGATAGAGGTACCTAGTTTACCTCTCATTTCTGGGAAGCATTCCAAAAGGGTCTTCATACCCAAGTCATTTCAGTATTGCATTCCACCCTTAGATAGACTGTCTAGAAGAAATGACCATTTAGACTCTTAAGGATATGCTGAGAGCATACGTAGTTGATTTTAAAGGTAGTTGGGATGACTATTTGGCTTTGATTAAATTTGCATACAATAACAGATATCATTCCAGTATTCTGATGGCTACATTTGAAGCTCTCTATGGTAGGATATATATATCTCCAATTGGTTGATTTGAAGCAGATGAGGCTGCAATAGTAGGGCCTGACTTGATATTTAATACGTTAGAAAAGGTTTTGTTGATCATATAATGGCTTAGAACAGCCTAGAGTCGACAGAAATTATATGCAGATGTGAGGATAAAGGATCTTGAGTTTGAGATCGGTATTTTATATTATTGAAAATCTCTCTCGTAAAGGGAATGAAGAGGTTCATCAAGAAAGGGAAACTCAGTACTCAATATGTCGGTCCCTTTAGAATTCTCGGTCTTTTTATAAAGGTAGCTTACGAGTTTGAATTTCCTTTGGAACTAGCTTTAGTACACCCAGTATTCCATGTCTCATTGTTGAAAAAGTGTATTGGTGATCCAGTTGTAGTTGTTCCCTTAGAAAGTGTGGATATTCAGGATAGTCTTTTCTATGAGGAAGTTCCAGTCGAAATTCTTGATCATAAGTTCATAGACTAAGGAACAAACAAGTTCTGTTAGTCAAAGTTTTTTGGCGGAACCAATCCATTGAGGGAGACACTTGGGAAGCAGAAGAAGATATGCATTTCTCCGTGAATTCGGATTCAGTTTAAGGTACTAATGCTTTTAAGATTTCTCTCTATCATTCTTAGTTTTAGTTGCACATCATGTTCTTGTCAATCGTGCATTTACAAATCAGTCCAGTCATGCATTCTATGCATTAGATTTGTATGTTCAGTGTGTAGATTAGTCCATCAGTTTTCCTCAGCTTAACCTATCTCATTTGAGGACGAATGATCCCAAGGGGGAGATATTGTAATATCCCATATCTACTTAGCTTGATTTAACTCTTATTTCATGAGTAATTCAGTTTAGAGCCTGTCATTGCGTAGGAAATTGAATTAGCTTTCCAACTATATAAAATTTGCCTAAATTCAATAATCAGCTAGGAAGTTATGGTGATTTTAAGTTTCAGTCATTAAACACTATCATTTTTATCATCAGCGCATCGTGGAGCCAGTCTAAATGAAAATTGGCAATTTTCTGTGTTTCTCCGTGATCCTGGCGCATCGTGCCAAAGGCCAAATTAGCATTCATCCTTTTCTTGTGTTACAGCGCGAATTCACCATGACACGGAGAACTCCCAGGTCTCAACCAGTGAGGGATCACGATCTCACCGCATGATGCCATCATCCAATTTCCTAATTGTCCAATTACAGTGGGTTGGTGTGATAGTGGCGCATCGCGCCAAGGCCAAAAATCGGGATGAAAAGTTTCCAGCTTGAGTTCTTAAATCATTTAGGGGTATTTAGGTCTTTTTCCACGACCCTAATCAACCTAAAACACGAAATTTAACCTCTAAACACACTATGTAGTCATCATTATTTCAATTTCTCTCAAAATTAAAGATTCCCATTTTAAGAAAAAGAACCCTAGCTCTCAAATTCAAGGCCAAATCTCAGGAACTCACCATCAGCCCTTCCAAATTGATTAACTCAGGTATGTTAGAGGTTTATGCATCAATCCTTTCACCCATGGAGTCCAAGTATCTGATTTAATTATAAATTCATAATCTTTTCAAGTTATCTTGATTTTAACTCATGATTAAACCATGAATTACCATGAATCTTGTTCTATACAAAGTTTTTGCAAAATTAAAGTCTATTATTACACTTCATATGGTTGAATATTGTTGTCTGCTGATTTAATTCATGATTTTGTGATAATGGTGTTTAAATTGTTCTTTACTTCAAGTATTAAACTAATTTCCATGCTTTATATACACCATGCATATCAAGTGTTTGATAAAATGCATACAAGAATGAATATTTAATAAAAGCCTTCATGTATGTCCTCCAAGCTTTAGTGTCATTTTGCTATTATTGCTTTCGAGTCATGGGGGTATTGAATACCCAAAAACCATAGTTGTTTACTTAGTCTCGTATCAGTATCTTCAGAATAACTTCAGAATACATTATAAGCATTACTATATCAGTCAGTTAAACTTAGAAATAGTCAGTAACTCAGTGTCATTCAGTTGGGAGTAGGATTTAGCGAGTGAAGGGATGGCGACTTTCCCATCAGATAGGCAGAGTTTCTAGTAGCAGTCCCTAAACTCTAGAACTACATAGCCAGTGTAGGATATGAGAAGTCACCCATCAGTTTAGGATTGACTATCTTACAGGAGTTACCTGTTAGTTTAGGCTTGACACGCTTAGTCCTTTGGGACAACACAGTATACCAGCTTAGTGGATCCACATAGCTAGCGTTAGTACCTATGGCACGGTACTAAAACCCTTCCAACTAGGGTTATAGATTGGACCCCAATTAGCTCAGATTTGGGCATGTCAATTAGATGATAGCTCCTACAGTCTCAGTCCAATAATTAGACCAGTAATTAAGTCTTAATTTGTTTAACCGAAGCATATAGATATTAGTTATTTCAATATTTTAGTTTACATATTTTATTCAATTCATGTTACATGCTTGGTCATGCATCTCCAGTAGCTATAGATTTCATGTAGCTTTAGTATTTACAGTTTTTCATGTATACATAGTATTTACAGATGTCACATATTTACAGTATCTACATACTCAATGCTTTCTATTCAGTACTCTATGTTTTACATGTATATTCATATAGTTATTAATCCTGTTCATGAAAACATGAATATTTAGACTACCTCATTTAGCATACCAGTTCATTCAAAGTACTGATCACATATCTTTTCTTGCGCTATGATGTATTATATCATAGTTTATGATGCCCAATTTTTGGATCGTTCTTAGACTTCTCAAACTATCACCAGTATAAGTGGTGAGTCATCATATTTCGAGGATGAATTATTTTATTTCATGCTTTCAGTATATTTGTTAGTTGGAGTTAGTTAGGGCCTGTCCCATCGACTCACAGTTATTCAGTTTAAAGTCTTTTCAGACATTCAGCTAGTTTTTCTATAATAATACTTCAGTTGAAATGTCAGTTAGTTATTCAGTTTATCTTAGATTTTAAGTATTTTATCATACTCAGATGGTTAATTCTTCAGATTCGTATTTCAGTGTTCGTTCCAGTTATTAAAACCTTATGGAGTATCAGTTATTCTTCCATATTTATGATTATGTTATTCAGTGTTCACAACCGGTACCAGCTCATGGGTTAGCTTATGGTCCCTCAGGACTGTAAGCATCGTGTGATGCCTAGGGGGTACTCTTAGGGCGTTACATTAATTGAATAACTCATATGGATGAGAACATAAGTTTGTAACGCCCCAATTCTGAGAGGACTTTGAAGCACGATCTAGAGCAAACATTTCCTTAATGCCCCGTAGCCTCTCGAAGAAAAGTATAGACGTCTCTGTACTATATGCAAGACTCTACTAGACACGGTTTCATAGACACCCTATGATACTTGAACTCTGTGCTCTAACACCAAGTTTGTCACGCCTCAAGACTACCCCCTGGACGTCATACGGTGCTTAGGACCATAAGTGATCCCAAGCTAACCCTTATACTGGCATAACTCATGAGCAACTAAATAAAACACATTAATCTAAAAGAAATAAGTGGAAGATATGTCTTTACTAAGTAGGTTCAATACAAAACTATATAAAATGATTACAACTCTGGTTATACAAAACAAAACTAAAATAAAATACACCAACTATGCTAACTGTCTATGAAGCCCTACTAGTATTGACTATAGGTAGCCGGGACAGGACTCGCCACTATCCCTAATGAATACAACTGAATATAATAATTATACTGAAACTATTGTTGACCCGAGTCCTTGAATCAAAAGAACTCATCACCTGCTAGCTGAAGCTGTGAATTGTCTAACTATGATGTACTACAACTGGTACCTACATTATGAGACAATGTATAACATAGACATATATGTGGATCATCACTTTTAGAATGTACTGAGTATGTGGGGGTGAATGCATAAGTAAATTAACAACTCAAAATGCACTTAGATTTTCAAATAATGCATGCTAAATATAAATGGCTCACCTTGGGCTTGAATTAAACAAAAGTTGTAAAATTATAAACATGAGTAATAAAGCAAAATTCTAAAATTTGTGAGTAATAACACTTGTTTCTAAAATATTTACTCATATTATTTCTTAGGGAGGTTCTTCTAACCAACATAAATCATATGAGCTCTCATGAAGTTCAACGTCTTACCCATATTGGGGAGATCTATCCTACCCTTGCCATCAGAATATGACCTTAACTTAAGTGATCATTGTATTTAACTTCATCCATATTAGAATAAGCTTAAACTACGTTGGCTCATAGTTCTGGGTCATGCGACCTTGGACTCATACCCAACTTGGTGCTAAATACTACTACCTTATTACTTATATGCTCATACTTTAGGAAATCCACCTTAAAATCGCATAAGGGTCTATAATAAAAACCAAGTATTCATTTCTTTGATTTAAATTATAATCAAGATAAACAAATGTTGATTCCATAATGTAGCTTAGGATCAAAAGATCACTTCTTTATTTAAATCTTGATATAAACTTATTAAAAAGAACTTAAGATCATGATCTTCTTGAAATCTCAATACTTAAACTTAGGGATTGAAATTAATGCTTAAAAACTATGATGATTCATAACAACACTTCATTCTCAATAAAAATCTTGAAATACTTCAACAATGTCAAATCAAGATAGTGCAATCTCATTCATAATAGAAATATTATAAGTTAAAACATAAATATAAGAACTTCTTGATAAACTTAAAGGTATAAATCTCATGGTAATTACATCCTTCAAGAATATAGAAACTTGGGTATTAACCCTAATTCAAAACAAGTAACTTGAATTTTATAATCATGTAATTTGGGAACAAAGGTGAAAAGATACCCTTGTTCATAACCCCACATACCTTAACAGGCTTGATTTGATGGAGAAATCTTGACTTTGAAATCCTTGGAGATGATCTTGAAAGATTTTATTGAAATTCTTAGACTAGAGAACTTAAATTCTTATTTATCTTAAAGAGAATGTAACTTGAAGTTGAAGTTCTTGGGAGGAGATTAGGGTTTGTTTTTGGAGAGGAAGGCTTTCTTGGAGAAAAATTATGAATAACGAGGCAAATAATGCTCCTAGGGGGCTTTAATTATGTGTTGCAGATGAATTTGGGTGGGGTAAAATGACCCATTTTCCCTTAAAGACTCGAAACCAGAAGCTGTAAAATAGGGACATGTGATGGAACATGCGCTGCGGGCTGATCGCACGCCCTCACTAGCTCTCCCACGAAAATGGCTATAACATTTCGCTCGGGTATTGGATTAAGGCGAAATTGGTATCATTAGAAAGCTGACTTAATTAAATAAAATTTGGGGGGGGGGGGGGGGGTCTTTAGCTGCAAAATTCTTTGTATATAAAAAGTTATACACTTTCAAAGTAGATCTTTGTACAATTGAATACTAAACTTGGAGAAATCAAAGGCTCTTAGCTCAACTTTGCTCAAAGTAATTCCTATGAACATTTTTCACCTTGAAATCACTTCACACAGTGGATAATAATCATGGAACATGTATTAACATACAATTCCTTGGATTAAAGTTCACACACATAAGAACGATGCTTCAAAGTATAGCCCGAAAATGCAGTACGTTACATTAAGGCTCATGGGGCCATTTCCCTAGTTCAATACATCACCAATATATGACTAAACAATTCACTTAGACATTGCCACAAATACCTTGAGTACATACATTCAACAAGGCTATTTACATTGTAGATATTATAAAGATTAGGGTTACTCAAGACCCTCACATTAAACCGCATACAACAAGTACCCACACTTGCAAATCAGTATAACATATAAACATAAATCTAAGAAAGATTTAACATTATACATCATTAGGCAAAAAAACCCTTTTTCATTTGATTTCCAGCATGTACACTTACTAATCCAAGTGTAAAATTCATGGGTTTAGAGATATTTATATAAGGGAAGAGATACATGCCTTCAAAAATATGAAACACCAACTATCTTTGATCCTTCTTGCCACTAGATGAGCTCCCTCTAAACCCTAGCCTCTAATATTTCTTCAAGAAGCTTTTAGAGTGATTTGGAGTGTTTGAGTCTTCCAAATGAGGGCTTAGGAGGCAAAAATGCCTTATATAGTGAAAAGACTTGGGGATTTAGTCAAGGAAAATGACCATAAAGCTCTTAGTTAAAAGTTGAAAAGTGAACTCGCTAGGGGTATGACTCCCCCATAAAATTTCCTTAGCAATCATACCCTAGGGTACAAATGTTACCCTAACTTATACCCTAGGATTATCCTAGGTCAACCGTACTATTATGGGTACGAGTGGGCACCATTGAGTCATAATCAAAGGGTACGAATCACCCCTTAGTCTTATACACAAATTGTTACCTAACAATCTGCTCCAAATAGAGACTATTTTTTATATGATTGAGTTGCATACAAATTGTATGCATGGGGTACGATCAAGGAAAGGTCATGTCGTATAGAAAATAGTATGCTACCATAACATGTTTCCCAAGGTACAAGAATTTGAGGGAAGAGTGAATACGACCTGTATCCATGGGTACGACTCAAGCTCCAAGTTGTACCCAATTCAGAGACACCAAAAGTTGTTGGTTCTCTTAAGGTTCAAGACCCAAGGTGTTTCAATTCTCCCCTACTTGGATCATTGATCCTCAAATGAAGGGTGAGGTAAGCGGTACACAAGCTAACATTATCAATGTTAAATTAAGAATTCAACATTATCAATGTTAAAATAAGACTTTGGGACTCTAACTGGTTTCTTATTAACACTTAATAATTTCATAACTTAGGGACGTCAACCCATCAACTTTTAAAGACATCAAGAAGCTCCAAGCATTAGGGACTTTAACCCATCATGTATCAAACGATGAATTAATTCAATGAACTAGGGACTTTAACTCATGATCTAACAAAGCACAAATTATTTCACACATTGGTAACTTTAATCCATTATCTAACAAAGACATAAATCAATTAAAAGCTTGGGGACTTCAACCCATTGCCTATCAAAGAGATACATCAAAGTAAGGAGATTAACATATACCTCCAATACAAGCTTTCGAAATGGGAAATAAATGCGAATACGTGGACTCTATGTCCTCTTCCGCCTCCCAAGTAGCTTCCTCAGACTTTTGGGTCCTCCACACAGAAGCCACCACTTTTATTCTCAACTGGATAACTTTCCAATCCAAGATCCTTACCGAGACCTCTTCATAGGACAAAGAGCTCGAGATATCAACATCTTTTGAGGGAATAACCAAGGAAGGATCACCACATATTTTTGCAACATAGAGACATAGAAAATCGGGTGAATGGAGTCCATACTAAAAGAAAACTCCAAATCAAAGGCAACATTGCCAATCCTCTTCATATACAAATAGGGATTGACATGCTGAGGACTAAGCTTCCCTTTTTTCCCAAACTGCATCATTGCCTTTATGGGACATACTTTCAAAAATAGCTGATTGCCCACATTTAACTCTAAGTCCCTATGCCTCACATCCGTATAGGACTTTCAGCAACTTTGAGAGCTCTTCAATCTATCTTAAATCACTTTCACCTTCTCTAAGTCTTGGTGAACTAATTAGGGCCAAGAAACTGACCCTCGCCAACTTCGTACCACCTAATAGGAGATTGACATCTCCTACCATAAAATGCCTCAAAAGGCACCATGCCAATACTAGACTCATAAATATTATTATAGGAGTATTCAATCAAAGGTAAGTGGTCATACCGACTACCACCATAATCGATTACACAAGCCATAGCATATCCTCCAATGTTTGGATAGTCCTCTCTGCTTGTCCATCCATTTGTGGGTGAAAAGCATTACTAAGGCACACCTTAGTTTCCAAACCTCTTTGGAACGACTTCCAAAAGTGGGATGAAATTTGAGGACTATGATCTGAGATAATAGAAGCTAGATCACTATAAAACTTTATGATCTTCGTAAGATACAACTTAGCATAATTTTCCATCGAGAAATTAGTTCTCACGGGCAAGAAATGGGTGGACTTGGTCATTCTATCAATGATGACCTAAATCGAATCACATTGATTGTAAGATATAGGAAGATCTATGACAAAATCCGTATTAATTGCCTCCCACTTTAACTTGAACAACACAATTTCTTGGTACAAACCATCGGGCCTCATGTGCTCAACTTTCACTTGTTAACACACCATGCACTTAGCCACATAGCTAGAAACATCACGCTTTATATCACTCTTCCAATAGAACTCCCTAAGGTTATGATATATCTTGGTGGAACCAGGATAAATAGCACAACGGGCTCTATGAGCCTCATCTATCCTTTCCCTCAATCCTTCAATGTCGGAAACATATAGCCTACCTTGTTATCTCAAGATACCGTCACCACCAATCAAAAAGTTTGCAACTTTGTGTTAACCCACATTACTCGTGATATTCATCAAGGGTCCAATACTTACTTCTCCTTTATCTCGACCATAGAGAAAATTGAGATATCGGATGCACAAACACCCCACCATTCTCGAAGTCTGCAAGGCTAACTATAAAATTAGCTAAACGGTCAACATCCTTCACTAATTCACACTTATCCTTATCTATATGGGCCAAAATTCCCATGGACACATAGCTAGGAGCATCGGCAACTATATTTACTTTACCGGGATGGTAATGAAGACTCATATCATAGTCTTTCAATAGCTCAGGACACCTTCTTTATTGGATATTCAACTCTTTTTGAGTAAACACATATTAAAGGATCTTATGATCAGAAAATATGTCTACATGAACACCATAAAGATGATGCCACAAAATCTTCAATGCAAAGACCACGGATAATAACTCTAAGTCATGGGTGGGGTGGTTCTTCTCATGGACTTTCAATTTCCTAGAAGCATAGGTCACCACACCACAAAACCATCACTACCCTTGAGCAAGGTCAAACTCAAACTCAAAGTTTATTTATCTTTCAAATTCTCAAAACTACCCTTACACGCATTGTACCATAAGAACTTGACCTTTTTTTAGGTCAACTTGGTCAATGGGGCCGCTATAGTAAAGAAACTCTCCACAAAACTTCTATAGTAAATGGGTAGACCCAAGAAATTCTGAATAATAGTTGGATTTGTAGGTCTAGGCCATTTCTTAACAGCCGCAACCTTTTGAGGATCTGCTATGATCCCTTCACTAGAGATGACATAACACAGCACGAAGGTGATCTACATAATCCACCCCACTCTTAGAGTACACTAGGATATCATCGATGAGGATAATGATAAATATGTCTAAGAATAGATGGAAGACACTATTCATCGAATCAATGAATGCCACTGAGGCATTGGACAACCTAAAGAACATTATAGGAAACTTGTAGTGACCAT
Source organism: Capsicum annuum (assembly GCF_002878395.1). Taxonomy (NCBI): domain Eukaryota; kingdom Viridiplantae; phylum Streptophyta; class Magnoliopsida; order Solanales; family Solanaceae; genus Capsicum; species Capsicum annuum. Next base: position 206,928,713 of record NC_061116.1, on the reverse strand, counting down.
ACCTGGATCTAAAGGCAGTCTTAGGGATATTAGTATCCCTAATCTTAGGATGTTGATAACCCAACCTAAGATCAATCTTAGAGAAACACTTTGCACCCTGAAGATGATTAAACAAATCATCGATCCTAGAAAGAGGATATTTATTCCTTAAGGTCACTTTGTTAAACTGATGATAGTCAATGCACTTACAAGGGGAACCATTCTTCTTGCACACAAACAATATGAGAGAACCCCATGAAGACACACTAGGGTGGATAAAACATTTATTTAAGAGGTATTTTAATTTCTCCTTAAGCTCTTGTAGCTCTGTCGGAGCTATTCTGTAAAGAGAGATCGAAATTGAACGAGTGTCCAAAACAAGATCAATACAAAAATCAATTTCCCTATTGGAGAAACATCGGGAAGATCATCGAGAAACTTATTAACTATGGGAACGAATTCTAGAGAAGGCTCTTCCGAGTTAGAATCTTTGACTCAAGCCAAATAATCAAACACCTCTTATAAATCAACATTCGGGATTTAAGATAAGAAATGAACCTTCCCTTAGGCACTAAGGAATCACCTTCCTATACAATGACCAGCTTATTAGGGAATTTAAAAGTGACCCTACGGGTTCGATAATCTAAGAAAGCTTAGTATGAGTGCAACCAATCCATCATCATAGAGACATCAAAATAGACCATGTCCAACTCTACCAAGTCTACAAGAGTACCTCTACCACCAACAGATATTACACACCTCCTATAAAATCTTGTAATAACCACAGAGTCTCTCATCGGGGTAGAAATAGAAAAAGAAACTGATAGACTCTCGAGACCACAATCAAGATGCACAGCCATAAATGAGGTCACATATAAAAGAGAAAACCCTGGATCAAACAAATAATACACATCATGGGATAAAAGTCTCAACATACCCATGACAACATCGGGAGACACCTCAGAATCCTGGCATATCAAGTGCATACAAATAGTTTTGGCTAGTGTCAGTGCCAGAAATAGAACCAGAAGTAGACATAGCACCCTTTGGTGCAGGAGGAGGTGGAGTATCAATAAGGGCCTTATTAGCCCAAAAAGCTTCTATAGAGGGGCGCTCACGCTGTATTTACCCAAATTGACCATAATGAAAACACTGGTTCTTCTCACACTGACTATAATGACTCTGACCATTGAATATGCAAATTGGGTGGGTTAGAGCCAACTAGGCACCACTATCTTAGAATTGGTCACACTGTGATCGAAACTTGCCACTGAAGTGAGGCCGATGATTACTCATAGAATTTGGGTAAGAAGAGTGAATACTATCTGAGGAGAACAAATTCAAACTCCCCCACTTTTTCGCGGATACTTGCCACCACTTTGCGTGAAAGGCCTAAATTCCCTTCTTTGCTTCTCACTAAGCTCAACTTGCTTCTTTTTATTATCTTCTACTTGTTGCATATACACAACAAATCTAGATCTATCCATTTTCTCAATCAACAAAGGCACTTTTCTCTTGAGAACTAACTCACAGGACAATCTTGAGACAAACTTATACCTCTTAGCCCTCATGCTAGCAACTATCTCAGAAGCATATCTTGAAAATTAATAGAATTTCAAGGCATATGCTTGAATGAACAACCTCTCTTTCTTTAAGTTCACAATTTTGTAAAAGAAACGATCTAAGAAAGCCTCAGAAAAATCTATCCATGAAGCTGAACTAGCATCAACACTTCTATAAAACTCTCACCCTTTGAACCATTGGTAACTACATCTTTCAACTAGTATAATGCAAGCTCCTCGCCCTCAATTTTTTAAGTATGCATGATTTAGAAAAACTTCTCCATTTTATCCGTAAAACATTGAGGATCCTCCTCAACCTTCATGCCCATGAACATAGGAGGGCTCAATATCATAAATTGTACTATTCTTGTAACCTCAGAAGAAATGATAGTCGGAGCACTACGCTCTGATTAAGAGGCTACCAATTGAGTCAAGAGGTTGATAGAGAAATATAACTAGGCATTAGTAGCATTCCCTTGAGGGAACTAGGGAGGAGAGTTACTCTCATACGCAGGGTTTTGAAGGTGGAACCCCCATAAGGATGGCCAGATTCCAATACCCTAGCTCGGGCATGAACTCAAAAATTTGGTTGAGCTTTGTCCATAGGAGCCTCAGTCTGAGCTGAAGTGTTTTCTTGAGTCTTATATCTCCTTAGAGGTATGATCTGAAAGATATCAAATGAAATTAGAGGGTTCCAAAACCTTAGACTTTATAGCTTGATATTGAAACACAAGAAAGGGAAACATTCATAAGATGCCTTATATCCCCTCTTTTATAAGTGTGGCGTGCTTCACACCCATAAAAGAAAGCCTACTTGACATGGAATTATGAACACCCAACTGACCATGAACCTAGGATCTATGTAAGACCCCATAAAATCTCTAGCTTAATTCAATCCTTTAAGTTAGCTAAGGGGTCCCAGACTTAGAAAATTCTAGCTAAGTGTTTAGACTTAGTTTTATATTGGCCTTCAAAAGTTGGAGATCTTATTTCACGACCTTTATGTTCATTATATGTTTATATTTGAGTTAATTCATGATAAAAAATGTTCGTAGGTGTTCTTAGATAAGTTTCAGATTTGTCGCACTACGTATGAAAAACCTTTGGAGTTCTAATCCAGTGAATCAACATGATCTCAATGCACCGTATCGACCATCATGTTGATAATTATTTTTCCCCAGCTTCAGTGTCAAGTTCCAGTGAAATAATTCAAACTCGACGCGTAGCATTGGCTATTGCTTTGATACCAACGACGCGGTGCATCGGCCTACGCATTGATAAAACATTTTTCAATTATTAAAAAACCGTGTCCTTAGGGCTAATTAGGTCTTTTCCCTCCATCCTTAAACTCCTAAAACATGAGAGCAATTATAGTCATTCTTTCACAAATTGCTCATAAGCAAGAGCCCTAGCTGATTTAGTTTCAAACTCAAGTCTCAAGATTTCACCATCTATTCTTTAGAATTCACCAACCAAGGTATGTGAAGTGTTCATCCAAGGGTTCCTTCCACCCTTAGAGTCCAAGAAACTCTTTTAAAAGTTCAAAAAGAATGATTTAATAATTTCTATGGTTTGAATTAAAGTGTATTCATCAATATTTCTTAATTGGGTTTCTAATTCATGATGTATTAATTGATATGTGTGGTTTATTATGTGAATTCATGTTGAAACCCTTGTAATTAGGAAATTGGGATCAAATCATGATGCTTCCCTATTGTTTTAGTATTATGTGCTTATAATATGACCCATAAGTGTTTGATAAATTGTCCATGTGAATTGAATAGTAAATTTTCTCATGATTAGTATGCATACAAGTTCATGTCATGCAAGTGTTTTCTTAAATGCCTAAGTGAATGAATGATGGCTAATTTGTTAGCTATCATGTTTCAAGATTATGCCATGTCTTTTAAAATTATTCTATCGAGTACTTGGGGTATCTAATACCCGACAATTTAGCTATTTACCTACAGCCAGTGCTTGTCACAAGATAATCTCAATCGTGTCATGATCAGTAGTACACTCACTAAATTACAAAACTTAAGAAAACTCAGTAAACTCAGAACTAGCCAGTCTAGTTCAGTATTCAGTTTAGACCACAGTAAACTCACTCAGTAGTATTCTGTTAGTCAATGAAACTCAGTGAACATAGTTTAGTTCAGTTAGATAGTACGATTAGTAATAGATCAGTCCAGCCTAGTACAGTTTAGAATTCAATCCATTGTCTATTCAGTTGGGAGTAGGATTCAACATCGAGTAAACCCAATGATGGAGAATCACCTGCTAGTAGAGAGTGTGATCCTTAGAAGCAGTCTTTGCATTCCAAAACTATGTAGCCAGTGCATATTGAGAAATTAACCAGCCAGTTGAGGGTTGGTGAGGTGCCTTAACCTACCAAATGAGGGATCCACCATTCTCGCTCGAGTACTTGCCAGATGAGGGTAACTCTTCAGTGCATTTACCCATGGCATGATACTGACACCCATCTAATTAGGTTATAGGTTGGACCCCAATCAATTCAGAAAGGGGCATGTCGGTTAGATGATTACTTCTAATATTCTAAGTTTCAGATTCTGTCGTAGTATAGAACTCAATTTAGTTCTACAGATTCAGTACTATCAGATACAGTCACTCAGCTAAGTACAAAACTTAGTATAGTTCCACAGAATTAAGACTGTCAGATATAGTCACCCATCTATCAATAATACCATATCATTATACTCAGATATCAATTAATCAGTATTCAGATTAGAATTTAGTTTTATCACGTTCTCAGTTATAATTTACATTATCGTACATGTACTCTGATTCATTCATACTCATGTTATTCAGTTAGTATTGTTCATGCATACGAACCCATGCATTACACCCTACCTTACTAAGCATACCAATATATTCAAAGTACTGACATATGCTTTTATTTTGGGCTATGATATCTTATATCATATATTCAGACGCACGAGCTCCAGAGTACCCTTAGTAGTTTAGATTTTTAGCAGATAAAGTAGTGGTGAGTCCTCATAGTTTGAGAACCTGATTATAGTTTTAGTATAATAGTTTATTTTCAGCAGTCAGAGTTAGTTGGGGGCCTGTTCCATCAACTCCACAGTTCAGACAGTTTAGAGGTTTTACAGACCAGAGTATTTTCAGATAAATATTTTAGTTTTGGTATGGTTATATCGTCTTTCAATTTCAATTATAATATTGAACCTTATGGCCAGTTTTCTTTTACTATAAATTATAGTATATTTATTCAGTTTTTATAGTAGGTACCAATCATGGGTCAGCTTATGGCCCTTTGGGATTATAAGCATCATGTAGAGTTTGGGGTACAGACTCAGGGCATTACAAACATGGTATCAGAGCCTAAGATTCAATAGTCCTAAAAAGTTTGAAATCTACACCTAGTAGAGTCTTTTCCATCGGTGTGTAGTGATCCGCACTTATGGACATGAGGCTATGAGATATTTTAGGAACAATTTCCCTTCTTTCAGTATTACTGTCATGTGAGTGAGCATGAACTTTAGTTAAACACTCAGTATAATCCTTTCTCTTCTGTTTATAGAATATGCCTCTAAAGAGGACTCAAGGAAGAGGAACGAGAGACCAGCCAACCCCTCAACCCGACAGCCAAATTCTCTGGGTGAGCATGTCTCCCACACTGAGTTCAGAGTAGCTTTCACTACCTTAGCTCATATTGTGGTAGCCTAGAATGAATTCCTAACTACAATTTTGGCTAACCCAGTGGTCAGTATTGCTAAAGCTAGGATTCAGGACTTCACCTAAATGAACCCTTCATCTTTTTCTGGGTCTAAGTCAGAAGAGAACCCTCAGGAATTTCTTAATCAGGTGCAGAAACTAACTGATATTATGGGGTTGACCAATGTAGAGAGAGCCTAGTTAGCTGCATATCCTTTGTAAGATGTGGCTCACTCGTGGTTCAAATAGTGGAAAACAAAGAGGGTTGTAGATGCAGGGCCCATAGAATGGGAAGAGTTTACAATTGTTTTTCTCAATAGTTTCTTCTCGCTAGAGTTAAAGGAAGTGAAGGTTTTGGAGTTTATAAACCTGAAGTAGGGCAGCATGACAATACAAGAGTGTTCTTTGAAGTTTACTTAATTATCTTGATACACTCTTCATATGGTTGCAGATAGCAGAGCTAAGATAAGTAAGTTTATATTTGGGGTATCTAGCAGTGTGGTTAAGAAGTGTAGGACTACAATTCTGGTTAAGAAGATTTACATAGCCAGGCTCATGGTCCATGCTCAGTAGATAATGAAGGCTAAGAATAGGGATAAGGAGAGGCAGAACGACAGTGAGGACAGGTAGTTTTAACTTCGCTTAACCTAAGTCAGAGGGTGGAAATCATTCTTAGTTCCACCTAAAATTTTCAGTTCCAGCTCCATCCTCAACAAGTGCTCCAATGCCTAAATTCAAAGATAGCAACAGAGATAGGGAGACATGCCTAAAACATTAGGGTAGTGTTAACAGTGACCAAACAAATCCTCTCTGTCAGATGTATAGCAGAAACACCAGGGTATCTACAGAGAAGACAATGATGTGTGTTTCAGATATGGCAAGCCAGGACACAAAGCCAGAGATTTTCGACAGTTAGGTTTTTAGAATCAGTATAACCATCCCTCATCTCAGTTTTGTAATTCAAATCAACAAGGTGCCAGTTCCAGTGCCACCAGTGGACAATGCCCGAATATACTCTATTCTCTTTAGTCTTGATATGATCAGAAAAGTTCTCTTGATGTGGTCACTGGTACGTTACAAGTTTACTATTTTCATGTTTATGCTTTGATAAATCTAGGAGCTTCATATTCCTTTGTTACTCCCTATATAGTTGTCGACTTAAGAGCCAGTCCCGAAATCCTAGCAGATCCTTTCTTAGTCTCTACCCTAGTGGGTAAACCTATCATAGCTCAATGGGTATATAGGAACTATTTGATTATGGTATTTTACAAAGTAACTTCAGAAGACTTAGTCGAATTAGAAATTACCAGTTTTAATGTCATTATCTGCATGGATTGGCTTTATTCTTGCTATGTATTAATCAACTACAGAAATAGAATTTTCCAATTTTAGTTATCAAATGATCCCATCCTAGAGTAGAGGGGTAGTACTTCAGCACTTAGGGGTTAGTTTGTTTCTTACCTTCATGAGAGAAAAATAATATCTAAGGGATGTGTATACCATCTCATTCAAGTCTAAGAATCTAGTTCAGAAACCCCTAATCTTGAATAGTGTCAGTAGCATGTGACTTCCTAGATGTGTTTCCTGAAGATCTTCACTGAGTTCCTCCCGAAAGGGAAATTGACTTCGAAATTGATCTCTTTCCAGATACTCAGCCCATATCTATTTTTTCATACAAAATGGCACCTACAGAACTCACATAATTAAAAGAAAAGTTGAAGGATCTCCTAGATAAGGGATTCATCAAACCCAGGGTGTCTTTATGGGGTGCACCAGTTTTATTCGTGCATAAAAAAGATGGTTCTCTCAGAATATGCATTGGCTACTTTCAGTTAAATAAAGTCATGGTCAAGAACAAGTATCCACTTCTTAGAATTAATGACTTATTTGACAAACTTTTGGGAGCTACTTACTTCTCTAATATAGACCTCATATAAGGCTATTATCAGCTCAGAGTCAGAGAATGTGACATCTCAAAGACAGACTTCAGGACTCAGTATGGTCATTTCTAATACTTAATCATGTCCTTTGGTCTTACCAAAGCCCCAATAGCTTTCATGAACTTAATGAATCATGTGTTTAAGTAGTATTTAGACATGTTCATCATAGTCTTCATAGATGACATTTTTGTTTACTCCTGCAGTGAGCATGATCATGTAGACCATCTCAGAATAGTGTTACAGACTCTCAAAAATCATCAGCTATTTGTCAAATTTAATAAGTGCTAATTTTGTCTAAGGTTAGTAGCTTTCCTTGGCCATATAGTTTCTGGTTATGGCATTAAAGTTGATCCCTAAAAGATTGAAGCTGTAAGAAACTATCTAGGACCCATTTCTCCAACAGATATTAGGAGTTTCTTAGGTTTGGTTGGCTATTACCGATGGTTCATTAAGGGATTTTAATCTATTGCATCCCCTATGTTCAGATTGACTCTAAAGAAAGTCAAATTCCATTGGTCAGATTCTTGTGAGAAGAGTTTTTAGAAGTTGAAGACTCGACTCACAACAACTCTAGTTTTAACCCTACCAGATGGTTTGGATAGCTTTATTGTGTATTGTGATGCTTCCACGGTTTGTTTAAGGTATGTTTTGATGTAGAGGGGTATGTTACAGCCTATGCCTCTTGACAGCTTAAACTTCTTAAAAAGAACTATCCCACTTATGATCTTGAGTTAGCAGCAGTAGTTTTTTCCTTAAAGATTTGGAGGTATTATTTATATGTAGTGCACATTGATATGTTCACCGATCATTTGATCTTTTAGTATGTGTCATCTTACAAAGACCTCAACCTATGTCAGAGAAGGTGGTTGGAGTTGTTGAAAGACTATGATATGAGTGTTCTATACCATCTGGGCAAAGACAATGTAGTGGCCGATGCTCTTAGTAGGTTGCCTATAGGTAGTTTTGCCTATGTTGAGGATGGAAAAAGAAGTTGGTTTAGGAAGTTCATCAGCTATCCCGACTAGGTGTCCACCTAGTCGATTCATCAGAAGGTAATGTATGGGTGCAGAGTAGTTTAGAGTTATCCCTAGTTTCTGAGGTGAAGAAAAAGTAGGATATGGATCCCAGTCGAGTCAAGTTGAAAGAATAAGTTAGAGATCAGAAGGTTTAGGTTTTCTCCCAAGGGGGAGATGGTGTATTATGTTGTTAGGGTCGACTATGCCTGCTAGGTATAGATGACTTGAGAATGTGAATTCTTGTAGAAGCGCATAGTACGTACTACTCTATTCACCCAGGGACACTAAGATGTACCATGATTTATGAGAGATCTATGGGTGGAGTAGGATAAAGAGAGACATTATATAGTTTGTGGCTAACTGCTCAACTTGTCAGCAGGTTAAGATTGATCACCAGAAGCCTAGTGGGTCCATGCAGGAGTTTAGTATTCCTACCTGGAAATGGGAAGAAGTTCATATGGATTTTATGATAGGTTTACCTTGTACTCATCGACAACATGATTTAATTTGGGTCACTGATGACAGGATGACCAAATCAGCTCATTTTTTACCAGTCTATACCTTTTATTCAGCCAAGGATTACTCCAAAATCTATATCAGGGAGTTAGTTAGATTGCACGATGTTCTGTTGTCCATTATCGCAGATAGAGGTACCTAGTTCACCTCTCTTTTTTGGAAGGCACTCCAAAAGGGTCTTGGTACTCGAGTTCACCTCAGTACAACCTTTCATCCTCAGATAGATAGTCAAGAAAAAAGGACCATTCAAACTTTAGAAGATATGCTGTGAGCGTGTGTGATAGATTTTAAAGGTAGTTGGGATGACCACATGCCTTTGATTGAATTCGCATATAATAACAACTATATTCTAGTATTTAGATGGCTTCATTTGAGGCGCTTTATGGGGAAGGTGTAGATCTTCTATCAGTTGGTTTGAAGTGGGTGAGGCTGGAATGGTAGGGCCTGACTTGGTACAGAAATTGTACGTAGATGTGTGCAAAAAGGATATCGAGTTTGATATTGGTGACTATGTGTATCTTAAAATCTCTCCTATGAAATAAGTGAAGCGGTTTGGCAAGAAGGGGAAACTCAGTCCCCGATATGTCGATCCTTACTAAATTCTCATCCATTTCAGAAATGTATTTTACGATCTTTAGTTACCTTTAGATCTATCTTCAGTCCATCCAGTGTTTCATGTCTTTTTGCCAAATAAATGCATAGGTTAACAATTAGCCGTAATCCCTATAGAGGGCATAGATGTTCAGAACATCATCTATTATGAAGAGATTTATAAGACCCCATAAAATTCTAAGCTTAACTCAATCCGATAAAGCTTTCCAAAGGGTTCCAAACTTAGAAAATTTTGGCTAAGTATTCATACTTAGAGTCAATTTAGCCTTTATAGATTGGCAATCTCATTTCACGACCTTCCCAAATACAGTTTATCGATATTAAAATTGATTCATGATCAGGATCATTGGTGGATCATCTAGGGCGAGTTTTGGATTTTCCAAACTAGCATAAGGGCAAGTTTGGATGCCCAAAATAGTGAGGGGTTATAGTGGCCCCGCGTCGTAGAGTCCAGTCAACCCGACTAGGGGTTGTGTCGTGATGGGTAATTTACCCAAGTAGGGGTCACGATGCAATGGCTACCTAGTTCAACAATTATTTTGTTATGGGTTTTAGGGGTAAATGGGTCATTCTTCCACCCTTATTCAGCTATAAACACGAAATTCACCCCTAAGTCACCAAAATATACTTACTTTCTCTCAAACTCTCTCAATAACAAGGATTAGGGTTTTTAATTCAAGACTTAAAAATCAAGAATTCTACCATCAATCTTCTCAAAATCAAGCATCAAGGTATGTAAAGTGTTCGTCCAAGGGTATCCTTTCACCCTAGGAGTTCAAGAACCTTCTCAAAGTATGAATTATGGAATCCATGTTATGAATTGAACTGTGTGCATGTTGATATTGTTGTATGGTTTCCAAGTTGGAAATCTTTGGTGGATTCCTTTAAATTTTGATAGCATGCATGTTGAATTTTTTCAGTATATTTATTCAATTATTACAGCAGGTACCAGTCATGGGTTAGCTTGTGGTCCTTTGGGATTATGAGCACCGTGTAGGATCCGGGATACAAACTCAGGGTGTTAAACACTTTGTATTAGAGCCTAAGGTTCAACAGTGTCCTAGAAAGTATGAAAGCCTCATCTAGTAGAGTCTTGTGCATGGATGTGTAGCGCGCCACACTTATGGACAGGAGGCTACAAGAAGTTTTAGGACCAATTTCCCTTCTTTCAGTATTCATATCGTACAAGTGAGCATGAGCTCCAGTTAGAACTCTTAGTCTAATCCATGTTTCTCTTTTGCTTATAGAACATACCTTTAAAAAGAACTTAGGGAAGAGAAATATGAGACCAGTCAGTACCTCAGCCCGTCCATCCAGATCCTCTGGATGTGCATGTCTCATACGCTGAATTTAGAGCAAATTTCACCATCCTAGCTCATTCTATGGCAGCCTAGAATAAATGTATAGTAGCCGTTCCGGCCAACCCAGCGGCCAACAATACTGCAGCCAGGATTCAGGACTTCACTCGAATGAATCCTCTATCTTTTACTGGGTTTAAGTCAAATGAACACCATCAGGAGTTCCTTGATTAGGTGTAGAAGTTTACGGATATTATGAGGGTGACAACTAGTGAGAATGATGAGCTAGCTGCATATCAGTTGTAGAATATGGCTCACTCATGGTTTAAATAGTGGAAAGAAGAGAGGACTGCAGATGCAGGGCCCATAGAATGGGAGGAGTTTGCCACTATTTTTATGGATATATTCTTTCCTCTAGAGTTGAGAGAAGCTAAGGTGTTAGAATTTATCAACCTCAAGCAGGGCAACATGATAGTGAAAGAGTATTCCCTCAATTTTACTCAACTAGCTAGATACGTTCCTCATGTAGTGGCAGATAGCAGGTCTAAGCTGAGCAAGTTTCTGTCTGGAGTGAATGATAGTGTGGTCAAGAATTGTAGGACCGCAATGTTGATTAGTGAGATAAAATTGGCTAGGCTGATGATCAATGCTCAATAGATAGAGGAGCAGAAGAATAAGCAGAGAGAAAAGTAGAATAAGAAAGCCAGAATAGGTAGTTTCAACTTTGCTCAGCCTAGGTCAGGGGGTGGAAATCACTATTAGTTTTTCCTAAAGTCTTTAGTTCTAGATCCTTTGGAAGCCAGTGCTCTAGTCCTTAAGTTCAGAAATGATAATATGGATAGGGTGTCAGGCTCTAAATCTTAGGGTAGTGTCAGCAGTGCTCGAACCAATCCATTTTGTTAGACTTGTGGTAATAACAATCATGGTATTTAAAGAGCTAGTAGTGATATTTGTTTCAAATGTGGCAAGCCAGGCCATAGAGTCAGAGATTATCCCCAGTCAAGTTTCCAAGGTCAGTGTAACCATGCTCCAGCTCAGTCTAGTCGTTCAAACTAGCAGGATGCCTTATCCAGTGCCACCAGTAGGTAGCACCCAAATAGACTCTATGCTCTTCAGTCCCTACAAGATCAGGAAAATTCTCTTGATGTGGTAACTGGTATGTTACAAGTTTACTATTTACATATTTATGCTTTGCTAGATCCAGGAGCTTATTTGTGCTTTGTTACTCCTTATATAGCCGTTGACTTCGGAGTTAGTCAAATCCTAGAAGAACCTTTATCAGTCTCTATCCCGATGGGTAAATCTATCATAGCTCAGTGGGTATATAGGAACTATCCGATTATGGTATCTCAGAAAATCACTTTAGTAGACTTAATCGAATTAGAGATAACAGATTTTAATGTCATTCTCGACATGGATTGGATTCTTTCCTTCTATGCCTCAGTCGACTATAGAAACAAAATTATCTAGTTTTAATTCTCAAATGAACCCATCATAGAGTGGAGGGGTAGTACTTCATCACTTAGGGTTCAGCTTATTTCCAACCTAAGGGCAAGGAAATTGATATCTAAGGGATGTGTTTACCATCTCTTTTGAGTCAAGGACTTTAGTTCAGAAACCCCTAATCTTGAATCAATGTCAGTAGTATATGAGTTTCCAAATGTGTTTCCCAAAGATCTTCTTAGAGTTCCTCTGAAAAGGGAAATTGATTTTGGATTCGACCTTCTCCCAGATATTCAACCCATAACTATTCTGCCATACAGGCTGTTACCTGTAAAATTCAGAGATATAAAGAAACATTTGAAGGATCTCCTATATAAGGGATTGATCAGACCTAGTGTGACCCCATAGGGTGTACCAATTTTATTCATCCGTAAGAAAGATGGTTCTCTCAGAATGTCTATAAACTACCGTCAGCTAAACAAAGTCACGGTTAAGAACAAGTATCCGCTTCCCAGAATTGATGACTTGTTTGACCAACTTTAGGGGGACAGTTATTTTTCTAAGATAGACCTCAGATCAAGCTATCATCAGCTCAGGGTCAGAAAATGTGACATCCCAAGGATAGCTTTTAGAACTCAGTATGGTCACTTCAAATTCTTTGTCATGTGCTTTGGTATTACCAATGCCCAAACAACTTTCATAGACTTGATGAACCTCATGTTCAAGCATTACTTGGACATATTCATCATAGTCTTTACATATGATATTCTTGTCTATTTTTGCAGTGAGCATGACCAAGCAGAACATCTCAGAATAGTATTGCAGACTCTCAAAAACCATCAGCTATTCGCAAAATTTAGTAAGTACAAATTTTTGCTAAGGTCAGTAGCTTTCCTCGACCATATCATTTCTGGTGCTGGCATTTGAGTTGATCCCCAAAATACTAAAGTAGTGAGAAACTAGCCCAGACCTATCACTCCATCAGATTTTAGGAGTTTCTTTAGCTTGGACAGCTATTATAGATGGTTTGTTAAGAGATTTTCATCTATTGTATCCTATATGTCCAGATTGACTCAGAATAAATTCAAATTTTAGTGGTCAGATTCTTATGAGAAGAGTTTTCAGAAGTTGAAGACTCGACTCACCTCAGCATCAGTTTTGACTCTACTAGATAGTTGAGATGCGTTTGTTGTGAACTGTGATGCATCCAAAGTAGGTTTAAGTTGTGTCCTCATGAAACATGGTAAGGTAATAACCTACACCTCCAGACAACTTAAGCCCCATTAGAAGAATTATCGTACTCATGATCTTGAGTTAGCAGCTGTAGTATTTGCCTTAAAGATTTGGTGGCATTACTTGTATGGGGTGCATGTAGATGTGTTCACAGATCATAAATGTCTCCAGTATGTATTCTCTCATAAATATCTTAACCTCCATCAGAGAAGGTGGTTAGAGCTCTTGAAAGATTACGATATGAGTATTCTTTATCATCCAAGCAAGGTCAATATAGTGGCTGATGCTCTCAGTAGGATGTCTATGGGTAATGTTGCTCATGTTGAGGACAGTAAGAAAAACTTATCTCAGGAAGTTCATCATCTTACCAAACTAGGTGTCCTCTTAGTCGATTCAGTAGAAGGTAGTGTGTGGGTTCAAAACAGGGTCTCTTATGAAAAGACCCCAACCCAAATCCTTTATTATCAGATTCGCAGACTAAGAAACAAGGAAGTCCCTCTAGTAAAAGTTCTTTGGTGGAATCATTCCGTTGAAGGAGCTACTTGGAAAGATTCAGATATACAGATCAAGTATCCTTACCTCTTCTCTACAAACTTAGACCCAGCTCAAGCTAATAGTTCTTCTTAAGCTTATTCAGTTTCATGCTCATATTTCCATTATAAACTTTGTATCAATTACCATTGCATATTCAATCATATATTAATGCATCATTTCAGTCATGTATATATGCATCAGATATGCATGCTCAGTATGAGAAACTCAGCTTATCAGAAATCCCATTCTTGCATACATGAATCAAATAGAGTTATGTACTCATGTATCAGATATGCATGTTCAGTGTGAAATTTTAGTCTATCACTAATGTCAGTCAGAGAATCATGTCTCAGATGTTCATATCTAGTAAGTTTAGTCTATCAGTACTCTCATCTCAGTCAGTCTTATTCGAGGAAAAATGTTTCCAAGGGGGATATATTGTAAGACACCAAAAAATTCTAAGCTTAACTCAGTCCATTAAATCTTACCAAGGGGTCCCAGACTTAGAAAAATTTAGCTAAGTATTCATACTTAGAGTCATTTTATACCTTGTAGATTGTCAATCTCATTTCACGACCTTCTTGACCTTAGTTTGTTGATTTTTAAATTGATTCGTGATTAGGATCATTGGTAGGTCATCTCGGGCAAGTTTTGGATTTTTCCAACTAGTGTAAGGGCAAATTTGGATGCCCAAAATAGTGAGGGGTCGCGATGGCCCTGCGTTGTGAGGGTCATTCAACCCGACTAAGGGTCATGTCGTGATGGGTACTTGGCCCTAGTAAGGGCGCGATGCGATGGATGCCTAGTTCAACAATTATTTTGTTACGGGTTTCAGGAGTAAATGGTCATTCTTCCCATCCTTATTTAGCAATAAACACGAAATTCACCCCCAAGTCACCAAAATATACCTACTTTATCTCAAACTCTCTTAAGAACAAGGCTTAGGGTTTTTAGTTCAAGACTCAAAACTGAAGAATTTTAACATCAATATTCTCAAAATCAAGCATCAAGGTATGTAAAGTGTTCATCCAAGGGTATCCTTTCATCCTTGGAGTTCAAGAACCCTTTTTAAAGTATGAATTATGGAATCCATGTTATGAATTGTATTGTGTGCATGTTGATAGTGTTGTGTGGTTTCCAAGTTGTAATCTTTGGTGGATTCCTTGAAATTTTGATAGCATGCATGTTGATTTTTTATTCTATTATGATGAAACCCTTGAACTATGAATTGAATTTTGTAGTCACATATTGTAGAAGCTATGCCTCCTATGTGTTTGTCAAAATGCCTAAGTGAACAAATATTGTGAATTGTGATCCATTGGTGATCTATATGATGAATTCATGTTATATTTCCATGTTCAAAATGTTCCCATTCTAAAGCTATGCCTTGAAAGTATTTGTTGAGATGCTTATGTGGGTGAAATAGTGCTATTATATCATGATGATATGAAATCCCCATTCATGCTCAAGTTAGTGTATTACAAGTGGTTGATGAAATACCTTAGTAAGTGAGTTATGAACATGTGGCCAATGTTGTGCATTCAATATTTATGCTATGATTTACTCTTTACGCTATGAAGTGTTGGGGGTATTTAATACCCAACAATTTAGCTGCTTGCCTAGAGCTAGTGTTAGTTTCAAGATAATCTCAGTTATGCCATGATCAGTAGAACTTAGTCAGTTACAAAAATTAGGAAAACTTAGCAGACTAAGTACCAATCCAATACCATTTAGTATTCTGTTAAATTCACAGTAAACTTAGTCAGATAGTCGAATTCAGTAGTATTTCATCAGTCAATGGAACTCAGTGAAATCAATCCAGTTCAGCTCAGTACAATCAGTAATAGTTTAGTCAAGCTTAGAGCGAAGTAGGAAATTAGTTTAGTGTCTATTCAGATGGGAGTAGGATTTAGCACCGAGTGAACCCTAGGATGGGAACTCACCTTCCAGCAGAGGGTGTGATCCTTAGAAGTAGTCCTTGTATTCTAGAACTACGCAGCCAGCGTTGGTTGAGACATTAAACCTGTTAGTTTAGGGTTGATGTGTTGAATTAACCTATCAGATGAGGGTCTTACCGTTCTCATTAGAGAACCTAATAGATGGGGGTATCTTTTCAGTGTCTTTACCCATGGCACGGTATTGACACCCTTCTAATTAAGATTACATGTTGGACCCGAACTTTATTCAGAAAATGGGCATGTCGATTAGATGATCACTTCGGACAGTTTCAGTTTCTGAATTTAGTCTTAATATAGAACTTAGATATTTCTACAGAACCAGGACTATCAAATATGGTCACTCAATTTAGTAAAGAACTCAAATAGTTCTTTAGATTCATTACTTTCAAAAATAGTCACTCAGTATGAGTAGTAAAGTATCAGTAAACTCAGCTATCAGTTACATAATATTCAGAATTCAGTAATCAGTATTACCATGATCTCAGTTATAGTTTATGTATGCATGTATTTTCTTTTATTCAGTCATACTCTTATCATTCTGTTAGTATTATTCATGTACATAAACCCATGTATTTCAGCGTACCTCACTTTGCATACTAGTACATTCAAAGTACTGACGCATATTTTTCTGTTATGCTATGGTGTCTTATATCATAGGTTCAAACATACGGACTCCAGAGCATCCTTAGTAGTACAGATCCTCAGCAGTCAAAGTAGTGGTAAGTCCTAATAGTTCGAGGACATACTTATTTTTAGTATTTCATTTTAGTATCAATAGTCGAAGTTAGTTGGGAACATGTCCCATCAACTCTATAGTTCAGTCAGTTTAGATGTTTTCCATACTATAGTAGTTTCAAACAGTTGTTCAGTTTTGGTATTGTTATACCTTATTCAGATTTCATTATAGTATTTAACCTTAAGGCATTTCATCCTATTATTCCACATTATTTTAGTATATTTATTTATTTATTTTAGTAGGTACCAATCATGGGTTAACTTGTGGTCCTTCGAGATTAGGAGCACCGTGTAGCATCCGGGGTACATACTCGGGGCATTACAAAATTCCAGTCAAAATCCTTGATGATTAGATTCGTAGACTGAGGAACAAAGAAATCTCTCTATTCAAAGTTCTTTGGCGGAATTAGTCGGTTAAGGAAGATACTTGGGAAGCAGAAGTAGACATGCGTACCAAGTATCCTCACCTCTTCTCTACAAACTCAGACTCAACCCAAGGTAATAGTTTTTCTTAAGCTTATTCAATTTCATGCTCAGATTTTCATTACAAACTTGGTATCAGTTACCATTGCATATTCAATCATATGTTCATGAGTCAGTACAGTCATGTATCCATGCATCAGATATGCATGTTCAGCATGAGAAGCTCAGCTTATCAGTATACCCAGTCATGTATTCATGAATCAGCTCAGTCATGTACTCATGCATCATATATGCATGTCCAGTATGAAATTTCAGCATATCAATAATGTCAATCACATAATCATGTTTCAAATGTTCATGTCCAAAAACTAAGTTCAGTCTACCAGTATTCTTATCTTAGTCAGTCTCATTTGAGTACGAATATTTCCAAGGGGGAGTTATTGTAATACCCCATGAAATTCCTACCTTAATTCAGTCCTTTAAGATCTCTAAAGGTCCCAGACTTAGAAAATTCTAGCTAAGTGTTCACACTTAGTTTTATTTTGGCCTTTGAAAGTTGAAAATATTATTTTGCGACCTTTACGTCCATTATATGTTGATATTTGAGTTAATTCATGATTAGGAATGTCCGTAGGTGTTCTCAAATAAGTTTTGGATTTTTTCGACTACGTTTGAAACACCTTTGGAGTTCCCATCCAGTAAATCAATGAAATCTCAAAGTGCCACGATGACTATCACGTTGATAATTATTTTTCCCCAGCTCTAGTATCAAATTCCAGTGAATCAATGCTAACTCGATGTTGTGCATTAGACATCGCATTGATGCCAATGACGCGGTACGTTGGTCTACGCATTGATAACACGATTTTTTTTCATTAAAAGGCCGCATCCTTAGGGGTAATTAGGTCTTTTTACTCCATCCTTCATCCCCCAAAACATGAAATCAAACCCTTTGGAGAGAAATTATAGTCATTCTTTCACAAATTTCTCAAGAACAAGAACCCTAGGTGATTTAATTTCAAACTCAAGCTCAAAATTTCACCATCTATTCTTAAGAATTCACCAACTAAGGTATGTGAAGTGTTCATCCAAAGGTTCCTTCCACCCTTGGAGTCCAAGAAACACTTTTGAAAGTTCAAGAAGAATGATTTAATGATTTCCATGATTTGAATTAAAGTGTATCCATCAATATTTCTTAATTGGGTTTCTAATTCATGATGTATTAATTGATATGTGTGCTTTATTATGTGAATTCATGTTGATGCCCTTGGAATTGTGAAATTGGTATTGAATCATGATTCTTCTCTGTTGTTTTAGTATTATGTGTATTAAATAGTGAAATTTTATCATGATTAACATGTATACAAGTTCATGTCATGCAAATGTTTTCTTAAATACCCAAGTGAATGAATGATGACTAAGTTGTTAGCTATCATGCTTCAAGATTATGCCATGTCTTCTAAAATTACGCTATCTAGTATTAGGGGTATTTAATACCCGACAATTTAGCTGTTTACCTAGAGCCAGTGTCACAGGATAATCTAAATCATGTCACGCTCGGTAGTACTCTCAGTGAGTTACAAAACTCAAGAGAACTCAGTCAACTCAATACTAGCGATTCTAGTTCAGTGATCAGTTCAGACCATAGTAAACTCACTCAGTATTATTCTGTTAGTCAATAGAACTTAGTGAACTCAGTTCAGTTTAGTTATATAGTACGATCAGTAATAGATCAGTCCATCCTAGTCTAGTTTAGAATTTAGTCCAGTCTTTATTCAATTAGGGGTAGGATTCAGCACCGAGTGAACCCAAGGATGGGAACTCACCTGCTAGTAGAGGGTATGGTACTTAGAAGCAGTCTTTGCATTCCAGAACTATATATCTAGTATAGTTTGAGACATCAACCTGCCAGCTGAGGGTTGATCAGGTGCCTTAACCTACTAGATAAGGGTTCCACCATTATTGCTCGAGTACCTGCCAGAGGAGGGTAACTCTTCTGCATCTTTACTTGTGGAACGATAATGACACCCTTCCAACTTAGGTTATAGGTTGGACCCTAATTTATTTAGAAAGGGGCATGTCGGTTAGATGATTACTTCCCATAGTCTTAGTTACAGATTTAGTCTCAATATAGAACTCAGTTCAGTTCTACATATTTAGGACTGTCATATATAGTCACTCAACTCAGTATGAAACTCAGTATAGTTCCACCAAATCAAGACTGTCATATACAGTCACTCAGTTATCAGTAATAAGTATTAGTATATTCAAATATTAGTTAATCAATATTCAAAATTAGAATTCAGTGTTATCATGATCTCAATTTAAATTTTACGTTATCATATATGTACTCTCATTCAGTCATACTCATGTTATTAAGTTAGTATTGTTCATGCATATGAATCCATGCATTATAGCCTACCTCACTGAGTATACCAGGACATTCAAAGTACTAATGCATGCTTTTCTCTTGCACTATGATATCTTCTATGATAGGTTTAGATGCACGGGCTCCAAAGCACCCTTAGCAGTTTAGATTATCAGCAGATAGAGTAGTGGTGAGTCCTCATAGTTTGAGGACCTAATTATTGTTTCAGTATTATAGTTTATTTTTAGTAGAAGGAGTTAGTTGGGGGATTTTCCCATCAACTCTACAATTCAAACAGTTTAGAGGCTTTCCAGACTAGAGTATTTTAAGACAAATATATCAGTTTTGGTATTGTTATACCGTATTTCAGTTTCAATTATAGTATTGAACCTTATGGACAGTTTCCACCTATTTTCACATAAATTATAATATATTTATTCAGTTATTGTAGAAGGTACCACTCATGGGTTAGCTTGTGGTCCTTTGGGATTATGAACACCTGTGTAGTATCTGGGGTACAGACTCGGGGCGTTACACTCTGATACCAACTTTACATAACCCAAAACCCTTACCATGTCGTATGGGCACCCTAAGATTACATGAATCAAAGGTTACACAAATAACCCAACCCAAACATATGATCATACCATAGGATTCGAAGGGACTCCAACTCACAAGATAAGATTTTTCTAAAATAATGTCATAATTCAACATTAGATTCATAATAACTAACTCACACCCAAGTTCATAGTAATTCACAATACCTCTATTCAAATCAAAACCAATAAATGTATATGTATGGGCAAGCCTCCATAATAGCCAAACCAAGTCTAAATGAGACAAAGTTTACACAGAAGAGACCAAGAGATGAAGATCTTTTGGAGTAAGGAATCTCACCACTTCAAGTCAATGCATGAACTGCTTTAATCGCCTAATCACTGCATAGGAAAAGAAAAAGAAGCTCTGACCCCTACATTGCATTGGGATATAGCGTCCAGAGACTATTAACGGTCAGAATATTAGTATGTAACTCAAGGATAAGTGATAAAATATCATCATCAATCAATGTCAAGTTAATATATCACATTTCATCTTATTCACACACTTATCCATACATATATATATATTTCACATTCTAATTAATATATCAAGGCTCATCCTCATTCTCAAGCATTCATTCATTAGACATGAAGTAGGGGACTCTGAACCTCCACACTTATAGTTTTGACAAATCATATTATGAATAGGACTTTAACCACATACACAATAATCCAAACAAGGGTCTCTAGCCATACGCACATCCAATTGGTCATAGGACTTCAACTACATGTCTGCACATTTAATTAGGCATGGGCCTTTGACCTCATGCTGACATATTTGGCAAGGGACTCTAACCTCATGCTATACTTGGACTCTAACCACAAGTTAATCTATTCAGTGCGGTTAGCTAACCTTAAGAGATCTCTTTAAGCAATTGACTTTAACCTCAAGAAATATCATTGGGCAAGGGACTTCAACCTCAATCCATTTATAAAGTAAGGTACTTCAACCTTAATCCCACACAGAGGGTGTAACACCTCAATTCTGGTACTCAAATACTACACGGTGCTTATAATCCCGAAGGACCATAAGCTAACCCTTAAATGATACCTGTAACTAAGCACTGCATAATATACTGTAAAAAAATATGGAAAATTGGTGGAAACTTTCCATAAGGTCCAAAACTAAAATAAAACTAAAAACTGAATACTAATACAACTATCTAAAAATACTGTAGTATGAAAGCCTCTAAACTATCTGAACTGTGGAGTTAATGGGATAATTCCCCAACTAACTCCTTCTACTAAAATACTGAATCTCTTAATAAATGAAATAAAAAGCATCCTCTAATGATGAGGACTCAATGATAGTCCTACTGTTGCTGACTGGAACTAAACTAATAAGGGTGCTCTAGATCTCATGCTTCTGAATCTATGGTATAAAACACGGTAGCGCAAGAAAGTATGCGTCAGTACGTGAGAATGTACTGGTATGCTAGATAAGGTAAGGCTAAATGCAAAGGCTCATATGCATGAACTAAAGCAGACTGAATAACATGAGTATACTGAATGAGAAATACAAGCATAAATGCATAAACTATAACTAAAATCATAATAACACTGAATATCGAATTCTAATAACTGGATTACTGATAACTGGGTTTACTAATATTGAAATCTGATATCAAGCCTATATAGCGGGTGATCGCTGAATCTATAGATAATGAAAATGATTGACTGAATCTGAGATCAAACCTTTATAAAGAGTGATCTCTGAATCTATTGATAATGATAGTAATTGACTGAATTTGAGATCAATACTATATAACGGGTGATCTCTGAATCTACTGATAATAGTAATAATAATTGACTGTATCTGAGATCAATCCTATATAATGGGTGATCTTTGAATCTACTAATAATGATATAATTAACTATATCTTATATTAAGCCTATATAATGGGTAATCTTTGAGAGGTAGTCAAGCCTGATATAATGGGTGATCTCTCAGCTGAGTTCTATTACTGAGATTGAATCTAAAACTGAAACTATGCGAGGTAGTCATCTAACTGACATGCCCCTTCTAGCTAATTTGGGGTCCAACCTGTAACCCCAGTTAGAAGGGTGTCAATACCATGCCACAATTAAGGAAATCTACTATTTAAACCCAGGATGCCAAGCCTAATATAACGGGTGACACCTGCTTAGAGACAAGCCTAATATAATGGGTGACCCTTGGGAGGTAGTCAGGCCTAATATAACGGGTGACTCCTTATCCTGCACTGGCTATGTAGTTCTACAGAATAGGGATTGCTACTAATGACTCTGGCAAAAATAATGGGAAGCCATCATACCTGCCTTCGCTTGATGCTGAATCCTACTCCCAACTGAATAGACACTGAACTGATTCTTAGAGTGTAGTAGAATGAGTTGGATTTGTTACTTATCATAGAGATTAACTGAGCTGAACTAAATTTATTGTGTTCTTTTGACTAATGAAATACTACTGAATTCTATTATCTAACTAAAGGCTACTGAGTTCTAGACTGAATACTTTAATACTATTGAGGTATAGACTAAATACTGAATACTTGAGTTAGACTGGACTGATACTAAGATTACTGAGTCTTTTAAGTTCTGTAACTGACTGAGTTTTACTAATCGTGGCTTGATTGAGATTATCTTAAAAACTAACACTAGCTCTAGACATACAGCTAAATTGTCAGGTATTAAATACCACCAGGACTCAATAGCATAAATAATACAAGACATGACAACTCTTGAATAATAAGACAATGGACTATCATTCACAATACAATTAATGATACATCTCTTCAAGCACTAGGAAATCTTAAACATGTAAATATATAGGGATACATACTAATGTCTCATAATTCATTGAATAAGAAAGGCACATGAATAAGAATGTAGGCAACATGTCATAATTCATTCACTAAAGTCTTTCAACAAACACTTGGCATGCATTAACTTATACATAATTGGGGGTTTTGTGCTAACATGCTATGATGGCACTATCTCATTCAAACAAGCATTTTATCAAACATATGGGGAGCATAATTTGGTTATACAACACTCAATACATCCAATAAACATGGTTATGTCACTAAACTTGCAAATTAAAGGGGTTTATCATGAACATTATGCAAATATTATGCAAATCATCATATACTAGGGCTAAATCATGAAACTTATAATCTAGAGCATAAATCAAAACTCAACAATAACATAAACATAAAATTTAACTCACATAAATCATGAAATATCATCAATATTCACTCTTTATAATTTGAAAAGGGTTCTTTAACTTCTTGGGTTGAAGGAACACAAGAATCAACATCCAACATACATTAGTTCTTGATTTTACGAATATTGACCATGGAATTTTCTTGAATTAGGATCTTCAATCGGAAACACTAAACTTGTTCTTGAGGAAAATTGAGATAAAAATAGTATACATGGGTAAACAATGGTTGAATATCGGGTTATTAGGGTCATATAGGGGTGAAATTGACCATTTTTCCCTTGGAAATACGGGTTGAATGCTGAAATTTTGACCCCAATCAGAGTTTCCAGGGCGGCGCCCTACCTAGGCCACTAGAGTAACTAGGGAAGTGCCCTATTTAGAGCGCCAGGCTAAGCTGGGCTGCACGGGCTTATCCCGGAGGGATACTATTTTGGCATACCAAACATTCCCTTAAGCTCATCTAAAATTTTTGAAACTCACTCGAGATGTACTCTTAACTTCCCCTATCGTGAATCAACTAAAAATTGACAAACGGAGGTCAGAAAGGTCATAAAATAAATCATCAAAGTTTGAAGGCTTATAAAGAGACTAAGTATTAACACTTGAATAAAATTTTCTAAGTGTTGGATCCTTTATAAAGCTTCTAGGGGATGAATTATAATTAGAATTTGTGAGGTCTTACAATATCTCCCCCTTGGGAATATTCATCCTTGAATGGGACTGTCTAAGCTGAGAATGCTGATAGAATGAACTTACTTACTAGACATAAACATTTGAAACATGACTACTTGACTGGAACTACTGAGATACTGAAATTTCATACTGAACATGCATATCTGATACATGTATATCTGACTGAGCTGTTCTCATGAAAGCATGACTAAAATTACTGATAAGTTGAGCTTCTTCTACTGAACATGAATATCTAATGCACAAATATCTGACTGAGCTGACTCTCGAATGCATGACTAAATATGCAATGATAACTGATACCAACTTTATAAGAAACATTTGAACATGTAACAGAATGGGTTTAAGTACATGAAAGTACCAGGGAAATAAAGGGGTATCTCCCTCTTGGGACACTATGTCTCTCTAAGAATGCTTACTTTACTGAGATACTGGAAAAAACTAAGGCGATGCACAAGACACCTACGAACTGGATCATAACTGAACATTTGGGATCTAAAGCTAATGCATGAACTGAGCTGAGCTTGCAACTACTGGGACTTTCTATCTTGGAATAATTACTTTTCAGAGAGTTCTGATAGTATGAATAGATGGAAGGATGTGAAAACAACTATACAGATCTGACTGCCTGACTGCTAAACTGACTTCCTAGCTTTACTAACTAACTCATGCTGAAAACTTATACTTAACTCAAGTACTTCTTCTGTACTCTTTCAACTATATTCTCCACTTTAGATTTAATCCATCATCCTAAGTTTGTGAACACTTTACTAAACTCTGAACTAATCTATAAGCAATCTACTCTAAAGTCTAGGGTATAATAATAATCATGAATGATAAACTCATCCTGAAGGTCTGCACCTGAAAGTATAAAACTTCACTGCTAATACTATCTTCTGGAATACAACTCTTAACACTCTTTAGTTTCTGCGATCATCATCATATACTTACACTTTGCACGACACATACTTGCTTCACTAAACGCATCTTCTTCTTCTGTTTCTTTATAGACTTCTCAGATCATACCTCCTAACTCACATACACGCCGTCATACTTAGTTTTAAATCAATAAACTTAAATTCTTGCATGCACGATTCAAGCCTACTGAAATATTTAAAATATATCTAGCCACTTACATATCAACATAATATCCAAGCCTATTTTCATGTTTAAAGCCTTATGTAAAACAAGCATGCAACAATCCCTCCTTAACATGAAAATTTCACTCTCTCCCATTTAAGAAACTGCCCCTAACTAAGGAGGGTTCACTAAAAGGTTAAGAGAAACTATGGGATCTCAATGAGCATAAACATAAAGATGAGAGACTCATACGTACCCATAACTATATTAGGAGAGCCTGCCTGATCTTTTTTGTACTGAGGTGTATCAATTCTATGTGGGTGTTGCCTAATAGTAGTACTGGAGGTGGCACCTTGCTGACGCAAATCCTTACCCCTTTGAGCCAATACTCTACATTACCACAGTCTGTGTCTTAGCTTACCATATCTATAGCATACATCGCTGCCCGCTCTACATACTCTCTAATAGCTTTTACCATATTTTCCACATAGTGGATTAGTGAGAACACCTTTCCAATGATCTTGTGACTTAGAGCTTTGTGCTCTACCTCGACTGACATTATTAGAGTTAGATACTGGTGCCTAGACTGATAGTGAAACTGGTGCTGAAAATCTCTGATAGGACTGGGAGCGGTTACTACCCGTTCATCTTGGCGTAGAGTTATTTGTTCTAGCCCTTTGATTCATCCTACGCTCTCTTCCCTTGTTTTGCTGAGTGTAAGTTAAAAGCTTAGATAGGACAATATTCTACAAATTATTCTGAGCAACTACTGCATAAGCTAAGGTGGTAAGGGTAGCTCTGAATTCTGTATGAGAAATATACTCGCCCAGGGGATCTGCCTGAATAGGCTGAGGAGCTGGTTGGTTTTAATTACTTCTTTCGTTAGCTTCTCCAGAAGATATGTTCTATAAATAAAAGGAAGGAGCAGATTAGACTGAGGGTTTAATTGGAGCTCATGCTCATTCATACGACATAAATACTGAAAGAAGGGAAACTTTTCCCAAAACATCTTAGAGTCTCCTATCCATAAGAGTGGTGCGCAACACACCCATGCATAAGACTCTACTAGATGTGACTTTCAGACTTCCTAGGACACTTTTGAACCTTAGGCTCTGATATCAAGTTTGTAATGCCCCAATTATGGTACCCCAAATGCTACACGGTGATCATAATACCAAAGAACAACAAGCTAAACCTTAACTGATACCTGTAATTGAGCACTGCATAATACACCATAAAAAATATGGAAAACTGGTGAAAACTTGCCATAAGGTTCAAAACGGAAATAAGACTATAAACTTAATACTAATAAAACTTTCTAAAAATACTGTAGTCTAAAAGCCTCTAAACTGATTGAACTGTGGAGTTTATGGGACAATTCCCCAACTAACTTCATCTACTAAAATACTGAATAACGTAATATAATAAAATAAAAACCATCCTCGAATGATAAGGACTCACTGCTAGGTCTAATGCTACTAATTGGAACTGAACTGCTATGGGTGCTCTAGATCTAATGCTTCCAAACCTATGGTATAAAACACTATAGCGCAAGAAAGTATGCGTTAGTATGTGAGAATGTATTGGTATGCTAGATAAGGTAAGGCTAAATGCAAAGGGTCATATACATGAACTAAAGCTGACTGAAAAACATGAGCATACTAAATGAGGAATACATGCATAAATGCATAAAGTATAACTAAAATTATAGTAACACTGAACACCAAGTTCTAATAACTGGATTACTGATAACTGGGTTTACTGATATTGAAATATGAGGTCAAGCCTATATAATGAGTGATATCTAAATCTATGGATAATAGAAATGATTGACTGAATCTGAGATCAAGCCTATATAATGGATGATCTCTGAATCTACTGATAATGATAATAATTGACTGAATCTGAGATCAAGCCTATATAACAGGTGATCTCTGAATTTACTGATGATGATAATAATTGACTGAATTTGAGATCAAGCCTATATAATGGGTGATCTCTGAATATACCAATAGTGATAATAATTGATTGCATCTAAGATCAAGACTATATAACGGGTGATCTCTGATAGGTAGTCAAGCCTAATATAATGGGTGATCTTTTAGTTGAGTTCTATTATTGAGTCTAAATCTGAAACTGAAACTGTGGGAGGTAGTAATCTAACCAATATTCCCCTTCTAGCTAATTTGGGGTCCAACCTGTAACCCCAGTTGGAAGGGTGTCAATTCCGTGCCATGGGTAAAGACATCTACTAGCTAATCCCAGGATGCCAAGCCTAGCCAAGCCTAATATAACGAGTGACCCATTAGGAGATAGTCAAGCCTAATATAACGGGTGACTCATCATCCTGCACTGGCTATGCAATTTTGGAAAATAGGGATTACTACTAACGACTCTGCCTTAAATAATGGGAAAGTCGTCATCCATTCCCTTACTCGGTGTTGAATACTACCCACAACTGCATAGGCACTGAACTACTTCTTAGAGTGTACTTGACTGAGCTGGATCTATTACTAATCATACTTATTAACTGAGCTGAACTGAATTTACTGAGTTCCGTTGACTGATAAAATATTACTGAATTCTGTTATCTAACTGAAGGCTACTGAGTTCTGGACTAAATACTTGAATACCATTAAGGTCTGAACTGAATACTGAATACTTAAACTGGACTGGACTGATACTGAGATTACTGAGTCTTTTAAGTTCTTTAACTGACTGAGTTCTACTGATCGCGGCTTAATTGAGATTATCTTGAAAACTGACACTAGCTCTAGACATGCAGCTAAATTGTCATGTATTAAATACCTTCAGGACTCGATAGCTTAAATAATACAAGACATGTCAACTCTTGAATAATAAGACAATGGACTATCATTCACAATACAATCAATGAGACATCTCTTCAAGCACTAAGAAATCTTAAACATGTAATCGTATAGGGATGTATACTAATGTCTCGTAATTTATTCAATACGGAAGGCACATGAATATGAATTCAGGCAATATGTCATTATTCATTCACTAAATTCTTTCAACAAACACTTGGCATGCATTAACTTATACATGATTGGGGATTTTATGCTAACATTCTATAATGGCAATATCTCATTCAAACAAACATTTATCAAATATATGGGGAGCATACTTTGGTTACACAGTACTCAATACATCCAATTAACATGGTTACATCACTAAACTTACAACTTAAAGGGGCTTATCATGAACATTAAGCAAATCATCACATACTAGGGATAAATCATGGAACTTGTAATCTAGAGCATGAATCACAACTCAGCAATAACATAAACATGAACTTCAACTCACATAAATCATGAAAGATCATAAATATTCACTTATTATAATTTGAAAAGTGTTCTTGAACTTCTTGGGTGGAAGGAACCCAAGAATCAACATCCAACATACCTTAGTTCTTGATTTTATGAAGATTGACAGTGGAGTTTTCTTGAATTAGGATCTTCAATTGGAAACCCTAATCTTGTTCTTGAGGAAAATTGAGAGAAAACTAGTATATGTGGATAAACAATGGCTGAATCTCGTGTTATTGGGTCATATAAAGGTGGGAAATTGACCGTTTTCACTTGGAAATACTGGTTGAACTGCTGAAATTTTGACCCCAACTGGAGTTTCCAGGGCAGCGCCCTACCTATGTCGCCAGAGTAACCAGGGTGGCTCCCTGCTTAGAGCACCAGGCTAAGCTGGGCGGCACGGGCTTATCACGGAGGGCTACAGGTTTGGCATACCAAACATGCCCTTAAGCTCGTCTAAAAATTCTAAAACTTACCCGAGATGTACTATTAACTTGCCCCATCATTATTCAACTTAAAAATCAACAAACGAGGGTCGGTAAGGTCAAAAAATAAATCATCAAAGCTCAAAGTCTTAAAAAGAAACTAAGCCTGAACACTTAGCTAAAATTTTCCAAGTGTTGGATCCTTTATAAGGCTTCTAGGTGTTGAATTATACTTAGAATTTTGTGGGGTCTTACATAGGGCAAGGGACTATGACCTCATGCCATCACAAATATCATTAGTTAGCATTTGGGACTTTAAACCTTTTCCCATACATCAACATACATTCAATACAAAATTTAATAACTTTAACCATTTTAGTTAATTCAACACTATACATGAACACGTGGTCCTTATGGGAGCCTTTATTGCTCAACCATTTCAATAGGCCAATGCCTTCACTTAATTCAATATACAAATCAAATTATGGTCATTAATACCCTCACAACAATTCATAATTCAATAATAATTGTATACCACTGTAATGCCCCAATTTTTTGTACAGGAATGCTACACGGTGCTCATGACCCCGAAGGACCATAATCTAACCCATGACTGATATTTGTACCTGTATACTGCAAATCACGATAATATAATGCGAAAAAACTGCACAATAGGCCATAAGGTTCAACTGAAACGTATATGTATCAAAACAACATTCGTGGGGTAATAATACCCAAAATAAAACTGAAATAACTATTCAACATAATGTAGTCTAAAAGCATCTAAGCTGTTTGAATAAGGAGTTGAAGGAACATGTCTCCAACTAACTCCGTAAAACTGAACTGAAGAAATAAATGAATAATCAAATAATTTCATCCTTGAATGAAAAGGATTCACTGCAACTCTGTATGCTGAAAGCGACTACTACTGCTGGTCTGGGACTCGTGGCTCTGAACCTATGGTGTAACATGAAAAGAAAGTACCATAGCACAAATGCGTCAGTATAACTGGAGTACTAAGTATACGAGTGAGGTAGCCTGAATATAAAAAAGGTTTCATGTATGAACAATGCTAACTAACTAACTGATATGAACGTGAGAGTGCAAACATACATACATAGAAACTGAGATCATGAAATGCGTGATATACTGATAACTGATCATGACAAATACTGGAATTCTGATAATATGGGTGACTGTAACTGACAGTCCTAAATTTGGTGGAACTATCTGAGCTCTGTACTGTAACTGAGTTTGACTGTATCTGACAGTCCTGATATACTGAAGTTTGAAGAACTATCTGAGTTCTTTTACTAAGACTGATACTGAAATTGTGCGATTTATCCGACATGCCCCATGTATGCCATAATGGCTAAGCTGGGGTCCAATCTTTGCCCCGACTGGAGGGGTGTTAATACCACACTACTGGCAAGGACAACTGTGAGTGACCCTTATCTGGCAGGTACTCAAGATGAGAATGGTGGGAACCCTAAACTGACAGTTTGTCATGACCCGAACTGGGGCCCTGGCCGTGATGAGCATTCCGAACCATAAAGGCCCAAAAGACCCATGTCTGTCTGGTAATCATGCACATAATTCATATGATGACATAAATGCGGAAGATAAACAATAATACGGAAACATGGTCAAGAATCATATCAAAACAATAATGGGGAATAATGTCCCATAATCTCAATCAACATCTCGAATACGTCTACGAAATCTCTACTACATGACTGAAATAAATAACTATCTAAAAACTGGGACAAGGCCCCCAGTAGACCCAAAACTACTAAATGATAAATGAACTGATAGACATCAGGCCTTCTAAAATATAGAAGGCTCACCACTTGATTTTGCAAATCTGTCGGAAGAGATCTACTGGGTATCTAGACCCCTAGATTGTGCCTCCGAACCTGGGAGGGAAGGAGGTCAATACAAAAGTACTGGTAAGCAGAGAAATCAAAACAAAGTATAATATTTTTACCAAATATAGGTGAGAGCCATTATAAAAGAAGTTTCATATCAAATCATTTGAAAACACACGGGCATAATGTAAGAAAATTTCAACACCAATGCAATGTATTTGAGCTAGGTGGAATACCCTACAATTTATAATTCCACGGCTATGTGGAATCTGCCTTTTAGCTCGACGGCCGAGCCTCCAATCCAAGTAGCCGCCAGGATTTGGAGCCAGTGATACCCCCATGTGAGCACACCGTGGGAATCCCCACATGTGAGATCCCCAAATAATTTTATTAATCCTCCCATGTAGGATACAATATCATATAACCCGCATCGTCAACTACGGTTTCCACCGATGAGCCCTTTCACTGAAATGCCTTCTTCGGCTATCCATCTTTCTTATGAAAAGCAATACACTCAAACTTTGTTCAAATCAATCACATGTCATACTCTGTAGGGTATCGTCATACCCAACTTGCAAGCCATCAATATCACATCATTCTTCTCATTCAACCATTGTATTCAACATGAATAACTTTCTCGTTTTCATGTCAAAATCATATCAATTCTCAAAATATTTCATGTCATGCTCTTTAAGATGTTTTCAAAAAATTTACATCATATGAACATTTAAAACAAATTCACATCAAGAGAGGAAATTTTATATCATTCATGCTCTCAATTTAACATTTTTTCGGAATACATGTATAGACATATATCATCTAGCAAATCACTTTGGGAGTAGGCCTAAGGGCCAAATCAATATCATAAAACTACACTTCTTTGGATCCAGAAGCTTCACTTGAAATTTAGACAAAAGTTTGATATAAATGTCTATACCTCACAATAGCTTTAACTTTCAGATCAAAGTATTTTGCTACTAGATTGACATCCATCTCATGGATTTTTGTAACATCTTTTTCAACTCTTTAGTATATAATATGTAGGTATCATATCTTTCACATTTAATATATCAAGGATCTTTAAAGCATGTCTGCATGGTATACATATAAAATCAAACATTTTGTAACGACAAAAAACTTTGAGTTACTGATCGCTTCACAATTATTTCATGCTCTTTAACACTTTCATGAGTTCTAACATTATATGAAAACAAATCTCCTTCATCATGAATATCCTTACAAGAAACAATTAATGATCTTCTCCATTCATTTTGAAATATGTCAAATATAGTTAGGGTGTATACATCTCTAATATGAATTAGTAAAGGAAGTTTTGCCTTTAAAATAAGTATTCTTTGGGTTATATAAAAATTTCACTTATTCTCATTGGTGTTCTAATCATCTATTGACATTTCAAGATACTTAAAAAATTTAATGATATCTAAATCGGATATACTCTTAAAGATTCACTAATGCTCTAACCTAATTGTATACTTTGCATACCTACAGAGAATGTATTTCTTCCATAAATCATCAACCATTTCTCCCTTATAGCTAATATATCTTTCAACCAACTATTACCTTCAAGTTCATATTTATCAAGCATGTCCTGTCATGCACTTAAATAATATCCTCATATTCATAACCATAAAGTAATTTGCTAAAATCTTTTGAAACTGATGTATTAACTTTAAAAAATTGATTAAGAGGTTTAAACACATTTTTTCTGAGTTCCACATATATAGGCGATGATATGTTTGGGGCATTAATAATGAGACAGTAGAGGATATTCTTGAATCTTGATTTGTCATTAATATTTATGATTTATCTAAAAATATAATCCTAAAAATCACATTAAAAAGTCATTCAAATGATTCAGTTGATTCTTCGTATAAGAGACCTGCACCAAACGTAACCATTTCTCTGTGATTATTCAAGCCAACAAACAATGTCAAGGGTCGATACTCTTTATTTGTCCTATATTTTGTATCAAAGACACAACGCCGTCATAGATCTTAAAATCACTTATCATCTTTGCATCATCCTAAAATACATTTTTGATTAAACTATCATCATATAACTATAAAGAAAATCGAAAGGTAGGATCTTCTACTATTTTTTCTCTAAATAATTCACCAAGCTACGAGTCGTGCCATGTTTAAAACTTTCTTGCCTTTTTTCCTATGATAGTTCTTATGACCCCTCTTTGTGTAACATAGAAAAGTTTTTCCTCCCTTTTGATGAGAAACATATTCAAATGAAGCTTTCTGACATTTTTTGAATCATCTAAAAAGTCGAGTTCATATGCTTAAATAACTTTTATTCTTTGTTTTGAGATAGTGAGACATGAATCAAAGAAAAATCAATGAAAGAGAGTTATGTTTCTCTTCAAATGAAGTGATGCAAAATACTCCATTCGACTGATGAATAAAAATAATATGAGCTAAGCACCCTGTCCTAATTTTCTTTCTGTGCTTTTTAACCACCCAATCTCATTTATCTATGTTTTTGTAACCTTTCTTATAACATGTAAGTTTTGTTAAAGTCGCATAACATTGGACTTTATTTTATTAGCATATTCTTTTGTAACACAAAAGCCAATTGAAGTTGCATGTTCATTATAGTATTCATATAGTGCTCATCTGAATCAAATTTTATCATAAATTTATTGACACATTACATCCACCTTGAGGCTCAGGTGATGTAGTATTCATAAATCTACATTAAAAAGGTATAAATAAGAAAATAATATTTAATCATAAATTTTAGAAATAATAATTTAAATTTTTTATCAAAAGATGAATTACAATACCTATGCATAGGATACTGAATCACCAAATAGATAGCTTTCAAATAGCATGTTTCTAACTTGTCACAAGCATCAATAGTTGAGTAATTTGATAATGGAAGATGATAGTAAAACTAAACAACAAGAGACTTGCCATTGCTTATGCACATTTGGAACTAAAATTAAGAACTCTTATACGCATTTATACTTTTAAACATTAGAACTCCCTATGCATATACAACTTCTCTAAATTTCAAATTTCCATGCATCATAAAATTTGAAGTCCATTGCATGATGGCCGATTGAATTAAAAAGAATAATAAATACGTACCAATACATATAATTGGTAGACTGATGATTTTTGAGTTAAACCTGATCAGATATGACAAGAGCTATATTTATGAGGTTCATACTTATGATCACAATATAGACATACAATGTAATACCCCATAAAGTTTTCACGATGTTTAATCCCTCTAAGTGCGTTGAAAGAAATCTTATACCTTGAAATTCTACTAAGCATTCCAACACATAATTTATTTTTGAGTCCTTAACTTTGGGGATTTATTTGGAGGCCTTCCCAATATCCGTTTTCCAATTTTCAAGTTGCGTTACGATGGGAAAAGTCAATACTACATATCAGGTGAGTTTCGAAATTTTTGGATGTCATTTAGGGCACGTTTGGATTTTGATCCAGTAAGCCCGCAAGATAAGCGGGCGACGCTTGGCAACTGCACCGCAGTAGACCAGGCACCGCCTAGTGTATTTCGGTGCTCCAGGCGAGGAAACGCCTGGCCAAATCCGGGGCTCCATCAACTTTTCAAACATTCTTCCATCTTTAACTCAATAATTGGAGCTCCTATTGGCAAACTACACTGATATTCATCAGTTTTCTCTCCAGAAAAATAGAGAGCAACGTACAACTCCAAAACAAAATTCAAGATCCTTCTAAATTCATCAGTCAAATCCCAAAAATAATCTAATAATTATAATCCCTAAGTCGAGATCTTTAAGGGCATATATATTTTTTTACGGGTAGAGTCCAGAATCACAAGTTCATCCAAAAATCACAATTTGAGGTATGTGGGGTTTGAACAAGAATAATTCTTCCGTTCTTGTGCCCAAAACTTAATTTTTATAAGGATTACGTAAATTTTTTTGTTGAATTTTATATCAATTTATCTTATTTTTAGTTCATGTAATTATCCATGAATTGAGTAATTGAAGGCATAATATTTGTATTGATATGATTTGAATTGATATATATATATATTGATTTATATTTTCCTATTGTGAATTGATGTTGTTGAATTAATTTAAGATGAGTATTGATTATGAAATTTTGTTATGAAATTTTGAATTGTTGAAATTTTGATAATTATATTATGAATTAAATTTTAATATTTTAATCGAGATAATTGAAGATTTTTGAGTATGAAATTTTAATATGATTTTGATGTATTAAATCTTTATATTTTGGGTCCTAAATATATGTGATGAAATTATAAGGAGATTTTGATCTCGAGTCATTGAAAAGATTCTATAAGTATTTCCAAAAGCAAACATTGTTGTCTGATATTGAGTTAAGACAGGAAATCCACAAGGGGTAGCATTTTAGATCCAATTGTAAAGTATTGAATTTATTTAAGATGTGAGCCTCAGGCTGATTTAAATTTCTGAGCTAAGTTAGGGAGTAGTATTTAGCACTGAGCGGGAAGTGTGGTACTTCCCTAGAACTACGTTTCTCGGTAGGATATGAGCCTGAGGCTGATATTGTGATTACTAATAAATTAAATGACTAAAGTCCTACTATGATATCAAGGATAGGACAACTCTCCCCAACGTGTGTTGGACATTGGACTCCATGTGGCTCACATGATTTATGTCAATTATAAGAAACTCCCAAAAGTGTCCCTTACGCTGAATTAAGTTAAAATTATGAGTTTTGAAAATAATATTTACAGATTTCTTTAGCCTTCGAGTTTTGAGAATAATAGAAGAAAATTCAAATTTTGAGCTAAGTATAATGACTCACGAGGTTTATGATACATGTTCCTTTATTCGTGATTTATGGAAATTATATTTCAGATTTGTTCAAATGTTGTGAGTCATTATTGTCAGCATGCATGATTTATTTAAATATATTAATGATATTATTTATTTAATTGCATACACCCCTATATGCTCGGTACATTCCATTATTTAATTGCATACACCCCTATTTTCCGATAATGTAGGTTCAGGTGCTTAGTCTCAGCAGCGATAGTAACATCCGAGTACCTTGATCTACATTCCTGCAGCGGTGAGTCCTCATGGTTCGAGGACTACTTCCTCCAAATGTTCTGTATTATTAGTTTTTGTATTTATTTTCTTTCATTTGAGTATGAGCCATTTTGGGATCTGTCCTAATGGCTTCCTATTCTTGAGTTGTAGAGGCTTGTTAGACTATACTTTTATTCGTATTATCAGATTGTTTTCTATTTTGAGACTTGGACATTTTATTTTTAGCGTGGATTGATGTGAGCTAACCCTTGATTATTTGATTGAAATTCCAAAAATAAGTATAAAGTATGGTAGTAGGCTCAAAGGGATAGCTTGGGGCTACTTGTATCCTTAAGCACCATGTGATGTCTCGGGACCCAACTTTAGGGCGTTACAAACTTAGTATCAGATCCTAAGGTTTAAAGAGAGTCCTAGGGAGTTTGACATACCGTGTTGCGTAGAGTCTTGATCATATGTGTGTAGCGCGCCACATCTATGAGCAAGAGGCTGCAAGACGTTTTAGGAAAAATCTTCTTCTTCTTTCATAATCCATCGTGCTTACAGTTATCTCTTTCTGCTATTAACTCATGCTCTCTTATAACAGAATATGCCTCATCGCCAAGCCAATATCCATAGAATCAATGATCAGACACCTCAGCCCAAAAATCCTCTGATTCAAAATATGGCATATGCTGAATTTTGGGGAGCTTTTTAGGCCTTAGCTTAGGCGTTTACCATTAATGCCCAGACCAGTCAACAGGATACAGTTCCACCCCAAAAAGAAAGTGACTCAGCTGTGGCTAGACTTCGTGATTTTATGAGAATGAGTCCTCTAGAATTTTTTGGGTCTAAGGCAGGTGAAGTCCCTCAGCGTTACTTAGAAGAGATAAGGAAAATCACGTAGGTGATGCATATTTCTGAGGATGAGAGTGTGGAGTTGCGTCGTTCAGATTGAAGGACATTACGTATGACTGGGTTGTAACATGGAGGAAGAACAAGGGGAAAGATGCAGTTCTCGTGACTTGGCAAGAATTCCAATATGCGTTCTTAGACAAGTTCTTTCCACTTGAAATAAGGGAAGCAAGGATCGAGGAATTTATGAACTTGATGCAGGGCTCCATGACTGTTAAGGATTACTACTTAAAATTCAACCAGTTGGCCAAGTATGCTCTAGATCTAATGGCTGATCCCCGTACCAGTATGAGTAAGTTCTTGACAGGCATGTTCAGTTTGGTACTAAAGGAGTGCTGGGCTTCTATGCTTAACAGGGAGATGTATTTATCTAGATTAATGATACATGCACAATAAATTGAGGTAGATAAGTTAAGGGAAAGGGATCGAGTGAGGGTTAACAAAAGAGCTAGATCCGAGCAGAATGAATATAGCCAGGCTAGGTTCCACGAAGGAAATCATCCACAGTTTCAGAGCCATCCACCTATACCTACATTTTCTTCAGCCAGTGCCCCCGTACTTAGAGGCAGACATAAACAAGGAAATAGGTCATCTATGTCCAGGTCCCATAACAGTGTAAGTAACAGGACTAATTATCCTCCTTATGTTAAGTGTGGCAAGACTCATCCGGGCAAATATTGGGCTGAACAAAAAGGTTATTTCAATTGTGGAATGACAGGTCACAGACTTAGGGATTGTCCGTATGCCAGGCAGGGGAACCATGATGTTCACCCTCAGACCCAGACTACTAGTGTCCCTGCCCTCGCAGGCCGTCCAACTCCTCCTCAGGGTGCTTCTTCTAGAAATGTTGGCGGACAGTGCCAAAATAGATTCTATACCCTATTATCTCGCTAGGAACAGGAGGATTCTCCAGATGTTGTTACTGGTATGCTTTGTGTTTTCCACTTTGATGTTTATGTGTTATTAGACCCTAGGTTGAGTTTTTCCTACGTGACACCATTGGGTGCTATAAATTTTGAAGTAAGTCCTAAAAAGATTTCTGAGCCTTTGTTTGTTTCTACTCCAGTAGGGGAGTCCATTGTGGCTAAACAAGTGTATAAAAGTTGTCCTGTTATTGTTCTCCATAGAGTCATACTTGCTGATCTGATAGAGTTAGACATGGTGGATTTTGATGTTATTATGGGTATGGATAGGCTTCACTCTTGTTATGCATCTATAGACTATCATATTTGTGTAGTCAAGTTTCAGTTTCCAGATAAGCCAGTTTTTGAGTGGCCTGGAAATTTGTGTCTCCCAAGAATCATTTTATCTCCTATCTCAAATACATAAAGCTAATATCCAAAGGTTGTATCTATCACTTGGTTAGAGTTAGAGACACTAAGTCTGAAGCTCCGACACTTCAGTCAGTCACCATAGTTAATGAGTTTCCTGATGTTTTTCCAAAAGACCTTCTAGGGATACCTCCCGATAGAGAGATAGAGCTTGGGATTGACCTTCTTCTCGATACATAGCCTATTTCTATTTCTACATATCATATGGAACCTGCAGAACTTAAGGATTCAAAAGAAAAACTTAAAGATATTTTAGATAAAGGTTTCATAAGGCCTAGATTTTCTCATTGGGGTGCACCTGTTCTATTCGTGCGAAAGAAAGATGGTTCTTTGAGTATGTGTATTGACTATCGTCATCTTAATAAGGTCACTATCAAGAATAAATATCCTCTTCCTAGAATTGATGATTTATTTGATCAGTTACAAGGTGTGAGTTATTTCTCAAAGATAGACCTTTGATCCGGCTATCATTAGCTTAAAGTGAGAAAATATGATATTCCAAAGATAGCCTTCCGAACTCATTATGGTCACTTTGAGTTTCTAATCATGTCTTTCAGGTTAACCAATGCTCTAGCAGCCTTCATGGACCTCATGAATTGAGTGTTCAAGCAATACCTTGATATGTTCGTCATTGTATTCATAGACAATATTCTTGTTTATTCCCCAAGTGAGAATAATTATGCCAACCATCTTAGAATTGTTCTACAAACTCTTAGAGATCATCAGTTGTTCACTAAATTTAGCAAGTGTGAGTTTTGGTTAAGG
Source organism: Capsicum annuum (assembly GCF_002878395.1). Classification (NCBI taxonomy): domain Eukaryota; kingdom Viridiplantae; phylum Streptophyta; class Magnoliopsida; order Solanales; family Solanaceae; genus Capsicum; species Capsicum annuum. Next base: position 206,890,146 of record NC_061116.1, on the reverse strand, counting down.
TCAGTTTCTTTTCTAGGTCATATTGTTTCTGCCGAAGGAATCCGAGTCAATCCCTAAAAGACAGAAGCTGTAACGAATTGGCCTAGACCTACCTGCCCATCTGACATTAGGAGTTTCTTGGATATAATTGGTTATTACCATCATTTCATCAAGGTTTTCTCTTCTATTTCATCTCCCATGACTCGATTGACCAAAAAGAAAGTTAAGTTCCAGTGGACAGATGCCTATGAGAAGAGTTTTCAGGAGCTAAAGACTTGACTCACTACAGCCTCAGTGTTAGCTTTCCCTGATTGTAATAATGGTTTTGAGGTGTATTTTGATGCTTCTAGAGTTGGTTTGGGTTGTGTATTGATGCAGCAAGGTAAAGTTATAGCTTATGCCTCTAGACAGTTGAAACCTTATGAGAAAAATTACCCAACCCATGATCTTGAATTAGCAGCTATGGTTTTTACTTTGAAAATTTGGAGAAATTATTTGTATGGTATTCATGTTGATGTGCTTAGCTATCACAAAATCTTGGGGTATGTGTTTACTCAGAGGAAGCTGAATCTAAGGCAGAGCAGATGGTTAGAGTATTTAAAGACTATGATATGAGTGTGTTGTATCACCCGGGTAAGGACAATGTTGTAGCAGATGCTCTTTGCAGGTTGTCTATGAGTAGTGTAGCTCATGTAGAGAATGATAAGAAAGAATTAGCTTTGATATTCATCGTTTGGCTAGATTGGGTGTTAGGTTGCTTGATTTTGCTGAAGGGAGTATGTTAGTTCAGAGTAGTTCCGAGTCCTCTTTAGTCTCGAAAGTGAAGGAGAAGCAAGACTTAGATGCTAGTTTGGTCAGACTAAAGGAGTCAGTCAAAGACCAGAAGGTAGAGGTTTTCACCCAAGGGGAAGATGGGGTATTGAGATTGCAGGGTAGATTGTGTGTTCCCGATATTGATGATCTCAGATAGAGAATTATGGCTGAAGCACATAGCGCGCGATATTCTATTCATCCAGGTGATACAAAGATGTACAGCGACTTGTAGGAAATCTATTGGTGGAGTGGTATGAAGAGAGATATAGCAACATTTGTAGCGAAGTGTGTGACTTGCCAACATGTTAAGGTAGAGAACCAAAGACTTAGTGGTAAGATGGGAGAGTTTAGCATTCCTACTTGGAAGTGGGAGGAGGTGAATATGGATTTTGTGACCGGTTTACCTCTTTCGTGTCGCCATCATGATTTTATTTGGGTTGTTATAGATAGATTGACTAAGTTAACATATTTTATACCTGTGCATACATCTTATACAGCTGAGGATTATGCTAGATTGTATATTCGTGAGTTAGTCAGATTGCATGGAGTTTTCTTGTCCATCATTTTAGATAGGGGTACTCAGTTCACTTTGCAGTTCTGGAGAGCTTTTCAGAAGGGTCTTGGTACCCAAGTACATTTGAGTTTTGCGTTTCATCCACAGACTTACGGTCAAACTGAGAGGACTATTCAGACGTTGGAGGAAATGTTGAGAGCATGTGTACTTGATTTCAAAGGTAGATGGGATGAACATTTGCCTTTTATTGAGTTTTCTTATAACAATAGTTTCCATGCTAGCATCCAGATGACACTATTTGAGGCTTTGTACGGGAGAAGATTTAGATCGCTGATAGGTTGGTTCGAAGTGGGTGACGCTGCTTTGGTTGGACCTAATGCGGTGTTCGAAGCTATGAAAAAGGTGAGGTTCATTAGAGAAAGGTTGAAAGCGACTCAAAGTCATCAAAAATCATATGCAGATGTGAGAAGGAGAGACCTTGAGTTTGAGATTGGTGACTTAGTGTATTTGAAGATTTCGCCCATGAAAGGGGTGAAGAGGTTTGGGAAAAAGGGAAAGCTTAGTCCTCAGTATATTGGTCCTTATAGAGTGTTGAACCGTGTTGGTAAAGTAGCCTATGAGATTATGTTACGCGTAAAATTATCAGATGTTCATCCCGTCTTCCATGTATCTATGCTTAGGAAGTGTATTGGTTATGTCATTTTCATTGATCCTTCAGAGAACCCTGATGTCCAGAACAGTATTTCATATGATGAGGTTCTAGTTGAGATACTATACTATCAGATCCGTCGACTAAGGAACAAAGAAGTTCCCTTGGTCAAAGTTCTGTGGCAAAATTAGTCAGTTGAAGGTGCTACTTGGAAAGCAGAAGCAGATATGCGAGCCAAGTACCACCATCTCTTCTCCGCATGTTAAGATCAAGCCGAAGGTACCATTCTTTACTAATTTAGTCCTTTTCTATTCAAGTTACAGCTATATACCTATTCTCATTGTTAGTTTGTGCATGCTTCAAAGAATTCAAGAGATTTGTGTTGAGCTAATGAAGTAAGTTATCCGAGTTAGGTATTCTTAGTTTTCCCTATATTCCTGGACTATCGAAAACATTAGAGGATGAATGTTCCTATGGGGGAGATATTATAATACCCCATAAGGTTTTCACGACGTTTATGTCTTCTGAGTGCATTGAAAGAAATCTTATACCTTGAAATTCTACTAAGAATTCCAATACTTTGTTTACTTTTGAGTCCTTCACTTCAGGGATTTATTTGGAGGCCTTCCCGATATCCGCTTTTCCTATTTTCAAGTTGTGTTACGATAGGGAAATTCAATACTACATCTCGGGTGAGTTTTGAAATTTTTGGACGTTATTTAGGGCACGTTTGGATTTTGATCCAGTAAACCCGCGCGATAAGCGGGCGACGCCTGGCAACTGCACCGCAGTAGGCTAGGCACCGCCTGGTGAATCTCACTGCACTAGACTAGGTGCTGCCCGGTGTATTCCGGTGCTCCAGGCCAGACAATGCCTGGCCAACTCTGGGGCTCCATCAACTTTTCAATCATTCTTCCGTCTTTAACTCAATAATTGGAGCTCCTATTGGCCAACTACACTGATATTCATCTGTTTCCTCTCCAGAAAAACAGAGAGCAACGTACAACTCCAAAATAATTATAATCCCCAAGTCGAGATCTTGAAGGAGCATATATATTTTTTTACGGGTAGAGTCCAGAATCACAAGTTCATCAAAAAATCACAATTTGAGGTACGTGGAGTTTGAACAAGAATAATCCTCCCATTCTTGTGCCCAAAACTTGATTTTTATAAGGATTACATAAATTTTTATGTTGAAGTTTATTTATATTTATCTTATTTTGAATTTATGTAATTATCTATGAATTGAGAAATTAAAGGCATGATATTTGTCTTGATATGATTTGGATTGATGTATATATATATATATATATATATATATATATATGTATGTATATGTATATATATATATATATATGTATATGTATATATATATATATATATGTATATGTATATTGATTTATATATATATATGTATATGTATATTGATTTATATTTTCCTATTGTGAATTGATGTTTTTGAATTAACTTAAGATGAGTATTGATTATGAAATTTTGTTATGAAATTTTGAATTGTTGAAATTTTGATAATTATGTTATGAATTAAATTTCATTATTTTAATCGAGATAATTGAAGATTTTTGAGATGATTGTTGAGTATGAAATTTTAATATGATTTTGATGTATTAAATCTTTATATTTTGGGTCCTAAATATATGTGATGAAATTATAAGGAGGTTTTGATCTCGAGTCGTTGACATCAAAAGCAAAGATTATTGTTTGATATTGAGTTAAGACAAGAAATCCACATGTGATTGATCTATGATAAAAAGGGGTAGCATTTTGGCTCCCAATGCAAAGTATTGAATTTATTTAAGATGTGAGCCTCAGGCTGATTTAAATTTCTGAGCTAAGTCCGGGAGCAGAATTTAACACCAAGTGAGAAATGTGGTACTTCCCTAGAACTACGTGCCCCCGTAGGATATGAGCCTGAGGCTGATATAGTGATCACTACTGAATTAAATGACTAAGGTCCTACTCCGATGGCAAGGATAGGACAGCTCTCCCCAACGTGGGTTGGACGTTGGACTCCTTGTAGCTCATATGGTTTATGTTGGTTATAAGAAACTCCCAAAAGTGTCCCTTACTCTGAATTAAGTTAAAAGTATGAGTTTTGAAAATAATGTTTACAGATTTCTTTAGCCTTCGAGTTTTGAGAATAAAATAAGAAAATTCAAATTTTGAGCTAAGTATAATGATTCACGAGATTTATGATACATGTTCCTTTATTCCTGATTTATGGAAATTATATTTCAGATTTATTCAAGCGTTGTGAGTCATTATTGTCAGCATGCATGATTTATTTAAATATATAAATGATATTATTTATTTAATTTCATACACCCTCATATGCTCGGTACATTCTATGGTACTGACCCACAAACTCGCGCGTGGGATACATTTTCCTTTAATGTAGGTTCAGGTGCTTAGTCTCAGCAGCGACAGTAACATCCGAGTACCTTGATCTACATTCCTACAGCGGTGAGTCCTCATGGTTCGAGGACCTGTTCCTCCAGTTGTTCTGTATTATTAGTTGTTGTATTTATTTTCTTTCATTTGAGTATGATTCAGTTGGGGATCTGTCCCAATGGCTTCCTATTCTTGAGTTGTAGAGGCTTGTCAGACTAGACTGTTATTCATATTATCAGATTATTCTGTATTTTGAGACTTGGACATTTTATTTTCAGGGTGGATTGATGCAAGCTAAACCTTGATTATTTGATTGAAATTCCAAAAATGAGTATAAAGTATGGTGGTAGGCTCAAAGGGTTATCTTGGGGCTACTTGTAGCCTTAAGAACCGTGTGACATCTCGGGACCCAACTTGGAGCATTACATACAATGCTATCCTTCAATAAGAATTACGACTTAATTATGAAATTCAATTTTTATGAAAAGCTTTCGTAAAATTTATTAGCCTCACCTCCCTTTCACAATCAATTATTATAAGTAAGCACGTAGACTAGCAAGATTTAGGGTGAATGCTTTTTTACCACTAGAAAATGAAAACTACTCTACTCGAGTACGTATACACTAACATTTTGCAACTTTTGCAACAAAATAATAGAACATGGAATAGGTAGTAAACCTTCTTTATTAGTGTTTAAACTATTTGTGCTTTTTTTCTTATGAAATACAACATACTGAATGGAGTTATATATTGACTTCCTAAATAAAGATATTACATATCAGAGTTATCCTTATGTATTGAAACATTAAGTGAGTAAAGCAAAATCACTATATGACTTTCACCACAACTTCTCAATACTTTAAATATTTATTTTTCACTTAAAATTCTCAAACAACCTAGTTGAGATAGTTTATCAAATATATTCTAGACATTTATTCACATTGATTGCTTCACCATGAGAATCACAAAAAATAAATTTATTTGATATCGCATTATCAAAATAGGGCAAGAATGAACAAGAATCTGCTTTGATTTTGTCACTTAATCTCTGAAAAAACTTTTGTTCATCAATTGAGATGTTTTTTTCTTCTGATCTTTGGTTGTTAATATACCATCTAGATAAATAAATCTTTTGTTCTCACTGATAGTTGTTGCCTTTATCCATGATTTTTATGGTAAGACAATATTTTTTAATTAGAGATTTTCTAACAATTTTATCAAATACTTTAAGAGTAGAACTTTTTTTGCCTAATTTGATGTTGCCCATAAAAGAAGTACTAAGTAAGATAATTAGGATTCTTAACCATGGTTTAGGGTATTGCTAAATGCTGATCATTAGATTTAAAATGGGACAGATGTCACAAGAATAATTCTATACTAGACCAACTGGAGAGATCATCTATCGGAGATGAGTCTGGTCCCTTTCATTTTATGTATAATATAAGTACATTTTTACCCCTCTACACCTCAAATATTTTTTACACTTTTCATACTTATTTGTCTCTCAACATCTATTTTTATTCCTTTTTATTTACTTTTTTTAATATTTTCTTGCCTTTCATTTTTTTTATCTTTCTTTTTTCTTTTTTAATTCATTTGTCTCAACATTTGTTTTTCTTTTGTTTTTTCTCAAACATTATTTATATTTCATCCTTTTTTTTTTCTTTTTCTTAGTTCATTCTTAACTTTTATTTTTCTTTTATTTTTTATTTTATCATTTCTTATTTTTTCATTTTTCTCAAACTTTATTTTTATTTTTCTTCTGATTTTTATTTTTCACAATCTTTATTTATTTATTTATTATTATCCTTTTTCTTTTTTTCTTAACCTTTATTTTTTTCTCAATCTTTATTTTTCTCTTTTTTTCTCAACTTCTATTGTATTTTGCTAATGAATAGAATGTTGGATAATCCGCAAAAACATTCTTCTTTCTTTGACTGAAGTAATTTTAAAGGTGTGACATTTTCTTTGGAAGTCCTTTGGGATAAGTCTTGTATGATCCCCCATAAACTTTGATGATCTTATTTTGTGTGCTTAGTGACGATTTTTGACTTGAAATATGTTTAGGTATGTTAAAGGGTGTTTTGAATTTTTTGGAATGGGTTTGGGTCATTTTCGCACCCCCAGGCAGTAAGCCTCCTCGATAAGGCCATGTCACAGAGGTTAACCTACGCGATATTGGCATGGCACAAAGTTTTCCTTTATGATAATGATGTGCCATGCTAATGATCTAATTCCAACCAACTTTTTTTTGCACTTAGGGTGAGAGGCTTTTGGTCGTTTACCCCTTGTACGACCTTATAACATAACACAACCTCTTTTTCTTCAGGTTTCAATGATAAAATAATTTTCTTTCTTTCTCAAGCTCAAAACCCAAGAGCATTCAATTGTTTTTAATTCAGGCTCCAAACTTCGAATTGTTTTCAACTCCCTGTGTATTTCAGGCATGTTTCTCTTTTACTAACTTTAATTCTATATTGTGGCATTAATTTAATCTATTTTCATGTGATTTTATTATGAGTTTTGAAATTAGGTTAAGATATTTTGGTTATTACTGATTGAATTACTTTTTCTATGTTTAAATTGATCATTCATTTTTTAAATTGATGTTTTTGGGATTGAATTGGTGCATCGTATAAAAGGTTAGAATGGGGAACATGGGTTTTCCCAAGTTGCTGAAATTTTGGCTTGATAATTGCATTAACCAGAACCCACTTTGTAAACTTGATTTTGAATATGTAAAATTTCATCGTTTAACTTATTTTTGAACCAAATGCATTGCATTAAATGATAAATGAAAATGGTTTTGGATGGCCTTAGTTGCCTTAGCTTTGGATTTTAAATGGAACTTGGGAGTCTAATTTGGTTATGTGGATTTGGTTTGGCATAATTAATTTAGCTCTTGGGTTAATAGATTGGTTTATGTGCAAATTATTTTAATTTGGGCTTAAAGAGGATTGTGTATCTCACCATAAAGGTATAAGTCTCAGGGGAATGAACACTAGAAACCACGTTTATCAGCACTAGGGGTTTATATGATTGTGTGTTTGGAGCATATATATATATTAGGATAACTATTGTTTTGGTGACTTTAGTTTTCCGTCAATTTTTCCTCTGTTCATGCAGCTAACATGCACTGAGGCCCTTTTAGTAGGAGAAGTTGGACCTATATAGCCCATGTGCGCCTTTAGGGCAGAGTGATCTATACATTTTAGGTTAAAACTTTAAACTCTCATGTGCATGACCCTTGTCCTTATTCTGACATCTTATAACTGTGTATATGAATGTGGTGCATGTGGTTTATGACTGGATTTTGCTAATTGCATTATTTTATCCTTCTTTCCCAAGTTACATGCCAGTGCTTATCTCATTGATCATCCTGGATACTACATCATTTCATAATGTTGGGTCCAAAGGGTTTTCTATTGCTCCTATGTAGTGTTAGGTGGTTGAGCGTGTCAGTTGAGTTATTGTGAAGTGGTGAACCTTCATTCTTCGAAAGTCCTTGTCATTTCATTATTGTTTATTTATTGTTATAGTGCTTTTGAACTCTTTTTGGTCATAGTCAGGGGCATGTACCAACATAGTTTGATATTTTAGTTTTTAGAGGCTTTTGTAGACAAGTGTGGGTTGGATGTTTGTTCTATTTCTTAGAGTTTACACTTGGTTTATCTATTTTTCTTATTTTTGTTTTGGCTTTCACTTTATTTTTATGATTTATTATGCTCTTGAGGTTAATCTAAGGGGGTGGTCTCTGGTCCATAGTGGGCTTGAGATTCTATCACGACTAGGCTCTGGTTTAGGTAGTGACAAACTTAGTATCAGAGCATAGTTCAGGGTCATTAGGTGTCCAAAAAACCATGTCGATTAAAGTCTCTTTTATAGGTATGTAACGTGCCACACTTTTAAGAGGGAGGCCATAAGGCATTTAGGAATGTTTTCATTTCTTGTGTTCTATTCCATGCTATAGAGTCTAGTATTATGAAACTTCTCTAACTCCTAGATTTATTGCATTTTAGATCATGCCTCCCCAAAGATCTGATGGTCATAGAAACTTTGCTGGATCCTTTGTCCTACTAGAGGAAAATGTGCAGGGGACTCACCCTGTTCATGGAGTTCAGACCTGATATAGGGTCCCTACATCTGACTGTACTGCTCTTCGTGGGGTCCCATCAATCCCTGCTAGTTCTCCCCAGGCTTCTCAAGATAGTGATACTTATGATCAACAACCTTTAGAAAAAAATCTCTAATATAGAGTTCCATTAGTATATTCATATGCTTACTTAGTTAGTGGCATTGTAGTCTAATCAGTGTGATCATGTTGGTCCTGCTATTAGTTCATCTGAGATCACTCGGGTTGGATATTTTATAATGTTGAATCCCCCAAACTTTATAGGCTCTTAGGTTAAAGAGGATCCACAGGGGTTTATTGATGAGATGGAGAAAATCTTTAGGATGCATGCTACTGATTTAGAGACTGTGGAGTTTGTTGCCAATCAGTTGAAATATATTGCTTACTAGTGGTATAATAAATAGGAAACGACAAGGGGTGATGACATTGAGCAGAAAGTGTGGGATAACTTTTTTAGGTGCTTTTCTTGATCACTTCCTTCCCTAGGAGTTGAGGAATCTAAGGTAGAATACTTTGTGAACTTAAATCTGGGGAAGATAAGTATGAAAGAGTATGCCTTGAAGTTTCAGCAGTTGACCCGTTATGCTTCAAAGTTAGTGGCTAATATGAGATCAAAAATAAGGAAGTTTGCTTCTGGGTTATCCCATGATTTGGTATTAGAGTGTAAGGTTGTGATGTTGAACAATGATATGGACATCTCCAGGTTGATGGTTTATACACAATAGTTGGAAGATGAGAAAAAGAAGCAGGTATAGATGGGAGAAAGATAGAATAAAAAGTTTAGGTGTGCAGAGTAGGGTGGGGATCATCAAAATCATGGGAGAGATAGTAGATAGTTGACTAAGAAAAAGAATTAGGGAAAGTCATATTCATATGCTAATGCTTCTTATCCTAAGCCTTCAGTTGATCATCGTTTTTAGGAAAGCAGTGGTCCTAAGGCGTATGGTGCCTAGTCTCAAGATAATAGATTTTGATAACCCTGCCTTTCCCCCTTTGCCATTTTTATGGGCAGCTTCACTGTGGATATTGTGAGGAGAGAAGGAATTGATTCTATAATTGTGGCCAGTTTGGTCAGATGTAGTGAGATTCCTTTCAGACAGGGTTTCCACTAGGGCTAATAAGGTTCTAGTTCCCACTTTTTCATCTTCTTCCCCTAAGGGGGCTCCTTTTCGTACCAACACTGACCAAAATTGTATCTATGCATTTATTACTCATTAGGATTCTGAGGCATCCATAAATGTTGTTACTATTATGTTACAACTCTTTTTTCATGATGTTTATCATTTTCTTGATCTGAGTTCTACCCTATCTTATGTGATTCTTATTGTTGATGTAAACTTTCAATTTGGTTCTGAAAATATTTTTGACCCTTTTTTTGTGTCTACCTCAGTGGGTGATTCTATAGTTGCTAGTAAAATCTATAGGAGTTGTGTGGTGTCCATCTTTAATAGGGAGACATTGGTGGATTTTGTAGAGCTTAATATGGTGGACTTTGATATAATCCTAGGGATGAATCGGCTCTATTCATGCTATGCTTCTCTGGATTATAGGACTTGAAATTTCAATTTTTACTTTCCTAATAAACTAGTATTAGAATAGGAATGGAGTTACTTAGTACCCACATGAGGGTTAATCTCATATCTTAGAGCTCAAAAATTAATGTCTAAAGGGTGGTTGTATCAACTAGTTATGGGTAAGGATTCTAATCCTGAGAGTTCTACTTTACAACCTGTCCCTGCGGTTAATGAATTTTTTTAAGCTTTTCATGATGATCTTTATAGGATTCCTATTAATAGGGAAATAGACTTTAGCATTGATCTTCTACTGGATACCTATCCCATTTACATTCCTTCTTATAGAATGACCCTGACTGAGCTAAAGGAGATAAAAGAGCAGCTAAATAATCTTTTTGATAAGGGTTTCATTCATTCTAGTATTTCTCCGTAGGGTGGTCCTATGATTTTTAGGAGAAAGAAGGATGGATCTCTTCGGATGTGTGTAGACTATCATTAGCTGAATAAGATGATAGTGAAAAATAAGTACCCTCTTTCTAGGATTGTTGATCTTTTTGACCAGCTTATAGTGATAGGTGTTTCTCTCGGATTCATCTTCGTTCGTTATCATCAGTTGAAAATGATGAATATTAATATTCCCAAGGCTGCTTGTCGAACTATTTTGTCCATTATAAGTTTTTGGCTATGTCATTTGTGTTGAATAATGCTCCAGTTGCTTTCATGGATCTTATGAATTGGGTGTTCAGGAAGTTTTTGGACTTGTTTGTTATAGTCTTCATTGATGATATCTTCATATACTCTAAGAGTGAGGAGGATCATGCCAATCACCTCCAAATTGTGTTTCAAATTCTTAAGGACCAAAAGTTATATGCAAAATTTACTAAATGTGAATTTTAGTTAATTGTTAAAGGGGTCAAAGTGGATCCATAGAAAGTTAATAAAGTTAAAAGGCGACCTAAACCAATGACTCCAACCGACATTAGGATCTTATTGGGTTTGGCTAGGTATTATAGAAGGTTTATGAGGAGTTTCTCTTCTATTGATTCTCTATTGATGATGTTAACTCAAGAAAAGGTTAAGTTTTTACGGTTTAATTCTTGTAAGGGTAGTTTTGAAAAGTTAAAGGATAAGTTAGCTTCTGCACCAATTTTTACCCTTCCTTAGGGTGCTGATGCTTTTATTGTGTTTTGTGATGCATCACGTGTGGGACTAGATTATGTTTTAATACAACATAGTAAGATCATTGCCTATGCTTCCAGGTAGCTTAATGTTCACAAGATAAATTACCCAACTCGCAACTTAGAGTTGACAATTATGGTTTTTTCTTTGAGGATTTATAGCCATTATTTGTATGGGGTGCATATAGATATTTATTCAGATCATAAGATCTTGCAATATGTGTTTACTCAGAACAAATTAAATCTCAGGCAGAGGTGGTTGCTCTAATTACTTAAGGATTAGGATATGAGCCTTCACTACCATCCAGGTAAAGCTAATGTTATTGCTAATGCTCTTAGCAGGATATCGATGGGGAGCTTATCCTATGTTGATAAGGAGAAAAACGGGTTGGTGAAAGACATTTACAAGCTGGCTAACTTAGGAGTTCATCTTTTAGACTTAGAGGATCAAGAAGTGATTATACAAGAAGTGGTCAAATTATCTCTTGGTGTTGAGGTGAAGGAGAAATGGGATTTGGATCCCATACATTCGTAGATTATGAATGATGTGGGTCAACAAAAGTTAATGGCTTTTGAGATTGAGGGAGATGGCATCTTGAGGTATCCAGGGAGTTTCTGTGTTCCTGATGTTGATGGGTTGGGGGTAAGTATTTTGACTGAGGCTCATGAGTCTAGATAAACAATTCATCCAAGGATCAACTAAGATGTATCATTACTTGAAAGAAATTTATTGGTGGAATAAAATAAAGTGAGAATAACAAATTTTGTGGATAAGTGTATGGGTTATCAGCAAGTCAAGGTTGGGCATCTAAAACCTGGTGGAATATCTCAAGAGATAGAGTTGCCTATGTGAATATGGGAAATGATCAATATGTACTTCATCATAGGTCTTCCGCAGTCTCGCGATCAGTATGATTATATTTGGGTCATTGTGGATAGAATCACTAAGTCTGCTCATATTACTAATTACTCAGGAAAAGATCATGATAATTTATTCATTCAGGAGATTGTTATGTTGTATGATATGCCTATGTCCATAATTTTATACCAACGTATGCAGTTCTCTTATTTCTGGCATTCATTTAAGAGAGGTTTGGGTACTCAGTTGAACCTTAGCACCGCCTTCCACCCTCAAATATATGGTAAAGCAGAGCATACTATTAAAATATTAAAGAATATGGGAAGTCCTGTGTGGTTGATTGTAAAGGTAGCTAGCTGCGTTGATCATTTACCTCTTATTGAATTTGCTTACAATATTAGTACCATTCTAATATTCAAATTGATTCTTTCGAGGATCTTTATGATAGGAGGTGTAGGTCTCTTATTGGATGGTTTGAGGTTGGTGAGACTACATTGTTCAACCCTGACTTGGTTCATCAAGCCACAAAGAAGGTAAAAGTGATTAAAAAAGACTTAAGACTGCTTAGAGTCACCAAAAGTCTTATGCGAACATAAGACGAAGGCAGTTGGAGTTTAAAGTAAGCGATTGGGTGTTCTTGAAAGTTTCTCCTATGAAAGGAGTTATGCGATTTTGGAAGAAGGGGAAGCTCAGTCCCCGTTATGTTGGTCCATATAAAGTTGTTAGGAAAATTAGGAATGTTGATTATGAGTTAGATTTTCCCGCAAGTTTATCTTTTATTATACCTGTGTTCCATGTGTCCATTCTAAAAAGTTGTGTGGATGATCTTTCTTTGATTGTGCCAGTTAGGGATATTGGTTTTACAGATTCCTTGTCTTATGAAAAAGTCCCAATTGGCGATTTTGTAGGTTGGGACCAAGGACATAGCTTCGGTGAAGGTTCTTTGGAGGAACCAAAAGTTAGAAGAGGCTTCATGGGAAGCTGAGAAAAATACAAAGGCCAAATACCCATTGTTTTTCCCCGAGTTGGATGAAAATGCTTAAGGTATGAGTTTTGTTTTCCCCTTGTCACTTTTTGAGTTTGTCATTTGAGTCTAGTGTATTCTTACTATTCTTATGATAAAAGTTTCCTAACTCATCATTCAAGTACGAATGATCCTAAGGGCAGATAATGTGAGAACCCATAAAACTTTGATGAATTTATTTTTGACCCTCCCCATGCGTAATATCAGTTTTTGACTTGAATTATGTTTAGGAATATTAAAAGGGTATTTTGGGCCATTTTGAGACCCTGAGGCAGTAAGCCTTCATGATAAGACCATGTCACGGAGGTTAACCTTCGTGATATTGGCATGGCATGGAGGCTACACTCCACGATAACAGCGTACCACACTAATGTTTTAATTTCATCCAATTTTTATTTTTCACGTGGGGTGAGGGTCTTTTTATTTTTTTTACCCCTTATACGACCTTATAACATAAAATTACCCCATTTCCTTCAATTTTCAAAGATCAAGTCATTTTTTATCTCTCAAGCTCAAAAACCCTAGAACATTCAAGGATTTTACAATGAATTCATATCCGGGCTCTAAACTTTGAATTGTTTTCAACTCCTTGTATATTTCAGGCATGCTTATTTTTTCCTAACTTTAATTTTATATTGTGGCATTAACTGAATGGATTTTCATGGGATTTAATTATGGGTTTTAAAATTGGGTTGAGGGGTTTTGGTTGTTACTAATTGAATTACTTGTCCCATATTCTAAATTGATTTTTTATGCTTTAAATTGGTGTTTTTGGGACTGAATTGGTACATGTTATAAATGGTTGGAATGTGAAACATGAGTTTCCCCAAGTTGATGGAATTTTGTCTTGATACTTGCATTAACCTCAACCTACTTTTAAACTTGATTTTGAATATTGAAAACTTCATGGTTTAACTTGTTTTTGAACCCAATGCATTAGATTAAATGATAAATGAATGAAAATGTTTTTGGATGGACTTGGTTTTGGATTTTAAATGGAACTTAGGAGTGTAATTTCATTATGTGGAATTGGTTTGGCATATTTAATTTGAGTTGTAATAATATTGGTATGGTGATGCCAAGTGGTAAATGCCTTAATGGATGACTCCTGAGTTAATAGATTGATTTATGTGCAAATTATTTTAATTTTGGCTTAAATGGAATTGTGTAGCTCACCGTAAAGGTGTAAGTCATGGGGGCAGAACACTGTGAACCACATTTTTTGGCATTTTTTCCTTATTGGATTTAGTTTTCCCTTGTCTTTTCCTCAATTTGTGCGGCTAGCACGCACTAGGGCCCTTCCAGCAAGGGGAGCTGGACCAATATATCCCATGGGTGCCTTTAGAAAGGCGTGAGTTACATAGTCCAAGTTGAACCTTTAAACTATCATGTTCGCGGCCCTTGTCCCTATCCCGACATTCTATATCTATGTATATGAATGTGGTGTATATGGTCTATGACTAGATTTTTATAATTGCATTATTTTATCCTTGTTTCCTAAGTTACATGCTAATGCTTATCCCACTAACCGTCCCTGTACGCTAAATTATTTCATGATATAGGGTTAGAAAGGTTTTCCGTTGCTCCTGCGTAGCAATTGGTGGTTGAGTACATCAATTGAGTTGTTGTAGAGTAGTGAGCCTCTTTCCTTTGAAAGGCTTTGCCATTTCAATTTTCTTTCTTTATTGTCATTGTACTTTGGATTTTTTTGGTCATAGTCAAGGGCATGCCCCGACTTAGTTTGATGTTATAGTTTATAGTCTTTTGTTAACAAGTTTGGGTTGGACGGTTGTTTTTCTTCTTAGAGTTTACACTTGGTCTACACCTCTCTTATATTCTATTGAAAAAGTTTTCTTTCTTGACCAGACTACCTATAAGAAGACTAGGGGCAGTGTGGTAAATATGAAGTTAAAAATTTAGCACACAAAAAGTAGACCCCAATGTGTATGGATGGGATATGATAATGATGAGTATGGGGAGGGAATATGGCAAGCCATTAAATATGAGGGTGTATTAGACTACTGTAGCTATTGTAAGCATCAGGAAAATGTTGCTAATACTTGTGCAATATGAAAATAAGTTGACGCTTCAAAGAAGAAAATGGTATACGAACCAAATGCACATGAGGTAGCACAACAGATTAAGCAGAAAGACCAGGTAATTCTAGGAAATAAAACTCAGCAACAACAAACATCTTTACTCCAATATCATGTTGATAGGGGCAAAACCCCGCCAGGGTGAATGGTAATCTCCAAAGAAAAGGGGAAGAAGATATGTAAAAAATATATCTCCAGGAAAGCAGGCTAAAAATAATATGCAGAATCATGAAACTGATTTATAACTGATATCAAACTCCTTTAAACCCCTCATGTAAAATACTAATGGTAATAAAGATATTAGTCCTAAGGAGCATATAGAAGATAATAAAGTACATAATTCGGAATGCCCCAATAAGTACAGCACTGAGAAAGAGACACCAATGGTGGTAAATGTTTCATCTCGGGTGATATACTCTACAAAAGATGATTATGCTTTATCTTAACAAATTTTTTTCTCTCAGACCCCCTTTGAGGTAGTTCGATGCCACGAAAGGGGAGAGTATTGCAGCCTAGGTGGAAAAAGTAGGTCATTCTATGTAGGATGATCTGATTTATGATAAAATCTAGTTCCAATATTCCCTTACTAATTTTTTTGATCATGAGATAGATGATGAGTATAGCTTAATATATTTAGAATAGAAAAATAAAGTACCTGGTAAGATGGAATAGGAAGGAGATGTTAATGATGATTTGTTTAATGTATTTGATCCTTAGAATCAAGAAAACTTTGTAGCTGAGATTTCACGACTTACTTACCAACAAGGACTCTCCCCAAGAGGGTCAATGGGTAAATCTAAAACCAGATCTAAGCAAAAGGTGTCTAAATATCTGTAAACATAGGCAAACCTCTAACTTGGTCCCATTCTACAAATTCTTGCAAATGATCAAACACCTCATACAGAATTCTAGGGGTATTTACATCAAAGGTGTCCTAGAAAGACTTCAAAATAAAATTCTAATCCAACAAATGTCATTCATTGCTATTTTAGAACCCTTTCCAATATTACTCACATTTAGAAAGTGAAAGAAAGTTTGAAAATAGAGTATTCTATATGTAACCCTAATGGGAAGATTTGTCTCTTTTGGTCCTTAGATTTTAACTATGAATTTATTGAAATAGATGATCAACATATTACCTACTCTATCAACCATACTGAACTTGCTCAGCAATATTTGATGACCTTTGTATATGCTAAGTATAGAGATAATTTGAGAAGAACACTATGGAATAGCCTGGTTTAATTAGCCTTTACTACTATATCTTGGTGCAATATTGGGAAGTTTAATGTAATCACTTGTTTTGAAAAAAAGTTACGTGGGATTCCTTAAGACATGAGGAAAAGCTTTTAATTCTTGGGTGTTATTGAAGCTTGTAAGCTAATTGATTTAGGCTCTCATGGTCCTAAATTCACCTAGTCCAATCTCAAGGGTATAAGTTTCCTAATATGGAAGAGACTTGATAGGGCAATAGTAATAGATAATTAGTTGGAAACAATGCCCTTATCTTCCATTACTCACTTACCCTCAGTTTGTTTTGATCATTGTCCCTTATTGTTGGAGATGTAGGAAAGGAGTACTAAATTCATAAAATACTTTAAATTCTTAAACAGTTGGGTGGATAATCCTTCATTCCTAAGCACTGTGGAATCCTGCTAGTAGAAACCACACACAGGTAAGGCTATGTGGAAATTCTAAGAGAAGATAAAAATATTATCTTCTACTTTGAGTCACTGGTCCAAAGCTGAATATGGTGACATCCATGCTAATGTAAACACTTATGAGGAAAAGGTTAAGATTGCAGAGAAGAACATAATCCTAAATATAAATGATGATAATAGAAAAGAATTCCATAGGTTGCAAGCTGAGTATATTAGACACCTCAAAGTAGAAGATATTTTATTATGATAGAATACCCAATTTCAATGGTTCAAATATGGAGATGCCAACTCTAATTAATTTCATGGATTAACCAGGGGGAGAATAGAGAGGTTGTTTATTCACAATGTCAAGAATGAAGAAGGAACATGGATTCAAGAGTATCCTGAAATTGCAAATGTTTCCTGCATTCACTTTCAAGAGATTTTCACTGGAAAAAATGAATATATACAAGAAGATGTTCCATCCTGTATCCCTAAACTTCTCTCAGATGCTCAAAATGAATCCTTCCAAGCCTTTCCTACTATAAATGAGGTTAAAAAGGTAGTCTTCTCTGTGAATGTTCTCTACAGCTGATCTAGATGGCATGAATGGGAAATTCTTTAAAACCTAATGGCATATTATTACTGAAGATCTATTCTAAGTTGTGTTATCTTTATTCTGTGGGAAATTAATACCCAAATACTTTTCTCACACTTCCGTTGTAATACTACCAAAAGTCACACACCCAAATAAGTTCTAAGAATTTAAACTTATTAGCCTCAGAAACTTTACCAATAAGGTCATCTCTAAACTAATATACCATAGTCTATCCCCCTATTCTCCCTTCTCTCATCTCTCTGAATTAGTCAGGATTTATGAAGGGTAGAAACATTGCTGAAAATATCATGCTTGCTTAGGAGCTTATCAGTACAATCAAGAAACCTGTGATTGGGGAAAATATGGTCTTTAAATATGGCCAAGACATATAATAGGGCATCTTGGTCTTTTGTCTTCCTAGTTCTCAGAATGTTTGTGTTTGGAGAAATCATCATTGATATGATTTGGAGAACACTTTCAAACAACTGGTACTCTATGATTGTTAATGGCACCAGGCATAGATTTTTTACACTCCACAAGGGTCTTAAAATAAAGTGATCCCCTATAACCTACACTATTTATTATTCAGGCTAAAGTACTCTCCAGAACTCTAAATAATCTGCATCAACACCCTTAGTATCATGGTTTTCAAATGTCAAGGACTGGTCCTCAGATTAATCACCTCAGATTTGTTGATGATGCTATCATTTTCACTACTACTCTAGAATGATTAGCAAAATAGTTTCTAGGATTTTTGGTTGGCATCAATATTACTCATCTATGGAGGAAGAGCAATCATGGTAAAGCATATTTTGCAATCAATCCCAGTTCATATTCTTTTAGCCTGTACCTCTCTTAAAACTTCTCTTAAATAGCTCATGAGATTATTTTCTGACTTCTTTAAGGGATGGAAAGACAATAAGAAAAGGTGTTGAGATCAAGAATATTGATGATGTTTGTAGGACCATACAGGTCAAACAATTGTGGATTACATGGATAAGGGGATCTCTTTGGAGTAGTTTTTTGAAAGCCAATTACTATGAAAGAGTTAACCCTATGGCTAGGAAATATTGAAATGGCCAGTCCTTGATATGGAAAAATATAATAAGAATCAACATAGAATCAGAGAAGCATATTTTGTGGAGACTCGCAGTTGGTAATTGCTATATTCTGGTGGGACAATCGGACAGGTCTGGAGCCACTACACAATCACAGACTTGGTGGAGTAGGACCAAATAATATTAAAGTATCATCCTTATGGATTGAGGGTCGTAGGATATTCAGAAGCTGTGAAAATTTCCCTTCACTTCGAGGAAGGCACCCTTAATCAACCTATCTTAAAGTTTTATGGCTATGGAGAGTTCTCATACTCCTCTATCTAGGTGGTAATAAGGAAACATAGAGATGGTACAATAGTGGATAAATACACTAGGAATAAGCAAATCCCCTTTAAGTTCTCATTCCTTTTGTGGAGATCCTTGAGAAAGAAATTTCCAAGTAATGAATGCCTCGGCAAATATGGTAGTGGTCCTGTTACATGTGTTTTCTATCCTAATCCTAGCCCTAATACCATTCATTATATCTTAGTTTCATGATAAGTTGCAAGTAGTATTTGGCAAACCTTCCATTCTTCCCTGGGAGTGGTCCATGCCATAACTTCACTCATGAACCTGCTGACGAAATGGTGGACACTAAAGCCTATTAATATTTCTCATCAATTGCTAACATAGCATTTTCTATTATTATTTCCTAGAATCTCTAGAAGAATAGGTGTGAAACTAAATATTTGGGCAAGAAGTCTCACTCAACCAGGGTGAAATTCTTAATCTATAAAAAGACCTTCCATCTATTAAGTACTGCCTTTCCCCATATTCCTTAGCTGATTGTGTGGACTAAGATGATCTCTTTTATGGATCAATGTAGGCAAGAGAAAATTGTGAGACCTGTGTATTGGTCCAATCCTCTAGTTAATATGGTTAAGATAAATTTTGATAGTAGTGCACTTTCTAATATAGGAAGAATAAGAGATGGAACAGTCATCAGCGATCACAATGGTGATCTCATCTATGCCTATGCTACTCTTTTTTAGCATGGGACTAACAATATGGCAGAGGTGGAGGCTACTATTTGGGGTCTGCTGTGGTGTTCGAATAATGGCATATTACAAGTTGTCCTGGAGGTTGACTCTGAATACTTTTTCATTGGATCAGGGCTCAAAAACCACCCCCTAGCACCTAAACCATCAGTTGTTTCTCTCCTTAAAATTATTTCTCAATTCTAGCTATGTATTAACAAATATGTATATAGAGAAGACAACTTTGTGGTAGATTCTCTATCTAAGATCAGCCTCCACTCCGACAATCCCTAGCATTATTTCCACTATAATCAACTCCTACTAGAAGTTCTTAGATACATTCAGATGGAAAAGTTCGGCATTCCAAGCTCCATGAGATGGAATTTAAAATGACTTAGAAAACTCCATATTAATACAATGTATATAGTATCATCATACTTGTACAGGACACACCACACTCTACAACATAGTCTTACATGTTTACATTTTAAATATTCATTGAGATTCAATTATATCTAGCTATTGAAGGCCAGGTTATGTCCCTCTCTATTTGTACAAAATTTTGAATAATTATAAGGCCTGGGGTGATACTCAGCCCCTAAAAAAGTTTCTTTAAAAATAAATCTTCTTTAGGTTCATAACTTGATTTTTACATAGTACATTACCGTACTATGTATTATCCAATTCTTTAAGTCCAATTTTTTCTTGTGTTTTTATTTGTGTGCTTTTATAGTTTTATTTTGTTGATAATTTTTTTATTCAAGTCCATTAGTTTTATTTGAGTCACCTTATTTGAAGAGTCAAAAAGATCCATTCATCTACAAGGATAGATAACCCTGAATTGATAGGCATAACTAGTAGAACTATTAATTTAGGAAAGAAGCCGTAGAAGGTGAGTTGAGATTTCATAAGAAGAGTGATGTGAGGCTTTTATTAATAACTAGTTTGCTAGTTTTGTAGGTGAAAATGAGGTATAAGGAAGAATATCATTCATAGCCTCAAAATCTTTTGAAGACAAGTTGTATGAAGGCTATGGTTATGATCATATAAAATGTGGTGGTAAGAACTTCAACTCCAAAGATAAATGTGCAATAAAATGGTCTTATTGATTTTATGATGAACATTAAGGAGTATAAGTACCTTATGATGAATTTGATAGTGAAGATGGCGAGTATGAGGGTTCTCATATTACAAATTATAGTAACGAAGATGATGTGAGATAGGATGCTTTCTCCCATATATTTTATGAATTCTTTGAGGATTATTATGATCAAAGAGGAGGTTGTGAGGATAAATTACCTTTCTTGTCTTATGATATTTCCTATCCTAGTCAAGGAGGTATAGATGTGTGGTTGAAAACAATTTTAAGAGATCGTGTGGATCGAGGACAAACAACATTCTCTACTTCTTAGGGTACAAGAACTTGTACTTCTTATCCTTATTCCAATAAGACTAGATCTCCATGTGATAATGGTGTTGGAGATATGATGGAAGGATCAATATGTCATAAGAATAGAGTAAACTCAATGTTTCAAGGAGAAGTTAAAAGTGAACCACTCCCAATTGAGAAACCTAGTATTTTGATGAGGAAAAGATTGATTACTTCCATGAAAATAACTCTTGACAAGATATATCAAATATTGTATGAGCTTAGTACTAATAAGTAAAAATCAAAATAGGCTACTACTTTTGGAAATTACTTGAAAAGGATTCAATGAATGAAATGAAGGCTATTTATAGTAGTTTAAAGTGGAAGCTATAGTTTAAGGGATCTCTAATCCCTTCACAAGGGATTTTTGGAACTTCTCTACCCTCTAATTTAATTATGAGACAAATAATTAAGAGGAGTAAGGGTGTGATGTGTGACAACTCTAGAGAGAAAAAAGAAGAGGTTTTGAGGAGTAATGTGAGATGGTTATTATAGCCTTACACTAACTTTTGTAACCTCTTTTCCTTTTCTTGTTTTCTTAATTCTTATGTAGGTATCCTTAAAAGAATGCCTAATGAGGTACCTCATTCAATGAATAGTCATGAGGTCCTAAAAAGCTTCCCAAAAGAACATTTATGCTACAAAGTTGGAAATCAAGGTGAAGACAACCATTCCTATGATCTACAAGGTAAATAATCAGAAAATTAAACTTTGTTGAAAGTAAAAGATCATTTTGTGGCTAGTAGGTAATTCAGTATAAGTGATATCTTATTTTTATGAGACTTTAATGATTCTTTTTCACATAGGGATAATGTATTTGTTGAGAGTGTTTATACATTATTTGATCCCATTGATGACCAAATTCATTCTTCTTATAAGATCAATTTATGTCCACCTATTGTTAACACTTATGCTTTAAAGGGTATTACATTGTCATGTGAATTTTTGCCATGTTTTGATAATGTGCATGTTGAGAAAGTTGATACACTAGTTGATTCTATTAATGACTGAATTGATTCTTCTAGTAACATCAATTTGGGTCCATCTAGGGTTGATATATTTTGTTTAAATTATAGTTCATTATCAAGTGATATCAGTGTTGATCATCTTGTGTGTTATGATGGCATTGGTATAGTTGATCATAAAGATAGTCAAGTGAGTCATTGCACTTAATTGATGAATCTTTGAGTTATGATTTTATTCCGTATTATTTTAGTGAGGATTTTAAGGTGGAATTTACTTTAAGGTTAATCTTTTTTTTTATATTCGCATGACTAATGAAGGTGAAACGCATAGTGGCATATATTGGCATAACGAAAATGTAGTCCCTCGTAAAGGTTACCAAGTGATTGATAATCCACTATGGTATGATGAAACACTTTTCAAAGATGAAATTCTCTTCCTGGAAGATGGTAGTACATCTATTGGAATGGATGGTATTCAAAACAAAGGTGATTTATGTGCTACATGTATCCCTTCATCATTGTGTATTTCCATTCTTTGTCAATGCCTTAATATGATCTGATGAATGAGTGAGCCTTCTCATAAAGACACCTTGGATGAATTTAACTTGTGTGACACCTTGCTATACTATTTTATTACATATGATGATACTCTTGCCTTTGAGTGGAGTATGTTGTGTGAGAGTGAGAGTGTCAATAGGGTAAATAGATGTATAATTAAAATATGTTTTCTTATTTTCTTTCCCTTCGACCCCAATAATTATTTGAATAGTGGCATTGGTGATGAAATGCTTGGTCCAAATGACAAGCCAATTAGAGTGAGGTTATTGTCTTGTATGGGGATAAGAATATTAAAACATTTTTTCTCTCATGTAATTATTTCTTAGTGTTATTAATTGATCTCATGAGTTTTAATGAGATATATTTTCCAATTTATGTAGGGTACCTTTTTATTTGACCAAGTGGTAAATTAGGAGTAATCACATTCTTGAAGATAGCTAGTGCATTTGGCGAGTCTTAACTTGGGATGGCCTTATAACATGGCAATTAGCTATGTGGGCTATCATGTGTTACTTCACTTAAAGGAGGATTTATGTTCTTATAAACATAGAATCTTTGAGGAGTTACATGTATTGTTGCCTAAAAACCATGGTTCATTTGATTCACCCCTTTGTTAACATTTCTTATGTAGCCAAGTATTTCTTGTTTTTTTGGATAACAAATCATTAGTGACTCATTTATATTCTTGGTTATATGTTAAATGTTCTCACCCTTGTCATGTTGATAGGCAGATTTATTATTGCTAACACTTGTGTTAACCCACAATATGAGGACTGTTTGGTTGTTCGTCCTTCTCATGATATTGTAAGGTTTGGATTTGAGGATTAATCCTTGTAAAGAAGGATAAGATGATACGAGCATTATAATCATGTGGAACTTTACTATTATATTCCATATAAGTAGGATAGCTTAGAGCCCAAATAAGGTCGTAGATCAACAAAGACACAAGGCCATAGGAGATCAAAATGCTAATTCATCAATCAAGAAAGGCCCTTGTCGGTTATATCCTAAAGTAGCCACTTTTGGGATATTTATGCAATATGTTATATTTTCAAAGGAGGAAATAACTATAAATAGTTGTCATAACCATTTTCTTCCTTAGATTTTGGATGATTGAATTGTCTTCAATAGACTTGATATTAAGTTACTTTACGTTAGGGTAGTAATTGGGTTCAATTCAAATTGTTAGATTAGATCGAGTGATTAGGGTAGATTTCTAAATTTATTGTATTGTCTTCTTTGCTTGATTCATCATCTAGTTATCATATTATGGATTCAATTTGATTTTTTTCATTTTATGGAGTTCTCCTTCTCTTTTGGTTTAATTGTTGTTCAATTGAGTCTTTCTTTATTCATTTCTCATCTCTTATATCTTATCTATCTTATAATTTTTTTGTTTAATTTCATATTTTGATAGTGATTTTATTCACCTCTGACTATTATCTTATTCAACTTTGATCCATAAAGTGAATTATAAATCCTCAAGAAAGACTCCATTATAGTGAATAGTATCAACAACTCCATCTAAACCATGCTTATCATATTGAGTAAGCACCAAGTGGGGTGTCTTAAAATGAACACATTCCAATTGGTCACTAGGGTCAAATGGATAAACATGGGTCTAAAGAAAACTCTTTTTCCCCATGAGTGCCATGAATACAAAGAGATTTACTCTCCTCACAAGCATAGTAATATCACGAGCAAATAGAGAGTAAAGAAAGGTGTCATGCAAATCATTTTCATCTAAGGTGTACTCAAAGGTATGCTCAAACTAGGCTCAAAAACATTATCAAGAGTATGCTCATGAATGGGAACACTAAAAATAGAAGTAATAATTGGGAAACAATGATCACCTTTTAATTCTTTACTATCCTTCCCCATAAGAGTACTCTCATCTTCTAAGAAGAGATTTTCATCTTTAGGAATAATGTTATCACACCATAGTGGGTTGTTACTTATATTATGACACTCAAGGATAGCTACATCATAACAAGATTCGCACGACTAGGTAATTTAGTAAAAGTGATTTCATCTTTCTCAAATAAGAAATTGTACTTAAAGAAAGAAGGATCAATCAAAAAAGGAGAACTGTAACATGTAAGTTAACTCTCCAAAAGACAATTGTAAAGTTTCAAAGAATTTTCAAACACATTATCATCCCCATGAGCCAAGCAAGTAATAGGATTTTCATTTAAAGGCATGCTCAAATGGTCACTCCTATTTGAAGGATCAACATTTTGAAATCATTACTAACTTGAGGTTTACTAATAACATCAAAAACATCCTCAAGTAGTGGAATACATTCATTATTAAGTTGATCAACATAATTTTCACAAGATAATGTACTATCATTCAACAAAAAGACTTTAATACTAGGTGGACTCAAACTGATCTTACAAGAAGAGTCAATTCAGTCATCAATAGTATTAACTAGTGTATTGTAATACCCCATATTTTGCATGTACTTATTCTACTTATATGGGACTTGATACAGTCTTGTAGTATAGGTAATGGACTAAATTTATTATGCGAGTATGGATGGTTTAAATGGGTTTCTAGATACTGTCCGTACATTTTAAGAGTTATCTGCTCATTTTTCTTTGTTATTAAGAGTCATCTCTTTTCTTCTTTGCTAAAGTGTGATTGAAAGTTTATGTTCTTGAAGAGTTAAATTTAAAAGGATACGTTATAGAAAATTGAGTAAGGTGACTAGTCCATTTTGTCCTCCATATTTATGAGTTTAGGTAAAGAATTATAGATGTGTTATTATTAAGAACTCATGGGATGATGAGTTCAATATTTAGTTGCTATAATAAAGGAAAATTGAGGTTGTTTAATGGATTGTTATATGTATATATATAAATATATATGTTGTGGATTGCAGAATTTATGTTGGAAAGTGTTTGAGTAGTTTTTATTGAAATATAGAAGAGGGGTGTATTGGTACACCATCGAACTGAATGTTGTATCTACTTATTACCCATTCTATTATATAACTATTTTGAGGGAGTAATGAATCCAAAGTTGTTTTGGAGGATCTTATAAGAAGATGTATGGTATGTGGAAGTAATTAGAAAAGAAATAGGTTAAAATAGTACCCTTGATATGATAAATTATGGGCTTACTTCCCAGCTACTATTTTTGCAAAGTTAAGTATCCCAAATGTGTTGTTTAGTTACTAAGACTAGTTTTCTATATACTTTATTGTAGATAAGTAATCCAAAAGGCAGGATGTTAATTTGGGTTAATATGGGATTTGTGCAACAATATGAATTTTTGGTTATGTCATTTGGGTTGACTAATGCTTCAACTGTGTTCATAGATCTTATGAATCGGGTTTTTAGGCAGTTTTTGGACTTGTTTGTTAATGTTTTCATTGATGACATATTTGTGTACTCTAAGAGTGAGGAAAATCATGTCAATTACCTCTTGATTGTGTTTCAGACTTTTAAGGATGAAAAGTTGTATGTAAAATTTTCTAAGTGTGAATTTTTGCTAAATGTTGTGACCTTTTTAGGCATGTTATTTCTAGTGAAGGGATCAAAATGGATCCATATAAGGTTGAGGTAGTTAAAATAGGGGCTAGACTCATGACTCCAACCAACATTAAGAGATTCTTGGGTTTGGATGGGTATTATAGGAGGTTTGTAGAGAGTTTCTCTACAATTGCTGCTTTTTTTATGAAGTTAACTCAGAAAAGGTTAAGTTTTGTGGTACGATACTTGTAAGGGTACTTTTGAGAAGTTGAAGGATATGTTGACTTTTGTGCTAGTTTTGACCCTACCCGAGGATATTGTTGGTTTTTTTGTGTTTTATGATGCATCCCGTGTGGGACTGGGTTATATTTTGATGTAGCATAGTAAGGTTATGGCCCATGATTTTATGCAGCTTAAGGTTAATAGAGGAAATATCTAAATCACGATCTAGAGTTGGCGATTGTGGTTTTTGCATTAAGGATTTGATGGCATTATCTGTATAGGGTGCATATGGATATCTATTAGGATAATAAGAGCTTGTAGTATGTGTTTACACAAAAGGAATTGAATCTCAAGAAGAAGGCAGTGGATCAAGCTACTTTAGGATTACAACATGAGTTTTCACTACCATCTAGGTAAATCTAATGTTGTTGCTGATGCTCGTAGAAGATTTTCTATAGGGATCTTTTCCCATATTGATGAGGAGAAAAGAGGATTAGTGAAGGATATTCATAGAACCTAGGAGTTCATATTTTTTACTCTGGGATGGAGGAGTCATTATTAGAGAAGTGGTTAACTCATCTCTTGGTGCTGAATTTAAGAAGAAGCACGCTTAGACCCCATACTTATGTAGATTAAGGATGGTATGGGTCAGCAAAAGGTTATGGTTTTGAGATTGGGAGAGATGGGATTCTAAGGTACCAAGGTTGGTTGTGTGTTCCTCATATCGATGGGATGCGGGAAAAGATTTTGTTTGAGGATCTTGAGTCTAGATATATAATTTATCTGGGTTTAATTGAGATATATCATGACTTGAAGGAAATATACTGATTGAACAATATAAAAAAAGATGTGAAAAATTTTGTTACTAAGTGTATGGTTTGTCAGCAAGTTAAGGTATAACATTAAGGCCTCGTGTCATGTCTCAATAGATAGAGTTTCCTATGTAAAAGTGGGAGTTGATATATGTGGATTTCCTTATGGGTCTTCCACGGCCTTGCAATCACTATGATTCGATTTGGGTCATTGTGGACAGGATAACTAAGTCCACTTACTTCTTGCCTATAAGGAGTAACAAATCAGAAGAGGATTCTAACAAGTTCATTCAGGTGATTATGAAGTTGCATGGTGCGCCAGTGTCTATTATTTCAGAGAGAGGTATAAATTTTTCTTCTCACTTCTAGCATTTGTTTTAGAAAGGTTTGGGTACACAAGTGAACCTTATCACCGCATTCCACCCTCAAATAGATGGATAAGAGGAATGGACTATTCATATTTTGAAGGCTATGCTAGGGGCCTATTTGATTGATTTTAAGGAAAGTTGGGTTGATCACTTTCCTCTCATTGAATTTAAGTACAACAATAGTTATCATTAAAGAATTCAAATGTCTTCTTTTGAGGCTCTTTATTATAGGAGGTGTCGGTATCCTATTGTACGATTTGAGGTTGGTAAGACAAGGTTATTTGGTTGTAAGTTTGTTCATCATACCATGGAGAAGGTTAAAGTGATTAGAGAAAGACTTAAGGCTGCTCAAAGTTGCCAAAAATCTTATGCGGATATGAGGCAGAGAGAGTTGGAGTTTGAAGTAGGTGATTGGGTGTTTTTGAAGGTTTCTCTTATTAAAGGAGTGATGAGGTTTGGGAATAAGGGGGATCTCAGTTCAAATTATTCAGGAATATATTAGACTTTAATGAGAGTTAGAAATATTTCTTATGAGTTGGTTTTGCCTGCAATTTTGGGTTCTATTCATACCGTGTTTCGTGTGTCTATGGTGAAAAAGTGTGTGGGTGATCCTTCTTATATAGTACCTATTAAAGATGTTGGTTTTACATATTCCTTTTTTTATGAGTAAGAACCTATTGAGTTATTGGATAGGTAGGTTGTAATACCCCACATTATTCTTAGCTCAGTTTAGCTCCTAGTTTAATGCATAAGAGGCTTATAGCCTTAACATTTCACTAAGTGTTAAGGACATTGTCATTTAAAAAACCCTTAACTTTTAGGATTTTTAAATTGGTCTTCCAAGCCTCAAGATGTTGGATTTTAATTTAATTCATGTTCAGGTGTGTAAGGAGCATGTCTCGGAGAAGTTTTGGATTTGCAAATAAGGACTGGGTCATGTTTGGATCACGATTCCAGCAGCTTATCGCGATAGGGTTGCATCGCGGTGGTTATTGCAATGGAGCCCTCTTCGCATCGTAGTGACCATATAATTCATATTCCAGTTACAAATTTAAATGTTTGAGAGGCAATAATGTCTTTTCCCCTAAACCAAATTAGTAAATTCATGACATAAAGCTTCAGTTAGGGTATTATTTTCCCATCTTCTCTGATTTTCTCAAAAAATCAACCCTCTCCTCCCCCAAGATCATCAAATTTCATTACTTTCTCTCAAACAAAACAAAGAATTCTTGTTCCCCAATCCAATAACATTCAAGAAAGCATTAAGATTTGTGTTTCTTTTGAAAGCTTAAGGATTTAATGTATGTGTGTTGTTCATCCATGGGCCCTTTTCACGCATTGAGTCCAAGAATATCTTTTATGTTATGAATTATGAATTTTAAATAATTAAGTTGAATTGTGCCTATGAACATCTTGATAATTTGATTTCAAGTTATGATTACACGTGTTTTTATGGAATAAGCCATTGATATTTTGAATATTGAACTCTTGTCATTTAAAACTTAATTCATGGTTTTAGTATTGTAACTATTTTATTATCACGTGATTTACCCATTACTCTCACGTGTTTGATGAAATGCCTGAGTGTTGGATTTTTAAAAATGATTCCCTACTATGGTTTCAATGAATTTATATATCCGAATTGTTATTTCCATTCAGTGCTGGAGGTTTATGAAAACCCGATACTTAGGTGTTTACATAATTTCAGTATCTTCATGATTTAAGATATACCATAAGTATTACCATTCAGTCAGTTATTATGATTACTTGTTTGTTTAGTTAAGCTTAGCTTAGTCCATTAAACAGTGTCATTAAGTTGGGAGTAGGATTCAACACCGAGCAAACCCAGAGATGGGGGTATTTATGCTAGTTTAGGGTTTGACCCTTAGTACAATCCCTGAGTTATAGAACTATGTATCTAGCGTTGGATTGAGATGTCTTGAAGCCAACTTAGGGTTGACACATAACTCATGAGTTTCCTACCAGTATAGGGTTACTCTTTAGTCCTTTGGGATAATAGTTTAGTGGATCCACGCAACTATTAATAGTACCCGTGGCACGGTACTGACACCCTTCCAACTGGGGTTATAGGTTGGACCCCGATTATATTTGATTGTGGAATGTAGATTAGATGATACCTCCCACAGTCTCAGTTCAATGCTCAGTACAAAATTAAGTTTAGGTTTTCTTGACTATAGCATGCAGACTTCCAGTTATTCAGTTATCAGATTTCAATAATTTAGTTTACAGATTATTTCAGAAATATTATATGATTGGTCTTGTATTCT
Source organism: Capsicum annuum (assembly GCF_002878395.1). Lineage (NCBI taxonomy): Eukaryota > Viridiplantae > Streptophyta > Magnoliopsida > Solanales > Solanaceae > Capsicum > Capsicum annuum. Next base: position 206,860,549 of record NC_061116.1, on the reverse strand, counting down.
CAGTATTTTAGTTTTTATGTATGCATACCCAGTTATCTCATGCTATTTAGTCAGTCATTACTTCATGCACAGTTAACCCATGCATTTCAGCCTAACCGCATCTCATATACCAGTACGTTCAAAGTACTGATCGCATACTTTTCTTCATGCTATGATTTATTATATCATAGGTTCAGACGCTTAGTTTCCTGATCGCGCTTAGATAGACCAGTGTTACAGTAGCAACAATAGTGGTGAGTCCTCATCCTTCGAGGATAAGTTTATCTTTCATTTAGATATTTCAACATTCCTTTATTACAGATAGTTTGAGTTAGTTGAGGGTTTGTCCTATCAACTCCACAAGTCAGTCAGTTAGAAAATTTTCAGATAGTTGGTTAGTTTTACCAGATTTATCAGTTTTGACATATGTTTTCAAACTTATAAGTTATTTTTTGTGCATGTCTATTGTTATTATATTTTTCAGTGATCACAACAGGTACCAGTTCATGGGTTAGCTTGTAGTCACTTATGACCGTAAGCACCTTCATCACCACTAGAGGTAGCCTCAATTCATGACAAAACTTGGTATTAGAGCCTAAGGTTTTACAGTATCCTAGGGAGTCAGAAAGACATGTTGAGTAGAGTCTTGTGCATGGGTGTTAAGAGCGCCACACTTATGTATAGGTGGCTAGAAGAAATTTTAGGAAAAGCTTCCCTTCTTTCATGTTTATATCATGAAAAAAAAAGCATGAGTTCTATTTAAACTCTCTTCCTGTCTCATCCTTTATTTTTTATCGATAATGCCTCAAAAAATTAACAATAAAAGAAGGAACGGGAAGCAGCCCACATATCCGCCTGGTTAAGAAAATCCCCTGATTGAGCATATCTCTCATGCAAAATTCAAAGCTACTTTCACTACCTTATCTCATTCAGTAATTTCTCAAAATGATTAGCAGATTATTTTCCTATCTAGGATTATGTTTCACACTTAGCAGAGTGAGGAGAAAAAGTATACGGAGAAAGAGAGAGAGAGATCAAGAGGGCCAGAATAGGTAGTTTTAAGTCAAGGTTAAAGAGTTGTAACTATTCCAAGGTCTGCCAAAAATTCTTGGCCCTCTATCCTTCTTTAGCTAGTACGCCTGTGACAAAGTTCAAGAATGATAGTCAGGATAGAGCGCTAGTCTCTAGCCCTAAAGTAGCATAAACAGTAGTCATACTAATCTACTTTGCTAGAAATATGTTAGGAATCACTAGGGTGTGTGAAAGTCTTGCAGTGATGTGCATTTTGGGTGTGATAAGATAGGCCACAGGGTTAGAAAGTGTCTAATAGTTGCTTAGAGGGGAAAGGATTTGCACCAACAAGGCCAGTCCAATCTGTCATCAGCTCCAGGAGGTCATGCATCTCAGTAGAGCGCTACTTCTATTTCCACCAATGGATAGTGCCATAATAGGCTGTATGCACTCCAGTCAAGACATAATCAGGAGAGTTCTCCTAATATGGTTACGGGTATGTTACAGGTCTTTCATTTTTATGAGTATGTTTTACTAGACCTTGAGCTTCACTTTCTTTTGTAACCCTCTATATAGCTGTTAATTTTAGTGTCATCCCAGAAACATTAGCAGAGACTTTCTCAGTATCTACCCTAGTGGGTAAATTTATTTCATCCAGATGGGTATACAAAAATTTACCTATTATGGTATACCAGAAAATCACTTTATTAGATCTGGTTGAGTTAGATATGACTAATTTTTATATCATTATCGGCATGGATTGGCTCTACTCATGTTATGCCTCAGTTGCCGGTAAAAATAAAGTCATTCATTTTCAGTTTCTCAATAAACCAATTATTGAATGAAGGGTAGTATCTCAATACATAGTGGTCGGATTGTTACATATCTTAGAGAAATAAAGATGATATCTAAGTGATGTGCCTTTATATATATTCTCAAAATCCTATGACAATATATGATCTAGAGTTAGAAGTATAAATCTAGAAGTTTAAAAGAAGTAAGGTAGGGATGGTGTTTATAGGTAGTTAGTAGATGATGTATCCATTGGGCTAGTTGTATGAAAGGTGAATTAGTAGGCCCAAAATAGTGTATGCAAGAATTTAAGTCAAATATGATGATGGAAGCGCACTTATATAATACCCTTGAGTTGCTATGTTTGAATAAGGCTAGTAATAAAGTAATTAATGTTCTCACTAGCTAAATTATGGGCTATAGAATGATGATAGCAGATGTTCAGGTCTAATGGTAATTCTCATGGTTTAGGTAAAAATATATGTGTAGAGGTGTGGGATTAGTAGACTAAGAATGAAGTTAGTATGGTTTATTAGAAGTTTGGGGATATCTATGTTACATGTTAGAATCTAAGTTTGAATCTTGGATGGTTGATCTACTTGTAAGGAGAATAGAAATCTTAGATGGTGTGAACTTATGGTATGGTGATACTCATTAAGATTCTAAGTTAGTTAGTGTTTAAGTTATTATCTGATGACTATTGGGGCTATACAAAGTTAAGAGTTGTGTCTCAGATGGGAGTATCAGTATCGAATTTTATGCTTTCAAATGTAGTCTTTCAGGTTGAGTATTGCAGTTCAGTATAGAGTTTATTAAAGGGGTCCACAGACTTAGAATAATGGCTTAAAGCTAAGGGGAGATGATAGAACAAGTAACCAAATCAGGCTCTCAAATCCTAGTAGCGATGCCAGTATATATAGAAAAGTTGCAAGGGAGGATGATGCCCAACCCATTATTATCTGAGTGCAAAGTTTTTCAGTCATCACGATATATACTGGTTCCTTACAAGTCAGCTCCATGATCATAGTTCATGTTCATGCACTATCCATAGAATCATGTACGTTTCCAGTAAGGATTTTGAGTTTGCTCAACAATACGAATCATGTGCCATGAATTTATGAACTCCAAGCTCAGGTCATGCAACTCATGACTCAAGTACCTATGCTTTATAGTATGCTCAATTCATAGAACTCATGGTATGTCATAGTAATTAGTGAAATTCATATTATGTCATGTATGTCCTTAGTTTAGATATCTTTTCAATCCATACTTTTGATTCTCTATTCCTTAGGCCTCAATTATGTGTCAAATTTATGCATAGTATTCTTTTATATTTCAAGTCCTTATGTTTTAACCTTTCAATGACCTCTTCGTGATGTAAAGATAGTGATGATAAAAAATTGATGATCAATTGTATATTGGGAGAGAATAAGTATTTATTGTTGAGGAAATATTATTGTATTCTTGTTTTATATATAAGGCTATAAGGGTGAAGAAAGATTGAGGTTAAACTTTTTTTTGTATATGTCATGATTAGTTGAGAATTCTAGGTGTGTCTTCTTAGGGATAGTTCATAGAAGTTGGTATTGATAGAAGTTTAGAGGTTGAGGAAATAACTAATGTTCCCAAGGAGAAGATATTGTAGTACCCATATTACTCTTGTTCAGCTCCTAGTCGCATGCATATGAGACTTAAATCCTGAAAATTTCATTAAGTGTTGGGGATCATTTTAAGGCCCCTTTACTTTGAGGATTTTTAAATTGGTCTTCCCAACCCCGAGATGTTGGTTTTTGAGTTAATTCATGTTTAGGGGTGTAAGAAGCATGTATCTAGGAAGTTTTGAATTTTTCGAACGAGGATTGGTCATGTTTGGATCACGATTCTAGCAGCTAATTGCGATAGCATCGTGTAGTGGTAGTTATAGTAATGGGGACCTCATCGCATCATTGTGACCATATAATCTGCATTCCTGTAACTAATTTAAATGTCTGAGGGGAAATTATGACTTTTTCCCTCAACCCAATTCATAAATTCACGACTTAAAGCTTAAGTTAAGGCATTATTTGCCTATTTTCTCAAATTTCCTCTCAAAAAAATTGTCTCCTCCCCCAATATCATCAAATTCTATTACTTTGTTTTCAAGAAAACTAATAATTCAAGTTCCTCAATCCAAGAACATTTAAGAAAACATAAATATTGATGTTTCTATTTCAAGCTTAAGGGTTTAAGGTATGTGTGATGTTCATCCATGGGACCTTTTCACCCATGGAGACAAAGAATCTCTTTTTATGTTTTAAATTATGAATTTTACATGATTAGGTTGAATTATTCCCATGAACATTTTGATAATTTTATTTCAAGTTATGATTACACATGTTTTGATGGAATAAGCCATTACATGTTTTGAATATTGAACTCTTGTCATTTAAAAACTTAGTTCATGGTTTTGGTATTGTAACTATAGTATTATCATGTTATTTACCCATTCCCATACTTAAGTTCATGACTCTCATGTATTTGATGAAATGCCTAAGTTTTGGATTTTGAACAATGATTCCCTACTATGGTTTCAAAGCTCTTATATGTCAGTAATGTTATTTCCATTCAGTGATGGAGGGTTATGAATACTCGATACTTAGTTGTTTACATAATTTTAGTATCTTCAGAATGATTTCAAATATACCATAAGCATTATCATTCAGTTAGTTATTATCGTCAGTTGTTTGTTCCGTTAGGCTTAGTTCAGTCCATTAAACAGTGTCATTTAGTTGGGAGTAGGATTCAGCACCGAGCTAACCTAGGGATGAGGGCAATTGACCCTTAGTAGCAATCCTTGAGTTACAGAACTACCTAGCCAGTGTAGGTTTAAGATGTCTTCCTGGTAGCTTAGGGTTGACACATATCTTATAAATTTCCTACCAGTATAGGGTTACTCTTTAGTAGTTTGGGAAATTAGTTTAGTGGATCCACACAGCCATTATTAGTACCCATGGCATGATACTGACACCCTTCCAATTGGGGTTACTGGTTAGATCCCAATTAGCTCAGATTGGGGCATGTCGGTTAGATGATACCTCCCACAGTATCAGTTCAATTTTCAGTAAAAATTTAGTTCAAGTTTTCTTGACCATAGAATACAGACTTCCAATTATTCGGTTATTAGATTTCATTTATTCAATTTACAAATTATTTTAGAAAAATTAAATGGTTGGTCTTGCATTCTTAGTATTTTAGTTTTCATGTATGCATACTCAGTTATCTCATTCTATTCAGTCAGTCATTACTTTATGCACAGTTTACCCATGTATTTTTGCGTAGCCTCATCTCATATACCAATACATTCAAAGTATTGATAGCATACTTTTATTTGCCCTATTAAGTATTATATCTTAGGTTTGGATGCTTACTTTCCTGACCGAGCTTATATAGTTCAGTGTTACAGAAGCAGCAACAGTGGTGAGTCTTCATCTTTCGAGGAAAAGCTTAGCTTTCATTCAATTATTTCAGTATTCCTTTATTACAGTTAGTTGGAGTTACTTGAGGGTTTGTACCATTAACTCCACAATCAGTCAGTTAGAGGCTTTTCAGACATTTAGATAGTCAGTTAGTTTTGTTGGCTTTATTAGTCTTGACAGATGGCTTCAGACTTGTGAATTCAGTTGTATTTTCAGTATTTAAACCTTATGGCTTTATCAATTATTTTCTACACGTCTATTTTCACTATATTGTTCTGTGCTCATAGCAGGTACCAACTCATGGGTTAGCTTTTGGTCACTTGTGACCTTAAGCACCTTTGTCGAGACTAGGGGGCAGCCTCGGGTCATGACATAGGTTTGTAGATTAAGGACCAAGGACGTAGCTTTAGTGAAGGTTATTTGGAGATTCAAAAGGTATAATAGGCTACATGGGATGTTACAGAAGATATAAAGGCCAAGTATCCATTCTTGTTCCTCGGGTTGGATGAAAGTGCTTAAGGTATGAGTTTAGTTTTCCTCTTATCACTTTTTATGTTTGTCAGTTGATTCTGGGATATTATTAATATTGTCATGCTAAAAGTGTCCTGACTCATCATTTGGAGACAAATGATCCTAAGTGGGGGGGATAATGTAAGACCCCTTAAGATTTTGATCACTTTTTTGACCTTCCCGCGTGCGTAATGTTGATTTTTTACTTGGATTTTGTTTAAGGAGGTTAAAAGTGTGTTTGGGGAAAGTTTTTAAATTTTTTAAGGGGTTTGGGGATATTTTGGAACTCCTTGGCAGTGTGCCTCCACAATATCAATGTGCCATGGAGGTTAACCTCCATGATGTTAGCGTGGCATGTAGGTTAATATCCACGATGATGTCATGCCACGATAGTGTTTTAATTTTGGTGCTGTTTTGTGTTTTTCTCTTGGGGTGACGGGCTTTTGTTCTTTTACCCCTTGTACAACCTTTAAACATAAAATAAGCCTCTTTTATTTAGTTTCAAAGATCAAAATCATCCATTCTCTCTTAAAACCCAAAACCCAAGAACATTCAAGTGTTTCACAGTGTATTCATCACCAAGACTCCAAACTTTAATTGACTTCAATTTCTTGTGTTTTTGTAATGCCCCAAGTCTATACCCTGGATGCTACACGGTGCTCAAAATCCCGAAGGACCACAAGATAACCCATGACTGGTACCTGCTGCAATAACTGAATAATAGTACTGTAATATGCGAAAATTAGGCATAAAATTTTCATAAGGTTTAATACTAAAATAAAACTGAATACGGTATAACAAATAAAAAATCTGATACATCTATCTGATAAACTCTAGTCTGAAAAAGCCTCTAAACTGTCTAAAATATGGAGTTGATGGGACAATTCCCCAAATAACTTTTAACTACTGAAATAATATGAACTACTAAAATAATAATCATGTCCTCTAACTAAGAGGACTTACCACTAACTCTGACTGCTAAAGATCTAAACTACTAAGTGTGATTAGAAGCCCGCGCATATGAACCTATGATATAAAATATCATAGCGCAAAAGAAAGGTATGCATTAGTACTTTGAACGTACTGGTATGCAAAGTGAGGTGGGATGAAATGAATGGGTTCACATGCATGAACAATACTGATTGAATGACATGAATATAACTAAATGGGCGTACATGCATGAATACGTATACTATAATCTGAGGTCGTGATAACACTTGATACTGAGTTCTGAATTACTAATTTACTGATATCTGAGTTTACTGGTACTGTGTAGCTGATAACTGGGGGACTGTATTTGACAGTCTTGATCCTCAGGAACTATACTAATTTCTGTACTGAACTGAGTGACTATATCTGACAGTCCTGAATCTATAGAACTAAACTAAGTTCTATTCTGAGTTAGGAATTGAAACTGAGATTGTGGGAGGTAATCATCTAACCGACATTCCCCTTTCTGAATAGATTAGAACCCCAGTTGGAAGGGTGTCAGTACTTTGCCATGGGTAAAGAAAAGTTGTGAGGTAACCCTCTCTGACAGAAAACTCTTTCGTCAACCCTCGCTGGCAGGAAAACCTGTACGAGATGTATCCACCCTAGTCTGGCAGGAAGATATCTCAATATACGCTGGCTACGTAGTTCTATGATATAGGGATTTCTACTAAGGGTATAACCCTCTTCTAGGAGGAATTCCCCCATCCTTGGGTTAACCCAGTGCTGAATCCTACTTTAATTTGAATAGACATTGAACTGATTCCTAGTTCATACAAGGCTTGACTGAACTGTTACTGATTATACTGTCTAACTGAACTGAACTGAGTTCACTAAATTTTGTTGACTGATGGAATACTACTAAATTCTATTAACTGGCTGAATTTACTAAGGCCTGAATGGAATACTAAACTGGACTAGACTGATACTAAGTCTACGGAGTTTGTCATGAATTCCGTAACTGACTGAGAGTACTACTGATTGTGACATGACTGATACTATCCTGAGACTGACCATGGCTCTAGGTAATCAGCAAAATTGTTAGGTATTAAATACCCCAGGACTCAATATCATAAATTATAAGACATGGCCTAATCTTGAAACATGATAAATAACTACTTGATCATCATTAATTTATTGGGACATTCTAGCAAACACTCGCATGACATGAACTTGAATACATGCTATCATGATATAATTTCATTATTTAATTCTCATGAACAACTCATCGAACACTTAGAAGGAATTGTATATGCACATAGTACTAATCAACACAAGAGCATCACAATTTCAAGTCTTTAACATGAATTTACATGATATTACATACATAATAGTAGTTTTTACATAAATCTTGCACTTATTCATGGAATAGAAATCCAATCAGTATTATAATAATGAATACACTTGAATCCAAATCATGGAAAGCATAAAATCAAGATACTTGAAGTTTAAAAGAGTTTCTTGGACTCCAAGGTTGGATGGAACCTTTGAATGAACACTTGACATACCTTTGTTGCTAAATTTCTGAAGAACAATTTTGGAAATCTTGAGCCTTGGCCTTGAAATTAAATCTCCTAGGGTTCTTGTTCTTAAGAAATTTGACAGAAAGTAAGTATATTTTTCTTAATAAGGGTTCAATCTCGTGTTTTAAACCAGAATAGGGGTGCAAAAAAGACCCTAATACCCCTGAGGACACGGTTTTTAAATTATTGAAAATTGAACTATCGACTCATAGGACGATGCACCATGTCATTGGCATCGAAGTGATAGCCAAAGTGCTACATAGAGTCTGCATTGTTTTACTAGAAATTACCACTGGGGTCCGAGGAAAAATATTGATTGATGCAATGGACGATGCGCCGCATCGAGATCGTGTTGATACACTATTTTGGGTTCCCAAACATGTGTTAAACGAGGTCCAAAATATCTAAAGCTCATATGGGAACACCTACTGTAATTCTTGATCATGAATCAATCTAAATATCTATACTTTAAGGTCATAAGTATCGTGAAATAGAGTTGCCAAGATACGAAGGCCAAAATACTAAGTCTGAATACTTAGCTAGAATTTGCTATGTCTGGTACCCTTGGCAAGCTGAAAAGACAGAGTTAAGCTTAGGATTTAGCGGGCTCTTACAATATCTCCCCCTTGGAAATATTCATCCTCAAATGAGATAGATTACATTAAGAATTCTGATAGATTGGATTTAGACACTGGACATGCATAACTGAAGCATGATTTCATGACTGAAATTACTAATACACTGAATTATCATAGTGAACATTCATATCTGATGCATGAGTACATAGATAAACATGATTCATGAATGCATGACTAGGATTACTGATAAGCTGAGTTTATATAGTGACATGCATGTCTGATACATGAGTACTCTGATACATGAGTACATAAATGAACTGATTTGTGAATGCATGACTGAGTATGCAATGTTAATTGATACTAAGTTGGTAGCTATATATGAATATGAGACTGAGTAAATTAAAAGAAAAACTGTTACCTTAAGCTGAGTCTAAACTTGCAGAGAAGAGGTGAGGATACTTGGTTTGCATGTCTGCCTCTACTTCCTAAGTAGCTCCCTCAATGGACTGATTCTACCAAAGAACTTTGACTTGAGGGACTTCTTTATTCCTCAGTCTGCAAATCTGATAATCAAGGATTTCCACTAGGATCTCTTCATAAGAGAGGTTGTTCTTAATATCTATTCCCTCTATAGGTACTATGAATATTGGGTCACCATGCATTTCTTTTTAGCAAGGAGACATGGAACACCGGATGCACTGAAGCTAAGTCTGATTGCAACTCAAGCTTGTAAGCTACCTTTCCAAAATGGCAGAGAATTCAATAAGGACCGACATATCGGGGACTGAGTTTCCCCATCTTTCCAAACCTTTTCACTCCTTTCATAGGAGATATTTTCAAATAAAATAAATCACCAATCTTGAACTCAAGATCCTTTCTGCGTACATCTGCGTACAATTTCTATCAACTCTGAGCTGTCTTAAGCCTTTCCTTGATCAACTTAACTTTCTCTAAGGTATCAATTACCAAGTCATGCCCTATCACTGTGGCCTCACCCACTTCAAACCAACTGATGGAATATATACACCTCTTCTCATAAAGCACTTTAAATGGAGCCATCTGAATGTTGGAATGATAACTGTGTTATATGTGAATTCAATAAAAGGTATGTGCTCATCCCAACTACCTTTAAAGTCTATCACACACGCTCGCAGCATATCTTTTAAAGTCTGAATGGTCCTTTCTGCTTGATTATTTGTCTGAGGGTGAAAGGTTATACTGAGATAAACTCAAGTACCAAGACCTTTTTGGAATGCCTTTCAGAAATGAGAGGTGAATTGGGTACCTCTATCTGAGAAATGGACAGTGGAACACCGTGCAATATGACCAACTCTCTGATATAGAGTTTGGCATAATCCTCAGCTAAATAAGAGGTCTGGACTGGTATAAATTGAGCTGATTCGATCATCCTATCTACAATGACCCAAACTGAATCATGTTGACAACGAGTACAAGGCAAACGTATCACAAAGTCCATGTTCACTTCTTATCATTTCTAGGCGGGAATGTTGAACTCCTGCATGGACCCACTAGGCTTCTGATGCTCAATCTTAACTTGTTGATATGTTCAACACCTAGCCATAAACTCTATAATATCTCTCACTATCCCACTCCACCAATATATCTCCCATAAATCACGGTATATCTTAGTGTCCCCTAGATAATAGGGTAGCGCACACTATGTGCTTCTACAAGAATATTGTATCTCAGGTCATCCACACCTGACGCACATAGATGACCCTGACAACACAAAACACCATCTTTCCCTTGGGAGAAAACCTCTATCTTCTAATCTCTAACTGATTCTTCCAACTTGATTAGACTGGGATCCTTATCCTGCTTTTCCTTTACCTCAGAAACTAGGGATGATTCTAAACTACTCTGCACCCATACACTACCTTCTACTGAATCGACTAAGAAAACACCTAGTCAGGAAAGAAGATGAACTTCCTAAACTAACTTCTTCATACCATCCTCCACATGAGCAACACTACATATAGACATCCTACTGACAGCATCAACTACTACATTAGCTTTACCCGGATGATACAGTACACTCATGTCATAATCTTTCAACAACTCCAACCACCTTCTCTGATGGAGGCTTAGGTCTTTTTGAAAGAATACATACTTCAAGATCTTATGGTCAGTGAACACATCAACATGCACCCTATACAAATAGTGCCTCTAAATATTTAAGGCAAATACTACTGTTGTTAACTCAAGATCATGAGTAGGATAGTTCTTTTCATGGGGCTTAAGATGTTTAGATGTGTAGTCTATGATCCTACCTCTCCGCATCAAGACACACCCCAAACTAACTCTGTATGCATCACAATATACCATAAACCCATCTGAACCATCTGATAGCATCAAAACTAGAGCTGTAGTGAGCCGAGTCTTCAACTCCTGAAAACTTTTTTCACAAGAATCTGACCACTGGAATTCGACTTTCTTCAAAGTCAATCTGTACATAGGGGATGCAATAGATGAAAATCCCTAAAAAAAAACATTGGTAATAGCTAGCCAAGCCTAAGAAACTCTTGATATATGATGAAGAGATAGGTCTAGGCTAGTTGCTCACTGTTTCGACCTTTTGGGGATCAACTCTAATGCCATAACCGGAAATGATATGTCCAAGGAAGGCTATTAACCTTAGCCAAAATTTTCACTTACAAAACTTGACGAATAGCTGATGATTTTTGAGAGTATGCAATACTATTTTGAGGTGGTTTGCATGATCATGCTCACTGCAGGAGTAGACAAGAATGTCATCTATGAAGACTATGATGAACATGTCAAAGTACTGCTTTAACATATGATTCATGAAGTCCATGAAAGCTGATGGGTCATTGCTAAGCCCAAAAGACATGACTAAGAATTTGAAGTTACCATACTGAGTTCTAAAAGCTATTTTTGGGATGTCACATTCTCTGACTCTGAGCTAATAATAGCCAGATCTGTGGTCTATCTTGGAGAACTAACTAACACCCTAAAGTTTGTCAAACAAGTCATCGATTCTGGGAAGTGGATACTTGTTCTTGACCTTGACTTTATTTAGCTGACGGTACTCAATACACATTCTGAGATAACCATTTTTCTTATGCATTAATAAAATTGGGGCACCCCATGGGGACACACTGAGTCTGATGAATCCCTTATCTAGGAGATCCTTTGATTGTTGTTTTAATCTTCTGAGTTCTACAGGTGTCATTCTTTATGGAAAAATAGATATGGGATGAGTATTCAGAAGAAGTTCTATTCCAAAGTCGATTTTCCTTTAGGGAGAAACTTTGGGGAGATCTTTGGGAAACATATCTGGGAATTCACATGCTACTAATACTTATTCAAGCTTTGGGTTTTCTGAACTAGAGTCTTGGACTCGAACGAAATGGTAGACATATCCCTTAGATATTATTTTCCTTGCCCTAATTTCGGAAACAAGTTGACCCCTAAGTGCTGAAGTACTATCCCTTCACTTAAGGATGGGTTTATTCAGAAACTGAAACTAAACAATTCTATTTCTGAAGTCGATTGAGACATAGCAGGAATGAATCCAATCCATACCGAGAATGACATCAAAATCGGTCATCTCTAATTCAATTAAGTCTGCTGAAGTGACTTTCAGAGATTCCTTAATCGGACAGTTATTGTATACCTATTGGGCTATGATAGATTTACCCACTGGGTAGAGATAAAAAGGTGTCACAACCCAAACTAGGGCCTAGCCGTGACGGATATCCCAAACCATAAAGGCCCGAAACTCCCTTCTCTATTTGGCAATCATGCACAACATTCATATAAATAAAGAAGATGCAAAAACAAAATCAGCTAAGGAAACATAGTCAAATTCTAAATTCAATGTAAGTATGGAAAACTGTAGTACAACTAAATCTAAATAACATCTGACTCAGTCTATGAAATCTCTACTACATGAAATCTGGCAACTGTCTGAAAACTTGGACAAGGCCCCCAGTAGTCCAAAACAATAATAAGAGACATAATCCAAAAGACGGACCTTCTAGAATAGAGAAGGCTCAACAACTGAACATTGCAACTCTGCCTGACGAATTTACTACTTTTCTGGACCCCTAGACTGAGCCTCAGAACCTAGAGGGAGGAGGGGGGTCAATACAGATGTACTGGTATGCAAAGTATTCCAAAATAAAGATTTTATATAAATAAAATAGTTGGAGAGCAATTTGTCAGATAATATACATGAAATAGTTCTAAAACACTTGGGAAATTTCTGAAAATCACAAATCATTCTCATTTATGCACTGTCTGATTTTTATATTACTTCTAGGTTAGGTGGTATACCCCTACAATTCTAAAATCCCCTGGGTGATATGGGATCCGCCATTGACTCGGTGGGAAAGCCCCCAACCCAAGTGTGTCGCAAGGGTTGGAGTTCCTGAATTTGATATGCCATAAGGCTCTAGGCCAGCATAATAAATAAACTCGGATCAAAAAATCACGATTTTACGCAATGAGTTGTCTGAACTCACGCCTTCTTTGGGGAACCACCTCAACTCTCTTTATGCCCAATTTTATCCTATTCTAAATCATGCATGTTTCTACTTTCAACATCTAAAAGTCTAATTTTCCAACATGCATTCTATTCTGTTCTGAAAATATTATTACATAATCTGGATTGGTGTCGTCACACCATGACTTGCAAGTCCTATTTCTGAGCCATAATGCATCATGAATAATTCTTTCATTAAAACATAGTTCGGACCACCCAAACATGCAAATAGTATGAGAGATTTCATGTTCCCAAAGCATAAGTCAAAACTATGCAAGAACTCTTCAAACATAACGTGGTCATGTGTATTTGGCAAAATCCATGCACTCTTTCATTATATGTATTTTCAACTTTTTTCAATACAAACAACCCTCTCTTTATAATTCAAGATTCATAACCAAATCATTCATAAATTAAGAAACTTCATAACATGTTTTTCAAGATGCATTTCAAAAACAATCCATATCATATGATAAGTAAGGAAAATCATAATAAGAGAGGGATTTTCACATGAATCATGCTCTCAATTCAATCATAAACATTAAAACATGTACATATATACATATATCAATTAAAACCAATTTGGGGAAGGCCTAAAGACCAAAACAATACCATCAAAACTTCTAAAACATGATTATATTCATAAATCTGAAAACCCTTTTCTTAAAATCATGATTTCTATGCCCGTGAGATTTAAGAAAAACCCCGTGCACCTCAATTTAGGAAATTAAAGGATGCTTCTTGGTGCCTAAGGCTTGGGGATTCAATATCTCTAATTCATTTTGAAAACCCACGGTTAAATCTTAAGATATTTGGGTTTTTAGTTTGAAACCCTAATGGATTTTCTTGAGAGATTTTGATGAAAATAAGCTTACTCTGGTGTTCTTGGGATTAAATCCCGTGTTTAAGATGATAAGGGGGTTTAAAATACCCAATATACCCTTAATGAGACAGAGTAAAAATTACAACTGGGTGCCCGATTTTATGGGCCACCGCGATGCACCACAATCACGATGGCTCATTGGAAATTAACAATTGTAAAATTATCCCACTCCGCGATGCGCCATGATCATGGAGACTTACTATAAAGTGAAAAATGTGAAATTGGGATCCTCCGCGATGTGCCAAACACCTAAATGACAATGTTTTACGACAAGCACATAAATTAGCTGTAACTCCTTCACCGAGCTTATTCAATCACCTACGTAATGAAAAGTTAAATTCTAAAGAATTCCACAGGTAATTAAGTATATACCATTCTAGAATCCAAAGTCTGCTACTTTAGGGACAAGACTTAGCTAAGAAAACTTCAGGACGTTACAATATCCTCCCCTTGGGATGCGAAACATAGACAAGCATATTTTAAAGTATACTAAGGTATAGAATGAGTAAGGCAAGGATTTTACCTTCAATTTTGTCATCCACTGGGGAAAAAAGGTTTGGGTATCTAGCTCTCATGTCAACCTCTGAATCCCAAGTTTCTTCTTTAATTTTTTGGTTTCTCCATAACACTTTAACGGAAGCTATCTCTTTTTGCATCAATCTTTTAACTTGGCGATCTAAATTTTCTATAGGCTCTTCTTCATAGGACAAGGAGTCTATCACTTTGATTTCTTTGACAGGCAACACTAAAGAATGGTCTCCAATACACTTCTTCAACATAGATATATGAAATACCGGATGACCAGAACCCAAACTAGCAAGCAATTCTAACTCATACATAACACCACCTACCCTTATCATAATCTAGTATGGTCCTATGTAGCGAGGACTCAATTTACCTTTCTTCCCGAATTGCATGACTCCCTTCATGGGAGAAAATTTTAGAAATACCCAATCACCAACCTCGAACTCTAAATCTCTTCTCTTAATGTTGGCATATGATTTCTGACGACTCTAAGCCGTCTTAAGTCATTCTCTAATAAGTTTCACATCTTTCATTACTTGGTGAACAAGATTAGGCCCAAACATCTGCATCTCACCTACTTCATACCATCCTATCGGAGACCTACATCTTCTCCCATACAATGCCTCAAATTGTGCCATCTTAATGTTGGAATGAAAATTGTTAGTTTACGCGAACTCTATTAGTGGCAAGTGCTCTACCCAACTACCTTTAAAATCAATCACACAGGCCCTCAATGTATCCTCAAGGGTATGGAGAGTTTGCTCGTCCTATCCATCAGTCTGGGGTGAAAAGCAGTGCTTAGGTTCACTTGGGTACCGAAACCTTTCTGAAAGGATCTTTAAAACTGAGAAGAAAAGTATGTACCTCAATCGGATATGATGGACACAAGTGCCCCATGCAAATGAACTATTTTTGCAATGAAATGTCTAGCATAATCCTCTCCCAAATAGTTAGTCCTAACAGGCAGAAAGTGGGTTGACTTGCTCAGTCTATCTACATTTGCCCAAATGGAATCATACTGGTTTCGGGACCTCGAAAGTCCTGTAATGAAGTCCATATTAATCATCTCCCACTTCCACAAGGGTAAAGCTATCTCTTGGGAAGAACCACCTGGCCTTATGTTCTCTACTTTCACTTGTTGGCAATTCAAACACTTGGAAACACAGTAAGCCATATCACACTTTATATTATTCCACCAATACATAGTTTTTAGATCATGGTACATCTTAGTAGAGCCTGGGTGAACAACATACCTCAAACTGTGAGCTTCGTCAAGGATTCTCCTCTGCAAACCATCAATATCTAGTACACATAATCTACCCTAATACCTCAAAATACCATCACCACCAATTTCGAAGGACATCACTTTCTGATGGCCCATATCTTTCTTGATCTGTATCAAGATGGGATCTTCAACCTGCTTCTCCTTAAATTCTGTACAAAGGGACAATTTAGCTATCTCATGAACAACTACTTCCTCATCTTCTAAATCCAAAAGTCGCACCCCTAGATTTGCAAGCTGGTGAATATCTTTCACCATTTCTCTCTTCCCTTCCTCAACATAAGAAAGAATGCCCATAGAAAATCTACTGAGGGCGTCGTCTACAATATTTGCCTTACCCGAATGATAGTGAAGGATCATGTCATAGTCTTTCAAAAGTTCCATCCAGTGCCTCTGCCTGAGGTTTAGCTCTTTATGCGAGAAAACATACTGCAAACTCTTAGGGTCAATGAATATATCAACATTTACACCATATAAATAGTATCGCCAGGTATTTAGTGTAAAAACCACAACTGCTAACTCCAGGTCATGAGTAGGGTAGTTCCGTTTGTGCACCTTCAACTATCGAGATGCATAAGCAACTATCTTACCATGCTGCATAAGTACACAACCAAGTCCCATACAGGATGCATCACGGTACACAACAAAACCCTATGTGCCTTCTGGAAGAGTCATAACAGGAGCAGTACTCAACTTGTCCTTCAACTTCTCAAAACTATTCTCACAAGAGTCAGACCATAAAAACTTTACCTTTTTTTGAGTCAACTTAGTAAGTGGTCTGCTATGGAGGAGAAACTCTCTACGAACCTTCTGTATTACCCTGCCAAACCCAAGAAGCTACGAATGTTGATTGGAGTCGTGAGTGTTGCCCATTTTATTATCGCCTCAATCTTTTAGGGATCAACCTTAATCCCTTCGCTAGACATAATATGCCCCAAGAAAGTAATAGCATTCAGCCAGAATTAATACTTGGAGAATTTCTCATACAACTTATGATCTTTGAGGGTCTGAAGAACAGTGCGGAGGTGATTGGCATGGTCCTCCTCACTTTTTGAGCAAATCAAGATGTCATTAATAAAAACTATGACAAGTAGGTCTAGGAACTGATAGAAAACCCTATTTATTAGGTCCATGAAAGTTGCAGGGGCATTAGTCAACCCAAAGGACATGACCAAGAATTCATAATGACCATATCTGGTTTGAAAGGCTATTTTAAGAATGTCTGACTCCCTAACTTTTAACTGATGATATCCCAAACAAAGGTCTATTTTAGAAAAACAATTATCACCCTGAAGATGATCAAAAAGGTCATCCATTCTTGGAAGAGGATATTTATTTTTCACTGTGACCTTATTTAACTGTGGTAATCTATGCACATGCGCAGGTAAATATCTTTCTTTTGCACGAAGAGTATAGGTACACCCTAGGGAGAAATACTAGGTCTGATAAAACCTTTATCAAGAAGATCTGCTAGATGTTCTTTCAACTCTTTTAGCTCTGCAGGAGCCATTCTGTATGGTAGAATAGAAATAGGATGGGTATCTAACAATACATCAATGCCAAAATCTATCTCCTGATTACGTGGAATTCATGGGAGGTCATCTAGAAAAACTTTTGGGAATTCATTTACTACAGGGACAGACTGAAAAGGAAGACTTTTGGTGTTAGAATCTTTAACCCAAATAAGATGATACAAGCAACCCTTGGAGATAAGTTTATGGCCTCTGAGATAATATCTGAAGTGCCCTTTAGGTGCTAAAGAATACCCTTCCCACTCTATTTTTGCCTTATTTGGAAATAAAAAGGTAACTTTTAGGATTCTATAGTCTAGTGTGGCATAACACCAATGGAGCCAATCCATCCCTAGGATAGCATTAAATGCAACCATATCAAGTTCTATGAGGTCTGCCACAGTATCCCTACTAAGAATAGATACACCATAATTTTTATACACCCTCCTAGCCACAACAGAATCACCCATCAGAGTGGAAATAGAGAAAGGTTTGGTAATCACGTCGGGCTCAAACCCAAACCAACAGCCACATACGGGGTCACATATGATAAGGTAGACTTGGGATCAAGTAGCGCATAAACATCACGGGAAAAGATTTTTAATAGACCTGTGACAATATATGGTGTGACTTTTGCCTTCTATCGGTTGGTAAAAGCATATAACTAGTTGTGACAACTCCCAGCAGCTAAAGTGGTGCCCTTTTAAGGTGGTAGTAGGGAAGAAGAGTTTGACTGAGACTTGGAACCACCAACATTCCTCCTAGCAGAGGGACAATCTCTCTGGAAGTGGCCCGTATGACTGCATGAATAACACATCGGCGATCCCAACTGACACCTTCCCGAATGATGTCTATCGCAAGTCTCGTACCATGGAAAAGTATGATGCTGCTGAGCTACACTGCCCTATGACTGAGTATCCTAAGCTCTGGGTCCATGACTAGTCTGAATACTCTGAGATCATCTATCAACTGGGGGTCTGGGCGCTGGAGCACTAGCTGCAGACTGCGCATTACTTCAAAACTTCTTATTTTTCCATCTATTGCCCCAGTTGTCGCTCTATGGCTAGCTGTGGTTTTGATTTGCGGTTCTGGCTCTCTTTGCTTGCCTGTCTTTCTCTTTAGATTTAGAAATTTTCTTTTTGTTCTCTTCTACCTGCTGCATGTGTACTGTCAACCTAGCAAAGTCCAATTCCTTATTCAGCATAGCTCCCTGACACTCAAGCACCAGCTCATCTGAAAGGCCGGAAGCAAAGTTCCTCATTCGGGCCCTAAGACTACTCATCATCTCAGGAGCATAACAAGCCAGCTAATTAAACTTTAGAGTATACTCCTGAACACTCATCTTACCCTGCTTAAGGTTCATGAATTCCTCTTCTTTAGCTTCCTTCAGCTCCAATGGGAAGAATCGGTCAAGAAAATCTTCCACGAACACATCCTAAACTGTGGACTCAGTGTTATCACCCTTTGTATCCTCCCACTCATTGTACAATTGATTGGCTATATCCTTTAGCTGGTAAACTGCTAGCTCAACAGCTTCCACCTGATCCACATGCATCACTCTAAAAATCTTCTCTGTTTCGTCTATGAACTCTTGCGGATCCTCTTCTACTTTAGTGCCAGTAAACTTGGGCGGGTTCATTCTCATGAACTAACCCACCATAGTAGCTCCACATGAAATAGGTACATACCCAAAATCTTCTGATCGTTAGGCCTGATTAGACACCAACTATGTTAGCATATGAATAGATTGTCTGAATTCTGCATTAGAAATATCCCTCTGAGTAGTCAAAAAATGGTTAACATTAGTCCATGGAGCGCTACGTGGACTATTCGGGACTGGAGGGACTCCCAGAGTATGGATAGGTTCTGGGGTGTGAGCTCTGTTATGTGTCCTCATCCCATGAGTGGGACAGGCTTCGTCATCTTGTGCATTAATGTTGGTGCGATAGGGAGGCATAGCTGGTCTTCTGAAAAGCAAAAGATCATTAGTTAGAGGATAGATTAGACTTTGCAGCATGAACTAAATCAAAAAAAAAAGAGAAATATTCCTGAACACCTAGTAGCCCCCTTCTTATAAGTGTGGCGTGTTACACACCCATAAACAAGACTCTACCCAATGTAATTTCGTAGACACCCTGGGACCATGAACCATGCTTTGATACCAAGATTGTCACGACCCGAATTAGCGCCTGTCCATGATGGACATCCCAAACCATGAAGGCCTGGAACACCCTTCTCTATCAGTTAATCATGCACAATATTCATATAAATAAAGAAGATACGAAAACTAAATCAGCTACGGAAACATGGTCAAATTCCAAATTAAACGTAAGAATAGAAAACTATAGTGCAACTATATCTAAATAACATCGGACTCAGTCTACGAAATCTCTACTACATGAAAATCTGGCAACTATCTAAAAACTGGGACAAGGCCCCCAGTTGTCCAAAGCAATAATAAGAGACATAATCAGAAAGACAGGCCTTCTAAAATAGAGAAGGCTCACAACTAACACTGCAACTCTGCCTGATGAATCTACTGCCTTTCTAGACCCCTAGACTAAGCCTCAGAACCAGGAGGGAGGAGGGGGGTCAATACAGATGTACTAGTAGGCAAAGTATTCCAAAATAAAGATTTTATATAAATAAAATAGTTGGAGAGCAATTTGTCAGATGCTATACATGAAATAGTTCTAAAACACTTGGGAGCTTTCTAAAAATCACAAATCATTCTCATCTATGCACTGTCAGATCTTTGTATTACTTCTGAGGTAGGTGGTGCACCCCTACAAATCTAAAATCCCACAGGCGATATGGGATCCGTCATTGACTCGGTGGGGAAGCCCCCAGCCCAAATGTGTCGCAAGGGTTGGAGTTCCTAAATTTGATACACCACAGTGCTCTAGGCCAGCGTAGTAAATAAACCTGGATAGGTAAATCACGATTTTGGGCAATGAGTTGTCTGAACTCACGCCTTCTTTGGAGAACCACCTAAACTCTCTTTATGCCTAATTTTAACTTATTCTAAATCATGCATGTTTCTAGTTTCAACATTTGAAAATTCTAAATTTCCAACATGTATTCTATTCTGTTTTGAAAATATTATGGCATAATCTGGATTGGTGTCATTAAACCAAGACTTGCGAATCTTATTTTTGAGCCATAATGCATCATGCATAATTCTTTCATTAAAACATGGTTCGGACGACCCAAACATGGAAATAGTATGAGATATTTCATGTTCCCAAAGCATAAGTCAAAACTATGCAAGAACTCTTCAAACAGAAAGTGGTCATGTGCTTTTGGCAAAATCCATGCACTCTTTCACTATATGTAATTTCAGCATTTTTCAATACAAACAAACCTCTGGTTGGAATTCAAGATTCATAACCAAATAATTCCTAAATTAAGACACTTCGTAACATACTTTTCAAGATGTATTTCAAAAATAATCCATATCATATGATAAGTAAGGAAAATCATAACAAGAGAGGGATTTTCACATAAATCATGCTCTCAATTCAATCACCAACATTAAAACATGTAGATATATAAATTTATCAATTCAAATCAATTTGGGGAATGCTTTAAGACCAAAATAATACCATCAAAACTTTTAAAACATGATTACATTCATAAATCTGAAAACCCCTTTCTTAAAATCATGATTTCTATGCCCATGAGATTTAGAAATACCCCGTGTACCTCAATTTAGGAAATTAAAGGATGCTTCTTGTTGCCTATGGCTTGGGGATTCCAAATCTCCAATTCATTTCAAAAACCTACGGTTAAATCTTGAGATATTTGGGTTTTTAGTTTGAAACCCCAATGGAGTTTCTTGAGAGATTTTGATGAAAATAAGCTTACTCCGGTGTTCTTGGGATTAAATCTCATGTTTAAGATGATAAGGGGGTGGAAAATACCCAATATACCATCAATGAGATGGAGTAAAAATTACATATGGGTGCCCAATTTTATGGGCCACCGCAACGCGCCACAATCGCGGTGGCTCACTAGAAATTGACAATTGCAAAATTATCCCACTCCGCGATGCGCTACAATAGCAGAGTCTTACTGGAAATTGACGAATGCAAAATTGGGATCATCCGCGATGCTCCAAACACCTGAATGATGATGTTTTATGACAAGTATATAAAATAGCCATAACTCCTTCATCGAGTGTCCATTTTGGACGAATCTTATATCAACTGAAAGCTTATTCAGTCACCTACATAATGAAAGTTAAATTCTAATGAATTCCATAGGGAATTAAGTATATACCATTCTATAATCCAAAGTCTGCTACTTTAGGGATAAGACTTAGCTAAGAATACTTCGGGATGTTACAGAAAGGCTCTGCTAGGATTTTTTGACTAACTCCAAAGTCAACATCGATATAAAGAGTAACAAAGTACAAAGAAGCTTCTGGGCTAGCAAAGCATAAAAATGTAAATGATAAACTTGTAATTTACCAGTGACCACATTAGGAGAACTCTCCTGATCCTGTCGGGACTGAAGTGCATAGAGTCTGTTTGGGCGTTGCCCACTGGTGGCATTGGATGTGGCACCCTGCTGATTTAGACGACTGAACTGAGCTAGGGAATAGATATACTGACTTTGAGAACCCATACGAGGACACCGTATGACCCTAACTCCTTGCTTGCCATATTTAAAACATATCACTACCATATCTGTAGATACCCTGGTGGTTTCTGCCATACTTCTGACAAAGGGGATTAGTTCGGGCACTGCTAACACTGCCCTAGAGTTTAGGGCTTGATGCTCTATCTCTGTTACCATCTCTAAATTTTTAAATAGTAACACTGGCTGAGGATGGAGCTAGAACTGCGGATTTTAGGAGGAACTAAGAATGATTCCCACCCTCTGACTTAGGCTGAGCAAAGTTTAAACTACCTATTCTCGCTCTCTTATTCTCACTCTTATCTTTATTCTTAGCCTGCTCTTTATTCTTTGCCTCCTTTATCTACTGAGCATAGACTATGAGCCTGGATATGTCCATCTCCTTAATAAATATTATGGTCCTACACTCTATGACCACAATATTAGACACGCCATACACAAACTTACTCATCTTAGATCGGCTATCTACTACCACATGAGGAGCATATCTGCATAATTCAGAAAACTTAAGAGAATAATTTTATATCATCATGCTTCCCTGCTTCAGATTTATAAACTCTAAAACCTTCATTTTCCTCAACTCTAGCAGGAAGAACCTATCGAGAAAAGCAACAGCAAACTCTTCCTATTCTATGGTCCCTGCATCTATGGCCTTTTATGCTTTCCACTATTTAAACCATGAGTATTCCACATCTAGTAACTGATATACAGCCAACTCAGTGCTCTCAATAACCGAAATTGCCATAATGTCTGTAACTTTCTGCACCTGATCAATAAAATCGTGAGGGTCCTCATCTGACTTATACCAGTAAAATATGGAGGGTTCATTCGGGTGAAATCTCGAATCCTAGCTACAGTAGTACTAGCCACTAGGTTGGCCGAAACTACAGTTAGATGTTTATTCTCGGTTGTCACAAAAAGAGTTAGGGTGGTGAAAGCTGGTCTGAACTCAGCATGGGAGACGTGTTCATCTAGAGTATCTGGCTGGATGGGTTGGGCTTTTGGATAGTCTCCCGTTCCACTTCCCTTGCTCATCTTTAGAGGCATTTTCTGTAAATAAAAGAGAAATTTAGACTAGACAAGGATTTTAACTGGAGCTCATGCTCACTCACACGACATAAATACTGAAAGAAGGGAAACTTTTCCTATACCACCTCGTATCCTCCTATACATAAGTGTGGAGCGCTATACACCCATGCACAAAATTCTACTAGATGCGGCTTGAAGACTTCCTAGGACTCTGCTGAACCTTTGGTTTTAATATCAAGTTTGTAACACTCAGAGTCTGTACCCCGGACGCTACATGATGCTCATAATCCCAAAGGACCACAAGCTAACCCATGACTGGTACCTACTACAATAACTGAATAATAGTACAATAATATGCAAAAATTAGGCAAAAACTTCCCATAAGGTTCAATATTGAAATAAAAATGAGTACAGTATAAAAAATACCAAATCCGATACATCTGTCTAATAATACTCTAGTCTAAAACAGCCTCTAAACTTTCTAAAATATAGAGTTGATGAGACAAGTCCCCAACTAACCCTAAACTACTGAAATAATCTGAACTACTAAAATAATCATGATGTCCTCTAACTAAGAGGTCTCACTACTAACTCTGACTGCTGAAGATATGAACTGCTAAGTATGATTGGGAACCTACACATTTGAATCTATGATATAAAACATCATAGCATAAAAGAAAGGTATGCTTCAGTACTTTGAAAGTACTAGTATGTGAAGTGAGGTAGGATGAAATGCATGGGTTCATATTCATGAACAATACTGACTGAATGATATGAATATAACTGAATGGTAGTACATTCATGAATATGTATACTGTAATTTGAGATCGTGATACTGGATATTGAGTTTTGAATTACTGATTTATTGATATCTGAGTTTACTAGTACTATGTAGCTGATAAGTGAGGGACTGTATCTGATAGTCTTGATCCTGTGGAACTATACTTCCGTATTAAACTAAGTTACTATATCTTATAATACTGAATTTGTAGAACTGAACTAAATTCTATTCTAAGACTAGAACCTAAACTGAGACTGTGGGAGGTAATCATCTAACCAACAAGTGCCTTTCTGAATAGATTGGGGTTCAACTTGTAACCCTAGTTAAAAGGGTGTCAGTACTATGCCACGAGTAAAGACAAGTTGTGAGTTAACCCTCTCTGACAGAAATCTCTTTCATCAACCCTCCCAGGCAAGAAAACTCATACAAGATATATCAACCCTAGTCTAGCAAAAAGATATCTTAACCTACGCTATCTAAATAGTTCTGTAACTTAGGGATTGCTCCTAAGGGTCAAACCCTATACTGAAAAAAATGCCCCCATCCCTGGGTTAACTCGGTGCTTAATCCTACTCTCATCTAAATAGACACTGAACTGATTCCTAGTTCATACTAGGCTTGACTTAACTGCAACTGATTATACTGTCTAACTGAATTGAACTGAGTTTACTAAGTTTTGTTGACTAGTGGAATAATACTGAATTCTGTTAACTAGCAAAATTTAGTGAGGCCTAAACCGAATCCTAAACTGGACTGGACTGATATTGAATATATTGAGTTTTTCCTGAGTTCTATAACTGACTGAGAGTACTAGTGATCGTGACATGACTAATACTATCCTTAGACTGACCATGGCTTTAGGTAATCAGCTAAATTGTTGGGTATTAAATACCCTTAGGACTCGATAGCATAAATTATAAGACATGGCACAATCTTGAAACATGATAAATAACTACTTGATCATCATTCATTTATTGGGACATTCTAGCAAACACTTGCATGACATGAACTTTAATACATGCTAACATCATATAATTTCAATATTTAATTCTAATGAACAACTCATCAAACACTTAGAAGGCATTGTATATGTATATAGTACTAATCAAGACATGAGCATCACAATTTCAAGGATTTAACAAGAATTCACATGATACTACATACATAATAGTAGTTTTTACATAAATCTTGTACATAATCATGGAATAGAAATCCAATCAACATTATAATCATGAATACACTTGAATCCATATCATGGAAAGTATGAAATCAAGATACTTAAAGTTTAAAAGAGTTTCTTGGACTCCAAGGGTGGAAGGAACCCATGGATGAACACTTGACATATCTTGATTGCTAAATTCCTAAAGAACAATGGTGGAAATCTTGAACCTTGGCCTTGAAATTAAATCACCTACGGTTATTGTTCTTGAGCAATTGGAGAGAAAGTAGGTATATTTTGCTCAATAAGTGACCAATATCGTCCTTTAGATCTTAATAGGGGTGGAAAATATACCCTAATACCCCTGAGGATGCGGCTTTATAATTACTAAAAATTGGACTATCAACGCACAGGATGATACATCGCATTGTTGGCATTGATGCGACAGCCAATGTGCATCGAGTCTGCATCAGTTCATTGTAAATTTCAATTGGGAGCCAATAAAAGTATTGATCGATGCAATAGACGATGCGCCATGTCAATATCGCATTGATACACTATTTTGGGTTCCCAGACATGTGTCAAACGAGGTCTAAAAAATTCAAAACTTGTCCAGGAACACCTAATGACATTCCTGATCAATAATCAATCTAAAGATCTATACTTTACGGTCATACAAGTTATGAAATAGAGTTTCCAACTTACCAAGGCCAAAATAATACTAAGTCTGAATACTTTGCAAAAATTTTCTAAGCCTGGGAACCCTTAGGATTTTGTGGGGTCTTACAGTTTTTCAGAAATGTTTCTCTTTCCTAAACATAATTTTTACATTGTGGTATGAATTGAATTAATTTTTGTGTGATTTAAATTGTCGGTTTTGAAATTGGTATGAGGAGTTTTGGTTATTATTGATTAAATTATTTGTCCCATGTTTTGAATTGATTGTTTAGGCTATAAATTGTTATTTTTGGGACTGAACTGGTACATTATTAAAATAGTTGGAATAGGGGACAAGGGTTTCCCAAAATTTGGCACGACCCAAATTACGGCCTAGTCGTGTCGGTCATCTCAAGTCCAACCAGGACCGAAGACCACCCCTATTGCCCAACATAACTGCCCTACACCCTATGCTGGATGAATTTTGAACATGTAACAAAATAAGTCAATAATAATTCAAAGGCATTAAGCAAAGCCTATATTCATAATCGAACAACCTCAGTCAAATATCCAACTAGTGCTAACCCCATGCCAATACAAATACAAAGGCTGGCACCAATATCAATATCGGTTATGCCCATAGTTGTCTGATAAAGCCTACCAGAATCATGTAACATTCGATCAGGACATGCCCCCGACCATATCTAAAACTGAACCAAGGAAATAACAAAAATAAAAGAAGTCCATCACATGAAATAAAGTCTTCCGGTGTATGGAAGCTCACCACTTCAATCTGACTCAAAGCTATCCCCAAATCCAAGTCACTAAGAAAGAGGAATAGTAGTGTTTCTGGTTCCTAAATTGTTTGGGGATACATTACTCAAAGATGGTTAGTAGAGTGAACGCTATCATATACTCAGGTATTAAGATACAATAATTTCATTTCTCAAAACCAAATCAAATAACCATATGCAATAACACATATACATACATATAAATCATATCAGAATAGAGAACTGGGTTTAGCATGCATTTACAAACTTTACCTGGGATGTGTAGCTCTGCCATTCTAAATTTTCACTCTCAAGCTATATGGGTTCAACTCTCCTTTCTAAAATGGCCTCGATGCATGTTAGCCTCATGAACAAGAGAAAAACCTAAGATCGCTACTACATCTCCCAAAATATAAGTGTGACATCACGCACACGGTCACCATGACCAAGCCTCACATCAATAAATATGAGTTTCTAGTATTGGTGCCCCGGGGACCTACAACTTCCATGGCATTATTAACACAACCCATTTTAAGCCCATATTAAAACCTATTATACATTCCAACCATATACCAAGGAGTCTTTTGTTTAGGCATTATTCGTTGGTATCGTCATACCAAAATTAGAGGTTGTAAGTCTATCTTTTTATGCCATACCAAAACCATTAAACCAAGTTGACCTCAAAGTTTCAAATAAAAACAAACCTTGGCTATAATGTCCCTTAAAAACCATTTAAAACAAACCAACCAATTAAGTTCCATTACTTTGTATGAAATGCAAAGATTCCAAGAATAGTCATACCATGCAACAAAATCATTCTCAATGGCATTTTAACAAACGGGCTGAGGAAAGATATGTTTCAAAACCATAACCAAGTAAATTATGGAGGAATCCAAAGTACCCCTAAACCCATTTACCATAACCATGCATTGTACAATGACAAAATTATATTAAAAGCATGAAAGTGACATCACTAAACCATGAGAAACATTATTCCACCATGAACATCCAAAAATCCCAACCATTATTTCAAACCTCAACAATATCATAAAATTCATACATTAAAACACATTCTCTTTGTAAAATAATAATGAGGGGGGAGTAACATACCTTAGACACCAAGGAAGACGAAAAGAAACCACCCTTGAAAGCCTTAATTGATTATCTTGAAAAGAACCTAGCCTTTTTCTTAA
Source organism: Capsicum annuum (assembly GCF_002878395.1). NCBI lineage: Eukaryota > Viridiplantae > Streptophyta > Magnoliopsida > Solanales > Solanaceae > Capsicum > Capsicum annuum. The sequence continues at coordinate 206,832,749 of NC_061116.1, read as the reverse complement.
GAGAGATTTTTAAGAGTGTTTGATTTAGAAAAATAGGTTAATGATTCCCCAAAAGGTGTTTTATTTCATGGTATAAAAAGTAGTTATAAAAGGGAAATGTCTAGAATTCCCCAACTTAAAACTATGAAATTACCGTAGGTGATTATAAGTCGACCCCGTGAATCATGACCACAACATACGACACGTACCATGGAGTTATCACCAAATCAATAAGCTAGACACCCATACTTTATCCATCATATGGATCCCTAACCCCCTTTTATGACCATACCATATGACTAGTATGGTCTAGTCATACCCATGATAGAAACCAAGAGAATCTGATATTAGACAACGTATGACTCAACCTTACCACTCATAACATGTAATCACAGCTCTTAGTGAGACACTCATACTCATATCTAAGTCAAGTCACTAAGTTAAACACCCTAAATCTTGGCCTTTGCAATAATTCATGGGTTTTGGACATTCTATCCATGGTACGACTCATGGGTACGAATCATACCCTACAATACCATTTAGGATGCCTTTATTGTATGTTAGGCAGTCTGTTTTTGGTTGGGTTCTTCCCAAGGTATGAATCAATATCATGCTATTCAAAGTGAAGGATACGAGGTGTATGATGCCAAGTTGTATGATGCCAAGTTGTATGAAACTTGTGGACTAGTCTAGTTGAATCTATCCAAGATATGATTTATGGGTAATTTTCGTACCCTAAGATTTGAATTAGACCTAAGTGGTAGTATAATTGTTAGTATAGGGGACCATGGTGTGGTCTAGGGTATGAGTTGGTGTACTACTCGTACCCTAGGGTATGGCTTAAGGGGTTGGGTCGCACCCTCCTAAGACTTGGTTTTCAGATTTTAAGCTAAGGGTAGTCCAGATATTTCCCACCTCAACCCTTATGCCCCCATGTTATATAACTATTGGAGGTCTCTCATACCATACTTGGAAGAATAGAAACACTTCCAATTACTTACTCAAACTCACTCTTGGAGATTGGAGGCTAGGGTTTCTACAAGTGTTCTTTAAAGGGCTTAAGAGTAAACTTTCACTCTGAAATCTTTTTATATAAGGCATGCACTCCTCTCTCATTTTTAGTTCTGACTAAAAAAATAGATTTAATGTGTTTTATACTTGACTTATGAATCTTAAATAGTGGTTTTGAAAACATTGTTGAGGTTTCTAAAGCATATTGTAGAACATTGGTTTAAATTGTATTTTCACATGTTTTTGGTGATAGTTTACTCATGTTAGTGCTTGTTAGTTGTGGTTTAACAAACAGGTCATGGGTAACCCTTATTTTAATGTTTTATTTTTGGGTTTTGGTCTTGGTAAAGGTATTTGTAACACACCAAATCTGGTAACCAGAATGTTACATGGTGCTCATGCCCCCGAAGGACCACAAGCTAACTCATGACTGATATTTGTACCTGTATACATCATAATATACTGTATAATATAGAAACATGAACTGAAAGGACATAAGGTTAAAAACTGTGACATAATATCTGATGAAAATATAACATCTGAGTGGGGTATGAAATGCCCAAAACAAAACTAAAATAAGCTATCTGAACATACTGTAGTTTGAAAAGCCTCTAAATCATAATTGTTTGAATAAGGAGTTGATGGGACATGTCCCCAACTAACTCCAACTAATAAATTAGTTAATTACATAATAAAGAAATGATCATGTCCTCGAAGGATGAGGACTCACTTCTAACTCTAACTGCTGAGACTAGAGTGCTACTGATGCTCTGGAGCTCATATCTCTGAACCTATGGTATAAAACACCATAGTACGAATGCGTTAGTACGATTGAATATACTGGTATTCATTTGAGGTAGGTTAAATACATGGAGTTCATATGCATGAACAATAATAATAATAATAGTCTGACTGTAATAAGCATGAGAATACATGCATGAGACATAATAACTGACACTGATACCGTGATAACATGATTAGTGAATCTAAATATTGATAACATAAGTGACTATGTCTGACAGTCTTGATTTTGATGAAACTATCTGAGTTCTGTGCTAAGCTGAGTTGAATATATCTGACAGTCCTTAAATCTGAAGAACTATCTGAGTTCATTACTGATACTAATACTGAAACTGTGGAAAGTAGTTATCTAATCGACATGACCCAAATGCACTATAATAGCTAAGTTGGGGTCCAATTAGTGCCCTAATTTAAAGGGTGTAAGTATCATGCCACTTTTAAGAATAACATGTGAGTCACCCTAACTAGCAGGTTACTCTTATGAGAACGGTGGGAACTATCGACTAGCACGTTAAGCCACCTCATCTTCCCTCGACTAGCAGATATATTGTCTCAACCTATGTTGGCTATGTAGTTCTGGAATGTAAGAATTACTCCTAAGAATCACACCCTCAACTAGTAGGTGAGTTCCTATCTTTAGGTTCGCTCGGTGCTAATTTATACTCCTATCTGAATGGGCCTAGAACATGGATAACTGAACTAATTGGACTGAGTTTACTGAGTTCTGTTGAATAATGGAATATTACTAAGATTATTGAGTTTTCCTGAGTCATGAAATTGGCTGAATTCTACTGAACATGGCTTGACTGAGAATATCTTGAAAACATGATATTGGCTCTAGGCATACAGCAAAATTGTTGGGTACAAGTACCCCCAGGACTCGATGGAAATAAATTGACAAAGCATGACTTTCTTGAATACATGATTAACATCATAACTCCATAATTCCTTGACTCATGCATAGGTTTGTACATAAATGGGGATTTCATAATATCATACAAGTTAGGCACTTTTCCTTTACATAGGCAATTAATCAAAAACATTGTGAGCATAATATATGTAGACAACATTATACAACAAGTAAGCATCATTTTCAACTCTAATTTTTTCATTCAAGGGTAACTTTATCATTAAAGGTTTTAATCATAGGTTTACATGAATCTACACCTATACTAATCAATTTCACATAAAATTTATCACCAATAATGGATTAGAATTCAACTAGTCATTATAAACATTAACAAAAGTAAACCCAACATGAAATTCATAAAATTCATATACTTGAACTTTGAAAAGAGATTCTTGGTCTTCGGTGTTGAAAGGAGTCCATGAATGAGCACTATGCATACCTGGGCTATGAGTTTCCTGAATATTTGAGGATAAAAACTTAAATTCTTATCTTGGAATTAATAACCTAGGGTTTTTTTCTTCTTGGGGGATTGATCCTTTAGAGAAACCCTAATTTGTTTCTATAAAAAAATAATGAACTTCTGAGCTATGGTCGGGTGTAATTAGGGATTAAATCGGGTGGAAAAAAACCCAAATACCCTTTTAAAAATGGATTTAAAATAATTGAATAGGACATGCGATGGTGGTGCAACGGTCCATCGGTGGGTCAACGATCCGTCGGTCCTAACTGTCGCTCCTGGATAGAATAGAGGCTCACTGCCTCTCTTGCGACAGCCTGAGCGATGGTCCATCACTAACCCGATGGTCCGTTGGCCTGGTCCATCACTTCTAGGTAGAAGGTAGTCACACTACCTCACTGCAATGGCATAGGAGATGGTCCGTCGGCCTCCACCATCGCACCCGAGCAATTTTACTACCTTTTATATTCCGGCCATAAATTTCTCTTTTGAGATTGGATTTTGATGAAATTGGTATCGATGGAAAGCTTATGCAATTTCCCATGTGACAAAAAGTGAAAATCCTAAAAATTCCACGTGTACAAAATTGGATTCATCTTTCAAAGGAATCTTCTAACATTTTGAGATGATTTCAAGCTAGGAATAAGTACGAGGTATTACAATATCTACCCCTTGAGAACATTCATCCTCGAATGAGATTGAGAGTAAGGGGAGGAATATAAAATGACGTACATACTGAGCATGAATAACTAGAACATGATCTCATGGATGACATGACTGATAACTGAATATATCATACTGAACATGCATATCTGATGCATGTGTAACTGATTCATGAATGCATGATTGGGTATTCTTATGAACTAAGTTTTTCACAATGAGAATACATATCTGATGCATGATTACTTGACTAAATCGATACATGAATTCATGAATGAATATGCAATGGTATTTAATACCAAGTTTGTGATGGAATTCTGAACATGAAATGGATACCAAGCTTGTAACTAAAATCTGAACATAAAACTGAAAAACTTAAAGAGAACTATTACCTTGAGCTTTATTTGAGTTGGCAGAGAAGAGGTGAGGATACTTGGTATGCATATATCTTTTTTTCTTCCTAAGTATCTCCCTCGATGGAAAGATTTTGCCAAAGAACTTTGACTAGAGGGACTTCTTTGTTCCTCAGTCTACGAGTCTGATAGAATAGGATTTCCAATGGAATCTCTTTATAAGAGAGGCTATTCTGAACATCTATGCTCTGAATAGGGACAACAACAACTGCTGGGTCACCTATACACTTCTTGAGCAAAGAGACGTGTAAGACTGGATGAACTGAGGCTAGATCTGAAGGTAATTCGAGCTCATAGGCTACCTTACCAAATCAACTAAAAATCTTGAAGGGACCAACATATCAGGGATTGAGCTTTCCCTTCTTGCCGAATATCTTCATGCCCTTCTTGTAAGAGATTTTTAGATAGAAATAGTCACCAATCTTGAACTCGAGATCTTTTCCACGCAGATCTGCATAAGACTTCCATTGGCTCTGAGCAGCCCGGAGTCTTTCTCGAATAAACTAGACTTTTTCTAAGGAATCGAATACTAAGTCAGGCCCTATAACTGAGGCCTCACTAACTTCAAACCACTCGATTGGATATATACATATGCTACCATAGAAAGCTTCGAATGGAGACATCTTAATACTGGAATGATAGTTGTTATTGTATGAAAACTCAATCAAAGGCAACTGATCATCTTAACTACCCTTGAAATCAATTACACACGCCCTTAGCATATCTTCTAAAGTTTGAATGGTCTTTTATTCTTGACCATCTATCTGGTGATGAAAAGTTGTACTAAGATGAACTTGGGTACCAAGACCCTTTTGGAATACTTTTGAGAAATAAAAGGTAAACTGGGTGCCTCTATCTGAGATGATGGAAAATGGAACACCGTGCAATCTGACCAACTCTCTGATATAGAGTTTGGCATAATCCTCGGCTGAATAAGAGGTATGAACTGGAAGGAAATAAGCTGATTTGGTCATTCTATACAAATGACCCAGAATGAATCATAATGATGACAAGTTTGAGGCAAACTTATCACAAAGTCCATGTTCACTTCTTCCCACTTCCAAGTAGGAATAGTGAACTCCTGTATGGACCCACTAGGCTTCTAATGCTCTATCTTAACCTGCTGACATATAGATCACTTATCCACAAATTTTGCAATATCTCTCTTTATCCCACTCCACCAATAGACTTCTCACAAGTTGTGGTGCATATTTGTAGCCCCTAGATGAATAGAGTATCTTGCACCATGCTCTTCTGCAAGAATTCACTACCTTAAGTCATCTGTACCTAGAACACACAGATGACTCTAACAGCGAAGGACACCATCTCCCCCTTAGGAGAAAACCTCTACTTTCTGATCTTTGACTGACTCTTTCAACTTGACAAGGCTATGATCCCTATCTTTCTTTTCTTTTACCTCAAAAACTAGAGATGATTCTAAACTGGTCTGAACCCATATGTCACCCTCTTCTATATCGACTAAGCAAATGCCTATTCTAGCAAGCTGATGGACTTTCTGAGATTACTTCTTTTAAATATCCTCAACATAAGCAACACTACCCATATAAAGTCTACTGAGAGCGTCGGTCATAATGTTGGCCTTGACCGAATGATAAAGGACACTCATGTCTGATCTTTTAATAGCTCTAACCACCTTCTCTGGTGGAGATTGAGATCTTTCTGAGAAAAGACATACTGGAGACTCTTATGATCTATGAACACATATAAATGCACTCCGTATAGATAATGCCTCCAAATATTTAAGGCAAAAACTATGGCTGCTAGCTCAAGATCATAAGTAGGGTAATTTTTCTCATAGGGTTTAAGCTATCTGGAGGTGTAAGCTATGAACTTACTATGCTACATGAGGAAACAATCCAAACCTACTCTGGATACATAACAATACACTACGAACCCATCTAAACCAACTGAAAGAGCTAGAATTAGAGCTGAGGTGAGTCGAGTCTTCAACTCCTGAAAACTCTTCTCGCAGGGATCTGACCAATAAAACTTGACTTTCTTATGAGTCAATCTGGACATAGGGGATGCAATAGAATAAAATCCTTCAACAAACCATCTGTAATAGCAGCCAAACCCAAGAAACTCCTGATATCCAATGGAGAGACAAGTCTGGGCCAGTTTCTTACTGCTTCAGTGTTTTGAGGGTCAACCTTAATGCCATCACTAGAAATGATTTGACCAAGGAATGCTACTGACCTTACCCTAAACTTTCACCTACTAAATTTGGTGAATAAATGATGATCTCTAAGGGTGTGATGTATGATTCTGAGATGGTCTGCATGATCACATTCACTGTGAGAATAGACCAGAATACCATCTATGATGACTACGACGAACATGTCCAAGTACTGCTTAATCACACAGTTCATCAAGTCCATAAAAGCTATTGGGGCATTGGTAAGACCAAAGGACATGACTAGGAATTTGAAGTGACCATACCAAGTACGAAAAATTATTTTTAGAATGTCTCATTCTCTGCCTCTGAGCTGATAATAGCCAGATCTAAAGTCTATCTTAGAGAAATAGCTGGCACCCTAAAGTTGGTCAAATAAGTCATTGATATTTTAAAGAGAATACTTGTTATTGACCGTGATTTTATTAAGTTAGCGGTAATCAATGCACATCCTGATAGAATCGTCTTTCTTTTGCACAAATAAGACTGGTGCGCCACACAAAGACACACTAGGTCTGATGAATCCCTTAACTCAGATATCCTTTAACTGCTCTTTCATTTCTTTAAGTTCTACTGGTTCCATTCTATATGGAAGAATAGATATGGGCTAAGTGTTTGGAAGAAAATCAATGCCGAAGTTTATTTCCCTTTTGGGAGGAATTCCTTACAGATCTTTGGGAAAGATATCTGGATATTCATTCAAGACTGGGACTGAATCAAGACTGGGAGTTTCAGAACTAGTGTCCTTAACTCGAACAAGATGATAGACACACCCTTTAGAAATTATTTTCCTTACCCGAAGATAGGAAACAAGCTGACCTCTGAAAGCGGATACACTACCCTTCCATTCAAGGATCGGTTCATTTAGGAACTAAAACTGGACTTTTCTATTTCTGTAGTTGACTACAGCATAGAAGGAATTAAGCTAATCTATGTTGAGAATGATATAATAATCAGTCATCTCTTATTCGACTAAGTCTGCTAAAGTGACTTTCTGAAATATCATAACCGGGAAGTTCCTATATACCCTTCGAGCTATGATGGTTTTACCCACTAGGGTAGATACTAAAAAGGGCTCTGTCAGAATTTTAGAACTGGTTCCAAAATTCCCTACTATATACATAGTAACAAAATACAAAGAAGAACCTGGATCTAGCAAAGAATAAACATGTACATGAAAGATCTGTAATGTACCAGTAACTAAATCAGGAGAATTTTCCTTATCTTGCCAATATTGGAGAGCATAGAGTCTATTTAGGCATTGCCCACAAGTAGCAATGGAAGTGGCAGCCTGCTGATTTGGGCAACCAGACTGAGATGAAGAACGATTTTGCTGACCCTGGTAACCTGACTTGGGACAATCTCTGACTCTATGTCCTGTCTTGCCACATACGAAATAGACATCACTGCCAGCTGCAAGAACCCTTGTGATTCTTACCACAAGTCTGATAAAGGGGATAAGCTCGAGCATTGCTGACACTGCCCTAAGACTTAGAGCTTGGAACCCTATCTCGATTACCATCACTGAACTTAGGAGCTGGAGCACTAGCTGAAGAAAGAGCTGGAATTGATGACTTAGGAAGAAACTAAAAATGGTTTTATCTTTCTGATTTGGGTTGAGCAAAGTTGAAACTACCTGTCCTTGCTCTCTTATTCTGCTTCTCTCTCATATTAATTTTTTGCTTCTCTATCTACTGAGCATGATTCATGAGCCTGGCTAAAGTCATGTCACTATTCAACATCGCAGACCTATACTCATTGACCACACTATCAATCACCCCTGGAATGAAATTACTCATTTTGGCCCTACTGTCTACAACCACATGAAGGCATATCTGGCTAATTGAGTAAACTTAAGAGAATACTCTTTCACCATCATATTGACTTGATCAATTCTAACACCTTAGCCTCTCTCAGCTCTTAAGGAAAGAATTTATCTAAGAATGCAGTGACAAATTCCTCCCACTCAAAAGGCCCTGCATCATCTGGCCTTTTTGTCTTCCACTTCTTGAACCAAGTGTGAGCAACATCCTGCAACTAGTATTGTAATACCCCGTATTTTCAGGTTAGTCTTTGAACCGTTATTTCTATATATATAAGTTATAATCCAAGTGATTCTCATGTGAATATAAGTTCCATGATCTTTATACTCATTTGTAAAAGGCTCATGATGTTTAAAATGTTTATAGAAATCATTTAGAGCCAAGTTGAGCCAAGATACTTTGATTCATCCAAAATTTGGTGTTTGATTTTACAAGGGTCTACTTCAAACGTGTATAACCTTTTATATACATATAATTTTACATATAAAAGACCCACAAAATTGTAGATAATTGAATTAGCTTTCCAACGATACCAATTTTTCCAAAATCAGATACCCGAGAAAAAAGTTATAATTATTTTCGTGGGGCAGTAAGATCATATGATAAGCATGTGAAGCATGCTTCTCTGCGTTGGGATAAAGCATCCGAAGCATGCTTCTATGCACTGGGATAAAGCATGCGAAGTATGATTCTCTTCGAAGGGATAAAGCATGAAACGCATGCTTCATTGTTGTGCACTAAACCATACGACGCATGGTATATTCCACCCCTGCAATTTTCAGCTTTCAGTTTATGCGTTCAGAAGGTTATTTGGGTAATTTTCCCACCTATATATAGTCCATAAATACGGGATTTGCTCCCATTTAAACCAAAATACACCCATATTTCTCAAATTCTCTCAAGAACAACCAAGAACAAGTCTAGGGTTCAATTGGGGGTTTCAAATTTCAAGCCAATTTCACTACAATCTTCACGGATTATTAATCTAAGGTATGCGTAGTGTTCATCTATGGATTCAATTCGTTCATAGAGCTCAAGAATCATGCTTTTAAATGTTATTTTGTAAACTTTTTATGGTGATATGAGCATGTACTTGTTAATGATTGTTGATTATGTTTCAAGATGATGTCTAAGAATGTTTTCATGGAATATGTGTGGTTGTTAGTTGAAAAACATGAACTTTGGGTGGTTGGATATAATGCAAGTATAAAATCCACCTATGCCTTAAAGAATGCATGCAAGGTGTTTGATAAAATGCCTAGGATGCTAGAAATTCATATTTACATGATTCCATGATATCTAAATGACAAGTCCGTGTTAGCTATACACTCCAATATGAATTTCCGTGCTATTTATGGGTTGATATTGTTGTGGTATGAAACACATATGATAATGAAGATGTGAATTATGTACACGAAATATATCCATGTTTTTCCTACAATGTCTAAGATGTTGAATAAGTACCTGAAGTATAATATCCCCTACTTATTATATTATGAATTGTGGACTCAAATCTTGTGATCAAGTCATGTCATGTGTGTTAGTTTTCTTTCATCGAGTCCTGGGGCTATTCGTACCCAAAAACTATAGCTGTGTGCCTAAAGCCATGTAATTTTTCACGATATCCGAAATCAAGCTATGATTCAATAGGATTCAGTCAGTCATGTGACTCAGGAAAACTTAGAAATCTTAGCAGTCTCAGTACTCATTTAATCTCAGTTAATCTCAGAAATCTCAGTACCCATTAACTTCAGTAATCTCTATAATTTAGTAGTAATCTCATGAACTCAGTTATCTATCCGATATCAGTATTATTCCGTCAGCTACGAAACTCAATAAACTCAAAATCAGTTCAGTTCAGTTCAGTTAATTAGTACAGTCAGTTATTCATGATTCAGACTCTTCAGATGGTAGTAGAATTTAGCACCGAGCGAACCCAAGGATGGGAACTCACCTGTCAATTTAGGGTGTGATACTTAGCAGTCATCCTCGCATTCCAGAACTACGTAGCCAGCATAGGTTGAGACATATTAACCTGTCACACTACGTTTGATGAGGTGGCTTAACCTATCAGTTTAGGGTTTCCACCGTTCTCACTTGAGTACCTGCCAGATAAGGGTCACTCATAACTTGTCTCTACCAGTGGTGTGGTATTGATACCCTTCCAGTCAGGGCAGAGATTGGACCCCATCTTGGCAAAAATAGCACATATGAGGCATGTCAGTTAAATAACTACTTCTCACAGTCTCAGTTTCAGTCTTAGTCCCAGTCTCAGTAAGAGAACTCAGATAGTTCTTCAGATTTAGGACTGTCAGATACAATCACTCATGTATCAGTTATATCAGTTCTCAAAACTCATGTTATTAGTCATAGCAGTTATTATAATTCATGATATCAGTATTAAGATTCAGAACTATTAGATACAGTTAACCAGACCAGTTCTTCATAATCAGAACTGTCATATACAGTTATTCATGTATCAGTAACATAGTGTTAGTCCCTCAGTATCCAATAATATAGTATTAGATCCATCACTTATTAGTGATTTACATATTAATATCTATAAACTTAGTCATCCAGTATCTCAGTATTAGTAAACTCATATTGTCAGTATTCAGACTCAGTAGTCAGTATCACCACGAGTTCAGTTACAGTTTCTTATGCATTTATGTATTTTTACGTTCATATCAGTCAGCAGTATTCATGTATATAAACCCTATTGTATTTATCCTACCTCACTCGTATACTCAGTATATTCAGACGTACTGACACATTTGTGCTATGGTACTTTCTCTTATGTTACACCATAGGTTTAGAAGCACGAGCTCCTGATCAGCAATAGCATTCCAGTGTTCAGGAGTTGCAGTGAGTCCTTCTCATTTGAGGACGATATGATTATTATTTCATTTACTATTTTAGTTCAGTTGCTAGATGGAGTTAGTTGGGGACATATCCCATTAAATCCTTATTCAAACAGTTTAGAGGCTTTCAGACTTTAGCATGTCAGACTGTTATTTCAGATTTATTTTTGTACTGTATACCTTATTTTCAGTTATGTATTAGTATTGAACCTTATGGCCTTTCGTACATGTTTCCACAATATTATGTCATATTATGCAGTATACAGATATAGATATCAGTCATGGGTTAGCTTGTGGTCCTTCGGGGTCATGAGCACCGTGTAGCATTCCGAATTAGAAAATTAGGGCCTTACAAATATGCAGGTAGCTCATCACTCTCAACAGGTGACACCCCTATAATGTTAGTAAGCTTTTGAACCTGATCGATGAATTCCTGAGAGTTCTCATATGCATTATACCCGAGAAAGGATGAAGGATTCATTCAGGTAAAGTCTTGAATTCTGGTTGCCGCTGAATTGGCCACTAGGTTGGCCGGAATGACAGCTGGTCATTTATTCTGAGCATTAACTGACTGAGTAATAGTAGTGAATGCAGCTCTGAACTCTACATGAGAAACATGATTACCCAAAGGTTCTTCGAGCTGAGGGGCTGACTGATTCTCATTTCTTCTTTTAGGGGTCATATTTTATAGAGGAAAGAGAGAAGCAAATTGGACTAAGAGGTTGACTTGAGATTATGCTAACTAGCACGACATGAATACTTAAAGGAGGGAAACTGTTCCTAAAAGCTCTTATAGCCTCCTACACATAAATGTGCAGCTTTCAGACTTCCTAGAACTCTATAAAACCTTAGGCTCTGATACAAAGTTTGTAACACCCTGAATCTGGTACCCGGAATGTTACACGGTGCTCATGCTTCCGAAGGACCACAAGCTAACCCATGACTGATATCTATACTTTTATACTGCATAATATACTATATAATACAAAAACATGAACTAAAATCCCATAAGGTTCAAAACTGTGACATAATATCATATAAAAATATAACATCTGAGTGGAGTATGAAATACCCAAAACAAAACTGAAATAAGTTATTTGAACATACTGTAGTCTGAAAATCCTCTAAAACATAATTGTATAAAATAGGAGTTGATGGGATATGTCCCCAACTAACTCCAACTAATAAATTAATTAATGACATAATAAAGAAATCATCATGTCCTCGAAGGATGAGGACTCATTTCTAACTCATACTGCTAAGACTGGAGTGCTACTGATGCTCTGGAACTCGTGTCTCTAAACCTATGGTATAAAACACCATAGCGCGAATGCGTCAGTATGATTGAATATACTGGTATGCATGTGATGCAGGCTAAATACATGGAGTTTATATGAATGAACAATAATAATAATAGTCTAACTATAATAAGCGTGAGAATATATGCATGAGACATAAAAACTGACACTGATATCGTGGTAACATGATTACTGAATCTGAATACTGATAACATGAGTGACTATATCTGACAGTCCTGATTTTGATGAAACTATCTGAGTTCCGTGCTAAGCTGAGTTAAATGTATCTGACAGTCCTTAAATCTAAAGAACTATCTGAGTTCTTAACTAATACTGATACTAAAACTATGGGAAGTAGTTATCTAACAGACATGCCCCAAATAAGTTGTGGTCCAATTTGTGCCCTAATTAGAAGGGTGGCAATACCGCTCCACTAGTAAGGACAACATATGAGTTACCCTCAACTAGTAGGTTACTCTAATGAGAATGGTAGAAACCCTTGACTAACATGTTAAGCCACCTCATCTACCCTCAACTAGCAGGTGTGATGTCTCAACGTACGCTGGCTACGTAGTTCTGGAATGCAAGGATTTCTCCTAAGAATCACACCCTCAACTAGTAGGTGAGTTCCCATCCTTGGGTTAGCTCGGTGCTAATTTCTACTCCCATCTGAATAGACACTAAACAGGCTAACTAAACTGATTGGACTGAGTTTACTGAGTTCCGTTGACAGGAGGAATATTAATAAGATTATTGAGTTTTCTTGTGTCATGAAACTAAATGAATTTTACTGAATATGGCTTGATAACTGAGAATATCTTTAAAATATGACATTGACTCTAGGCATACAGCTAAATTGTTGGGTACAAGTACCCCCAGGACTTGATGGAAAAAAACTGACAAAGCATGACTTTCTTGAATACATAATTAACATCATAACTCCATCATTCATTGACTAAGACATTTCATCAAACACTTGGCATGCATAGGCTTGTACATAAATGGGGATTTCATAATATCATACTAGTTAAGCACTTTTCCTTTACATAGGAGATTAATCAAACACATAGTGAGATTAGTATATGTAGACAACATTATACAATAAGTAAGCATCATTATTCAACTCTAATTTTATTATTCTAGGGTTTAATCATAGGTTTACATGAATCTACACCTATACTAATCAATTCCACATCAAATTTATCATTAAACATGGATTAGAATTCAATTAGTCATTATCAACATGAACAAAAGCAAACCCAACATGAAATTCATAAAATCCATATACTTGAACTTTGAAAAGAGATTCTTGGGCTTCATGGATGAAGGAAGTCCATAAATGAAAACTATGCATACCTGGGCTGTGAGTTTCTAGAAGATTTAAGGAGAAAAACTTAAATTCTTGGATTGTAATTAATCACCTAAGGTTTCTTGTTCTTGGGGGATTGATCCTTAGGAGAAACCCTAATTTGTTGTTGTAAAAGAATAACGGACTTCTGAGCCATGTTCGGGTGTAATTAGAGATTAAATCGAGTGGAAAAAGACCTAAATACCTTTTAAAAATGGATTTAAAATAACTAAATGGGACATGCGACGGTGGGTGCGATGGTCCGTCACTGGGTGGGTTGATGGTCCATCGGTCTTGACCATCATACCTGGATAGAATAGGGGCTCACTGCCTCTCTTGCGATGGCCTGAGCGATGATCTGTCGCTAACCCGATGGTCTATTGGCCTGGGCCGTCACTCCTAGGATGAAGGTAGTCACACTGCCTCAATGCAACGGCGTGGGTGATGGTCCGTTGCTAGTCCTACGGTCCGTTGGCCTCCACCATCGCACCCGGGTGGTTTTACTGTATTTTGTATTTCGTCCACAACTTTCTCTTCCGAGATCGGATTTTGATAAAATTGGTATCGATGGAAAGCTTATTCAATTTAACACATTAAGAAAATGAAAATCTTAAAAATACCACGTGTAAAAATGTGGATTCATCTTTCGAAGGAAGCTTCTAACATTCTTGAGATAATTCCAAGCTCGAAAAAAGTATGGGGTATTACAGTATTCCCTCCATATGTTTGATAAAATGACTAAAAGAATGTTTTTACTTTATTTTTTAACTTATATTAAAACTATTGCATGGTATGGTTTTATTATGGAACCCTAAATAGATTTGGATAGTTATGCATGGTCTAAATGGTTTGAATGGTAAAAATGGTTTAAAAGTTTTTGAATGGCTTCAAATGGTATGAATGGTTTGAAGAGGTTAAATGGTAAAGCCTTGATGGCTATGAAATTTATTTGAATGAAAACCTTGCAAGGTACATGAGAATCCCCCAAGTGAACAAAATGATGGACTTGGTTTTAAGGTTTAATGTCTTGTGGGGTACAAGGGAATCCCCCAAGCAAAGCTTAGTAATGAAATACTTATGGTTTTAAAGGTATACTAAACCCAGTTTCCTTTCCCAACATGGTTATATTTATGTATGTATCATTGTTTTCACGACCCGAGACTACCACCTAGTCGTAACACGGTGCTTAGAACCACAAAAGATCCTAAGATAACCCATGTACTGGTATACTGTTTGACAAAATGATTTAAATTGTATGAAAACTAAATTTGCTGAGTGGAAACATGATCATGAGAAAATTGGAATTAATGTAATACTTATAAATTTTACAAGATAATGAACCTAAAGAACGAACTTGAATTACATAAATTACTCTAACTAACTATCTATGAAGCCTCTACTATACTGACATAAATAACTGGGAAATGCCTCTAACTACCTCAAATAAATACATATACATAATAAAACTGCAACACATGAACTGCAATGGATTGGAGTCTTCGAAATAATGGAACTCGTCACCCGTTGGCTTAATGTTAAGAACTGTTTGACACTTGTGTAGGGACTACATCTGGTACCTACATTATGAAATAATATAGCCACAAAATGCATATATGTGGTCAGTAAGTTGGAATGTACTAAGTATATGGATACATGCACTAAATCATGGAAATATTTAAAACATGCTTTAAAACTAAGGACATAAGTTATTTGCTGAAACATGTCTATGCATGAAAACTGTGAGTCATAGTTAGTTTTATATATCATGAGTTGAAAACAATTCTTTAAGCTGGGAAGCAATAATGTGAATATTGCATGTAAATCTCGTATAAAGCTGGATATGGTGTAAAGTTGTATTGAGGATCATGTATAAATAGTGAGCATGAAAAACACAAGCATGTAAAACGAATGCAACACCAAGCATAAAAGTGATCTGAAATAATCTATAAAAATTGAATAGCTTAATAACTGATATTTGTACACTCGATCATGCAAAACTAAGCTGACACATTCTTAAAACTAAATTGAACTAAAACTGTGGAAGCTATTATGTAACTGATATGCCCCAATCTAATATATTCAAGGTCCAACCTATAACCCTAGTTTGAAGGGTGTCATTACCTTGTCGTAGGTACTAAAACTGGCTAACAATGTGTATCCACAAGGTTGATGTCCCATAGGACTAGGGGTCACCCTCTACTAGCAGGTACCCCTAAAAGAGCATCAACCCTCTACTAGAAGTAAAACCCCTCACTAGCTACATAGTTCTAGAACTCAAGGACTGTTACTAAAGGTCACCACCCTTTATTGGTAGGTTAGCCCCATCCTTGGGTTTGATAGATGCCAAGTCCTACTCGCAACTAAAAGATACTTAAATACTAATGAGTTCATGCATTGAAGCTAATAAGCTCATCTCATGGTATTTCTGAAAACATCAGTCCATACAGAGTCTGAAGTAATCATAAACATAAAAACTTATAGTGCTCGACATGATCGTAAAAAATAGAGTTTAACAATAAAATCATGGGTTGACTAACTAAGTACTTAAAAAGTCTAAAACGCAAGTAAACATGTAGGTCTTGTGTGTTCATAACCTGCCAGCATTAAAGGATTATAGAATTTGATATAAACACTTAAAACAGTGACACAAGGTCATAATTCAAAGACCCAAAACATGACATATTTCAATAGTTAGATAAATTTCATGAATGTATCATGGGAACGAGTTAACATTGGGAAAATATCATGTTTAAGAATTTGGCATGATATTGATGAAACATGACATGGGGTTTTGGAAGTTCAAACATGTAGGAGTATGATTCTCATGGAGTAAAACTATTAGCATAACTTGAATATAAAAAAATGATGAAACATTGATGAATTTCAAAATTCACATTGAGAATAATCATAAATTAGAGTATATTCTTACTTGAACCAAAAAAAGAGGGTTTTTGGGCTCAATTGGTGAAAGGGGCCATCGATGAATACCCCGCGTACTTGAATTTCTTGATTTCTTGATGAAACCTTGAAATGGAAACTCTAATCCTTGAGCTATTGGGGAATAAAGCTTGAATTTTCTATTTTGGAAAGAAACCCTAATTTCTTCTCTTGAGTATGGAGAGGAGAGAAAACATTGAAAACTGAACAATGATGTAAAACTATCATTTATAAGGTAATTTAAGTCATGGGGGTAGGGTTTGAAGTGAGGAAAAGATCAAAATACCCCTAGGGAAACTAAATAAAATTGCAGAACTTTTCAGGTAATGACTTAGTTTGTAGCTTATCAACTACTTGATGACTTATTAACTTAGTCATAAACCTATATATGGACTTGGACACTTGATGGTTAAGGTTAATGACTTAGTTGATAGCTTGTCAAATAGTTGATGGCTTATCAACTTAGTCATCACCTTTTTTTAATGATCTGGTAAGGCTGACGTCGAGGTTGATAGCTCGTCACTTAGTTGATTGCTTATCACCTAAAGTCATCACCTTATAGCTGGATTTGGTCACATTCTAGTTAAGGATGGTGACAAGTTTGATATGTAATCACTTAGTTGATGGTCTATCACCTCAAGTCATCACCTTGTTAAAAGAGGGACACTTCGAAGTAAAATGAGCATAATTTTCTATTCAAATACCGGATTAAGGTGAAACTAGTTACGTTGGAAAAAAGACTCAAAGATATTTCTTTTTATATATAGTAGAACATCTTAATATTTGTATTATAGGATATAAACTCATTTAAAGTTGATCCTTGTAGGATCAAGTACAGAAACTCAATCGATACAAGTGTTCTCAACTCGATTTTTCCCTAAGTGCTTCCTATGAACATTTTTCACCTCGATATCACTTAACACACTAGGTAAATGATGATGATACATATATGAATATCCAAATATTTTGATGAGATCTTACACACATTGGAACAACGGTTCAAAGTCTTGGCCGAAAATGCAAGGTGTTACATTATCTCCCATTTGGAATAATTCGTCCTTGAATAATGGATAGGAACTTGTTAAAGTATTAGAAGTATGGAATAATCTACTCATGACATTTATGGTAATTAGGGATATAGATGAGCTAAAACATTATAACTTTTTTTATGAAACTGATTTCTGAGCTGACTTGACTTTATTGACTATAAAGTGTTGATTTATGCTGAGAGTTTAGAACTCACTTGAAATGTTCATGATACAATCATACACATAGAACTATAAAGTGATAAATAATGCAATAAAATTCCAAGAGATACTAAGGATGGTTTAAAGTATGTAACTTCTCATTAGAAATTATCCTAAAAAGCATATATTAGAATCAAGGGAAAAGGGTTTCATGGCATCGCCAAGTACATTATATAAGCATGAATCATGAGATCACGAGACTTACGTCGTACAAGGGGTATTACAATGTTTGAGGTAGAATACTTGAAAAACTAAGATCATGCACTGAACACTTATGAGTTGAATCATGACTACATATCTCAATCGGAGACATGATGCATGGACTAAACAAAATTCATAACTTGCATGGACGTGAATGAATTACCTCATGGAATAGCCATACTCATGAAACTTTATATAGTAAGATGAGATGGAAAGATAGAAATATATAGGATCTTATCTATCTGATTGCTATACTGAGTTATTGGATATACGAAGTAACTCATTCTGAAAGTTTATACTCAACTGGAGTATTTCTTCAACACTCTTTCTAAGAAGTAAAAATAACATTAGGGAGCAAAGAATTCTTGGGCATAATCTAAATAAGATATTTAAAAAAGGAATATCAATATGGCTATTACTCTGCAACATGGAACATAGGCCCATAAAACATAATCTAGGATAGAATTACTTGGCTTTAGACAATGCAACTCCTAACTGTTAAGCCTAGCCACACTTATCAAATACTCCCTCAACTATACTTTTTCCCTTAAATACTAAGCTTATTTGAGTCAACTTATAATTCTCACATGGGTACATATAACTACTTTAGCCAAAGTCTTAGTTGAACTACACACTCTCTCTATGTTCAAGTGTAACTCGAACTTAAAAAGTGCAACACATAATACCATAGCATTATGATAAACTATAAATTCAACTCCTCATATGTGTTTCACATTTTTCATCTCAAAATAATTCCTCATACCACTTTAAAAACTAAATTCAACCTCAATCTTCCTTCACAATTATAGCATTGGACTAAATAATCATACCACAATAGTTTTTCACCAAGAATCATTTACTCTCTCCCATCTAAAAAATTGTTCATCACCACTATCTTAACATAAATAGAGGTCATTAAAAGGTTATATTGTAAGGACCTGAAGCATAAAAAGAATATTATGCATACCTTGGAAACTTAATTTAGGCCTGAGGAATAGAGTATCCACCAAATGTATTCATTAAGGAAATGTGAACTGAGGACATACATGACATAATGCAAATTTTTGCTAGTCATTAATGTGGCACCATGAGTTATGGGAATTGAGCATATTGTAAAGCATGAGTACACAAGTCATGAGTTTCATGACCTGAGTTTGGAGTTCAAAAATTCATAAATATGATTTGTACTACTTAGTGAGCTAGAAATCCTTATACTAGGAATGAGGAGTGAATATAATTCTATATAAGTGCATGAATATGAACTGTGATTATGGAGCTGACGTGTAATGCATGCGTAGATGTCATGATGACTAAAGTACAAAGATCTACACTGAGATATGAATGGGCAGGGTATCTTCCACCCTAGTGTTGTTCTACAACACACTGACATCACTACTAAAATCTGAAAGCCTGACTTGATTTCTTATTCTATCATCTCACCCTTAGCTTTAAGTCATCATTCTATGTCTGTGGGCCCCTTTAATAAATTCTAAATTATATTGCAACCACTTTAATCAAGAGTAAGGGATATAACAATACACATCAATAATAAACTCACCCTGAAAGACTATACCTTAAAGTGTAAAACCCACTGCTAGTACTTTCTTATGGGATAAACTCTTTACTTTTTATAGCCCCAATAGTCATCATATAGTAACTTAAACACTTACTAACTTAGAATCTTCGGGAGTATCACCATACCTAGAGTTACACCATCTTGAATTTTAAACTATTCTTTTTGTTTTCTTAATCATCCAAGATTTCAATTTAGATTCTAACACCTAACATGGATATCCATAGAACTTCTCATACCATAATACCCATTTATTACTACTATATAGGAATCATGAACACTAATCCATCCAAAATTTTATGAACATACTCAACCTTAACAAACTCTTCTATCATTGTTGTCGCTGCCTAATCTCCATCCCGACTAAAGAATTAACATAATCAAAGTCTTACCTAACTGATAAATCTCTCTCAAAGTGCTATTAAACAAACTACACAATACCTTTCTGGCTCCATAGATTCATGATCTACTAAATCAAGATAAACACCATCCTCACTTTACTGTTGTTAAGCTTCTAGATTCATGCTTCGAACTCCAGGTCATATGCTATTATAGGATTCTGAGAAGGGATCTGAGGGAACAATTTAATTTGGCTTAGTATATGATTTTCGTGAATAGGAACAAACTCTTTCAAACTTTGGAACTTAAATTAAATGATGGGACCCTTTTTAAGCCCACATATAATCCCATAACTGTTTGTGGGGACTGTCTAATAAAACTCTATCTGTTGGAATTTAAGCTTAACTATTTCTGTTAACCCATTAATAAGACAGAGTTCGTGTGGATAAATCAAGGCAAGAATATGTATAATTTTCATAAATAACATCTCTACAATGCGATCTGAGATATAATAAAAGGGAGATATTTCTTAAATGCCCTATACCTTCTCTAAGAAAAGTACATACATCTTTGTACCATTCTGCAAGACTCTACTAAACACAGATTCATAGACGTCCTAGGATACTTTAACCTTGTGCTCTGATACTATGTTTGTCATGACCTGAGCCTACCACCTAGTCGTAACACGATACTTAGAACCATAAGTGATCCCAACATAACCCATATACTGGTATACCATTTGAGAAACTAATTTAAATTATATAAAAACTAAATTTACTAAGTAGAAATAGGATCATGAGAAAGTTTGAATTAATGAAATACTAAAAAAATTACCACATGATAAAATTGAAGATAGAACTTAAATTATGTGAATGATTCTGACTGGCCATCTATGAAGACCTTACTATACTGACTATAGATAGTTGGAAAATGCCTCAAACTACCACTAATCAATACATATGAAAAATCAAAATACAATACATGAACTACAATGGATTGGAGTCCCTAAAATTAGAGAATTTATCATTTGTTGGTTGATTGCTGAGAATTGTCTGAGCTTGTTGTGAGGACGACATCTAATACCTACATTATGAAGGAATGTAGCCACATACATATATATGTGGTCAGTAAATTTGAATGTACTGAGTATATGGATACATGCACTAAATTATTGAAATATTTAAAACATGCTTTAAAACTAATGACATAAGTTATTTGTTAAAACATGAATTTAAAATATGTTTATACGTGGTATATGGATACATGCACTAAATTATTGAAATATTTAAGACATGCTTTAAAACTAATGACATAAGTTATTTGTTAAAACATGAATTTAAAATATGTTTATACATGAAAATTATAAGTCATAGTGAGATTTATAAATCAAGAGCTTAAAACAATTCTTTAGGCTTGGAAGCGGTAACATGAATGTTGCATGTAAATCTCATGTAAAGTTGGATATTCTATAAAGATGTATTGAGGATCATGTATGAATATTGAGCATGAAAACATTATCAAGTAAAATGAGTGCAAGACCAAGCATAAACGTGTTTTTAAATAATCAATAAATCTAAATAGAAGAATAACTGATATTTGTACACTAGGTCACACAAACCTGAACTAATATATTTTTAATACTAAACTGAACTAAAACTGTAGGAGCTGTCATGTAACCGACATGCCCCAATCCAAGCTAATCGAGGCCCAATCTATAACCCTAGTTGGAAGGGTGTCAGTACTTTATTAAGGGTACTAACACTAGTTGACAATGTGGATCCTCAAGTCTAAGGTCCCATCGGACTAGGGATTCACCCTCTACTGGTAGGTGATCCTCCATCCCTGGGTTCGCTCGGTGCTAAATACTACTCCCAACTTAAAGACAAGGAAATACTAACTGGTGCATTCATTGAAGCTAATAAGCTCATGACATGGTCTTTGAAAACATCAGTACATACAGAATATAAAGTAATCATAAACATGTAAACTCATAGTACATGACATGATTGTAAAAAACTGAGTTTAATAATAAAATCATGGGTTGACTAACTCATTACTTGAAAATTCATAAATTTAATTAAACATATAGGTATCAAGTGTTCATAACTTAACAGCACTAAAGGATTATAGAATTTGATAAAAACACTTAAAATAATGACATAAGGTCATAATTAAAAGACCTAAAACAAAAGATATTACTATAGTCTGATAAATTTCATGAATGTAAACATGGGAATGAGTTACCTTGGGAAATATCATGTTTATACTGTTGAAAGCATTACTTGTGAATTTGACATGATATTGACTAAGCATGACATGGGGTTTTGGAACTTCAAGCATGTAGGAGAATGATTCTCATGGAGAAAAACTATTAGCATAGAATGAATGTAAAACAATGAGGAAACATAGATGAATTTCATAATTCACATTGAGATTGATCATAAATTATAGTAAAATTCATGTTTGAATGAAAAAAAGGTTTTTTGGGTCGCAATGGATGAATGAGACCTATTGATGAATACCCCACATACCTGAATTTCTTAATTTCTTAATGAAAGCTTAAAATTGGAACTTGATTTCTTAAGTTATTGGGGAAAAATCTTGAATTTCTTATTATTGGGAAGAAACCCTAATTTCTTTTCTCTTGAGCATAGTGAGTAGAGCAAATATTAAAAAAAGACTAATAATGTGAAACTATCATTTATAGTGATTTTTGTTATGGGGGTAAGGTTTGAGATGAGGAAAAGACCAAATTATACATAGGGAAACTAAACAAAAATTTGCAGAATTTTTTAACTGATGACTTAGTTGATAGCTTATCAACTAGTTGATGGCTTAAACACTTAGTCACAAACCTATATATGGACTTGGACACTTACTGGTTAATTTTGATGACTTAGTTGGTAGCTTGTCTATTAGTTGATGGCTTATCAACTTAGTCATCACCTTCTCTTAATAATCTGGTTAAGGCTGAAGACAAGGTTGATAGCTCATCACTTTGCTGATGGTTTATCACCTTAATTCATCACCTTATAGCTGGATTTGGTCACATTCTAGTTAAGGCTAATGATGAGGTTTATAGGTCATCACTTAGTTGATGGCCTATTACCTCAAGTCGTCACCTTGTTGATAGACAGACACGTTGAAATAAAATGAGTATAACTTTCTATTGCGATATCATATTAAGGTAGAACCAATTGTGTTGGAAATATGAATCAAAAATCTTTCATTTTATATATAGAAGGATACCTAAATCTTTATATTCTAGGAGATAAACTCTTTTAAATTTAAACCTTGGAGGATTGAATTCAAAAACTCAGTCGATACAAGTGTTCTCAACTCAACTTTGATCTAAGCTCTTTCTATGAATATTTTTCACCTTGATAGCACTTAATACACAAGTTAAATGATCATGACACATATATTCATCTCTAAATCTTTTGATGAGATCTTACATACGTAGGGATAGTTTAAAGTCTTGCCCGAAAATGAGAGGTGTTACAGTTGTGAATGTATATGGTTGGATTACTTGATTTCAAAGGTTTACATTATTTTCTTCATATCCTGATTGCATGCTAGCATCCACCCACTTTCCCACCTTCAGGCGCCAGTATCCCCACGTGATGTAGGAACTGGCCATACTACTCCTCCAGCTCATTGATTGAATTTGGGAACAGTCAGTGTTGGATTGAAGTGGTGAGCTTCCATAGTTCGAAAGGCCTCCATTTCATGTCATGGATTAATTTACATATATTTGTCTTTTCATAAAATTGATTTTTGGCAATAGTTGGGGGCATGTCCCGACTAGATACTCTTTGGTTTTGGTTAAGAGGCTTTGTATGTATAGCTGTGAACGTGGGTATGGATTGATCATGTATATATCTATATATATATATTAGGTTATTATTGTTTTTTGGTTATGGTTTTTGTATGGTTAGTGGTTTCAATTATTGGATGGATCGAGTTAGTTGTGTTGGCCTCGAATATAGGTTTATTCCAAAGTCATTATATGGTAATCACACAATCTTTTTATGGTGAAAGTTCATCCAACTCAAGGTATATGTGTTAGTTGGTTGGGGTGGGTATTGGGAGTGGTCTCCGGTCCCGATTGGACTTGAGATTGCATATTACAACAAGTCCTCGATTAAGGTCGTGTCAAGTTTGTATCTGAGCCTAGGTTTTGGTGTCATGGGGTGTACACAAAGACTTATCGAGTAGAGTATTGCTTATAGGTGTGTCATGGACCATACTTATAATCAGGAGGCAATGAGGCATTTTGGAATATTCCATTTTCTTGTTGTTCTACTTTCGGGTTGTGGAGTCTAAGGTCTTGAACTATTCCCTAAATCTTCTTTGGGTTAATTTTTTAAGTTATGTCCTCTCAATAATCTAAACTTCATGGAAAATAACCCATCCCACTCGAGGATAGACATGGATAGATATAGCCCAACTCATGAGGCACAAATTCGGTCAAGGGTCATAACTTTTGGTTTTCCCCATGGAGTCCCGCTGCTCTCCACTGACCCTATTTTGAAAAGTGGCACTCATTTTTGGTTACATCAAGGAGAGGCTGATAATATGGATTTTTGTCATTCTATTAATCTATTGACCCAGATAATGACAACTCTATCCCGCCAGTTAATCATTTTAGTATAGGGGAGAATAAGGCAAGGTTGGGTAATACGCAGAGTGAGAGGTCTCGATTTTCTAGAAAAAAAGGAGGCCAACATTATGGGTAAGTGGTCCAAGAAGAAGAGTTGGGTGGGTCCTTACTCTTGTTCTATGGCTAATGCTCCCTACCCGAAGCCGTTTAGAGACAAGCATTTTAAGATTGGAATTGCTTCTAGGGCACAAGGTACGCAACCTTAGGCCGATGGAGATAAATCCGCTCCATTCTATCATTCTTATAGATTTTGTGGTCGATCATACCATGGTTGTTCCGAAGAAGGGAGGAATCATTATTTTAATTTTGGTCAATTGGGTCATATGCAATGAAAGTGTCCTATAACGATTATCGCTTGGGTAAATAGGACACCAATTACCATCTTTATAGATCTTGCACCAAAAGGTATTGTTTCTAGCTTCGACATTGGTTGGGATTATCTTAATAACTTCACTATTCCTCAGAAGTCTAAGACATCTTCTGATGCTGACACTGGTATATTAAAAAAAATTGAGTTATGTGTGTATGGTTTTCTTGGTTTGGGGTCGCCTCTCTTTTGTGACCCCACTTGTGGTTGTGTATTTTGGTTTTTGTCCTATGGTTGTTTAGGATTCTTTTATTTTTATTTCTAACCGGGTAGGTGACTCCGCGATTGCTCCAAGAGTCTATAGGGGTGTGTGGTATCTATTGGTCTTAGTAGATTGGTTTGACTTAGATATGGTAGATTTCAATGTCATTTAGGGGATGGATTGATTATACTCATGTTATGCATTATTAGATTGTCAGATCCATAAGGTTATCTTTAGACTCCATGGTGAGTCAGTTATGGAATGGTAAGATGACTTAATTCCCTAACTACTAAGGAAAAGGTTATATCTTTGAACTCGGAGATTGGTGTCCAAGAGGTTTCTTTACCATTTGGTTAGGGTTAATGGTTCTAACTAGGAAGGTCTTGCTTTGAATTAGGTTTTGGTAATGCATGAATTTCTTGGGGTCCTTTCTAATGACCCTCGTAGTCTCTTTCTAATTTGGAGGTTGAGTTTGGGATTGGTCTTATTTTGGTCACTTGTCCAATTTCTATTCTTTATTTGTATAATGGTTACATTGAGTTAAAGAAGTGTAAGAGGGAATAGATTCCCTAAGAATGAATAGGTTGTCTGCGGGTGAATAGGGAATTTTAGGGTGCTCTTTATGTAGGGTGGACCATATGTGTATATTCTATATAGGGTAGTTTGGTGGTATTACATGGAGGTTAATAAACACTAGGCTTGAACCTTGATGCTTGATATTTGTAAAGAAAGTACATTAGCTCGGGAATAACAATGTATGAATTAAGGGGGTAAATTGGTAGGTTTAATATGGTGTGTTGGAAATGGTAAGGTGAATGTCTTGGGAAATACAATGGTGTGACAGTTATGACTTATAGGATAGGGGTACAGGTTGAACGGATGGATTGGGGTTCTAGTCATTAGACTGGACTCTAAGTAGCATTTGGTTGGATGAGGTTTCAGATATAAGAGAACAAAAAGTGTCCCTAATTACATCATTAGTGATACCTATTAGAGCGGAGTGTTATTCTTATAGGTGTCATGGGATTAAGGTCGAGGATTAATCTAAAATTTTCTTTTAGTGGTGGATTTTAAGCGAAGGTTGGGTTGCATATTTTAGTTATTCTCTTCTATCTCGGTTAAGAGGGTACTCTACTAGTGTTGCATGCATTCTTATAGCGTGTATGCCTAAGGTTCATAGTTTTCATTTGTGTTATTCCTTGGATATAAGTCTTAACTTTACAATACATTACCTATGGTATATGCAGTTGTGTTTCTTTTGGTGTCTAGTCCTAAAGACTCCTTTTATGGTATGCATAGGTCGAGATGGTTCTTCATTATAGTCTAGGTGGTTGCTATGAATTACTTAGTACCTATAATGTTGTGTCTTGTTTTGAGGATCTTGCCTGGGTGGCATGGATAATTCTTATAATTTTGTTCCCTAATGACCCTTCCAATGATTAGGGTGGTAGTGTCTTGGAAAGCATGGCGATAATTTGAAACGAGGAATGTAGAATTCCCTAAGTGGGGGAGAGTCTAAGGTGACTACTAGAGTTAAGGTTTTGGAAAGCGAGGTAAGGTTGTTGTCATGAGAAATGGGGGTAGCCGCTGGTAAAAAGCAATGGATGGTGTGGCTTTAGCCTTGGATTTTGATCTAGTTTTCGACATAAGTGTTTTTTCCTATCACTACTCTTGCAATACTCAACCTCTAAACCCCTTGATTCCTCTGATTCACTTGCCAAGGTTTGAGGTGTGTCTTGGGGTACCCTTTTCTTAGAGATCTCCTTTTGCATTTGCTTGAGCATTTTGGCTGCCATAGTACCTACACGAATAAATATTAGTCCCAAACAAATATGAAAACAATATGTAGAATCTCTCTCAAACGAGCCTTTTTATAATTTTGTAATTTTGGTAGGAAGGAACAATCATACCGTTGATCTTAAGAAGTCTCTTTCAATAGTACAGAGGGGTTTTCACATCATACAATTGAATATAAAGATAGTACCAAGATAGGATGATCATGGGGTGTCATCATCTGATGAACTTCTGCAACTTGACAAACTATTACCCACAACAATCCTATCCATGACTGTACATTGATACCTTGATCTTGGGTTGTGTAGTGGAGTTTACTCTAACACTTAATTAACTTCAAACACATATTGACCCATCTGACCCAAGTTAATCCTCTTTTTAACAAAAATAGGTATTCAGACATCCCTTGTTTGTTCACCTATTCAAACAATAATTTCATAAAACAAAGATTTTATAGAAATGTCAGATATTCTACTCTCTCAAAACTTAGATGAACAACAATCGTTAATTAACAAGATATTTTGCACTCATTACACATTAATTTTCAATATAGATAATTTTAAACCATGAGAGTTTAACTTACTATGTTTTTGGAGATTTCAAGTGCTAGTTGAGTGTTGAAGAGTTTGAAAACTTGAGGGAATAGTTGATTAGGGGTGTGCATCAGTTGGTTCAGTTTGGTTTTATGTATTATCTGTTTGGTTTATCAGTTATCAATTTTTAAATATGTTAAAATAATAATCAAATCAATAAGATATTTTTTATCGAATTTTGGTTTATCATTTTTAGTCCTTAACGATTTGATTTTTTGTTTAATCAATAACAAAATATGCATAAAATAGAAATAGTAGCAACTAACAAGAAAAAAAATGAGGTCTTAGTTGCAGGAAAAATCCTACATGATGTGTTTTATTTTATAAGAATGTTCAAGCTTGAATGGGTTTTCAGGAAATTGAATATGTTTATAGAAATGAAAGAGAAATATTAGATATATATATATATATATATATATAAGCAGTGGTAAAGTGATAATGTGGAATATTTTTATTGGGTGGCCAGTTTACCCAATAACCCAATAAGAAAAAAACAAACCGAACTAATAACCTAATAAAAAATTATAAAATTATTAAAAACTATTAACCCAATAACCAAATAACAATAAACTAATATCGATTTGGTTTATTGGTCGGTTCATTTTTAGCACACCCCTATAGCTGATTATGATTTAAATTGCACTAATTCAAAGTAAGATTTCATATGATTGAGCAATTAAAAGTGAAATTTAGTTTGAATAAGAAATGGGTTGTATCATGGAGGTCTCACCGAAGTATTTAAGCAAATATATCGATGATACCCTAACAACATATAGATATACAATGATGGTATCACAATGGACCGAAGAAATCCCCAATGTTATGATGTCAGCTTTAATATATATAGTTATGCTACCATTAATTAAAGACTGAAGCATAGATCAATGAAAAAGAGCAAATAAGTGAAAAAATTATATTATAGAGAGAACAAAGTTAAAGAAACAGAATCAAATGAAATTAGAAAAAAATAAATAAGTAGGAAAACAGAAATAAAAAGGACTAACAATATTAAATGAGAAGGCAGTAAAAAAATAAAGAATAATATGATTTCAAAAAAAAATGAAAAAGGAGGGAAAAAGAATTTAAAAATAAAAGGAGAAAAAAAGGAAAGAAAAAGAACAAGTAAAAAATTGAAAACCAAAGAGAAAATAAAAAATGAAATAACATAAAAATAAAAGGATCCAATAAAGGAGGAACAAATAGCAGGAGAAAAGATTTATAAAACACCCTCCATAAATGACAGATCATGAAATTAAATGTAAACTTCAAGAATTAAATAAATATATCCTAAAAAAGTCTCAAATATGGGTAAATATTAATAAAAAAGGCATATCTTAGATTCAAATAGCAACCCCATACTTTAATTTTTATTTGTACTCGAAAAACCACAAAACCTCTAAGTTTAAACCTTTCCTCAACTATGCAATTTCTTAGATTAACTTCACCTATACTTCAAATAAATTACAGGCTAGAGATTCTCAAACATTACATTAAACAATTCAAAACAAGAGACTCTCATCAAGATGATGCAACCTCTAAAACTGACACTCAAATATTATATATTAGGAAAATCATCACTCATTATTAAAATAATAAGTTGAATATAGCATGAATATTACGTCACCTGTGTTCTATCAATTCAAAAATATGCCCTCCCCCCCCACACACACACAATTCATAATGCATAATATTTTTGAGGCATATACATGAAATTAATTATCTTACTTTCTTAAAAAGATTTATATGTATGTGATGAGCCAAAATTTTATGGTTCATTAGCATTGGAGTGGCAGTCCGTCCGGCTATGCTTTATGGAGCAGAGTGTTGGCCAGTCAAGAACTCCTACATTCAACGATTGAAGGTGAAGGAAATAGGAATGTTGTGTTAGATGTGTGGACTTAATAGAGGGGATAGAGTTAGGAATGATACTATCAGGGAGAAGATGGAAGTGGCTTCGGTGGAGGACAAGATGCGAGAAGGAAGGTTGAGATGGCTTGGGCAGGTGATGAGGAAAGGCACGGATGCCCCAGTTTATAGGTGTGAGAGGCTAGCTTTGGATGGATTTAGGAAGAGTAAAGGTAGGCTAAATAAATGATTGATGGAGGTGATTAGACATGGAATGGAGCAACTACAGCTTACTGAGGACATGAACCTAGATAAGAAGGTGTGGAGGTCGTGGATAAGGGTAGAAGGATAGTGTGAGTGTGTGGGTTATAGAAAGGTATTAGAAGAGCTCTTTCATAGCTGGGTTAGTAATCCTAGGACTGTTTTCATTAGTAGAAGCCTCTAGTCAGAAGAGTTTGGGTGTGGTGGGTGTCTTTGGTCTGGAAGTATATGTTACTACAAGGTGGGTGTCCTATCTCTTATTTCTTATTTTGAATTGCTCGTATTTCTATTATTTCATATTTATCTGATATCTATTTTATTATTTCTTATTCCTTATTTATGTTATGTCATCCATCCTGCTTCATGTTTCACTACGGCCTTGTGTACTATTCTCTATTCTAAGCTGGGGGTCTACCGAAAATAGCCTTTCTACTTATTTGGAGGTAGCGGTATAGACTGCATACATTTACTGTAATACCCCACAAAATTCTTATGTTAACTCAGTCCTTTAAGCCTAATAAGGGGTCCCAAACATTTAGAAAATTTTAGCTAAGTATCAAGACTTAGAATCATTTTATCCTTCAAAATTTGGAGGATTTTATTTCCGACCTTCCCAGCCTTAGCTAGTCAATTTTTAAATTAATTCATGATCAGGGACACTTGTAGGTTATCTCAGGCGAGTTTTAAATTTTTTGTACTAGCGTAAGGCCGAGTTTTGATGCCCAAAATAGTGAAGGATTGCGATAGCCCCGTGTCGTGAGGGCCAATCAACCCAAGTAAAGGTAGTGCCACGATGGCTACTTGACCTGAATAGGGGTCACGTTGCGATGGATACTTAACCCAAGAAGGGGTCATGATCCGAGGGTAGCCCTTTTCAGCATTATTTTAATACGGGTTGTAGGGGCAAATGGGTCATTTTCCCTACCTTATTCAGCCTTCACACAAAATTAATCAGCCTATAGGGAAAAATTCATTCTTTCTCTCAAATTCTCTCAAGAACGAGCATTAGGGTTTTCCATTCAATATTTAAATCTTAATAATTCTACCATCAATCTTCTTAAAAACAAGCATAAAGGTATGTGAAGTGTTCATCCAAAGGACCTTTCACCCTTGGAGTTCAAGAAGCCCTTTTTAAAATATTAAATTATTATTTCTATGTTGTGGGTTGTTTGTATTCGGGTTAATCTTCTTGTGTGATTTCCAAGATGATGTCTTTAATGAATTTCATGAATTTATGTTAACATGTGGGTTAAAATATTTGAAATTGAAGTGATTAATATAGCCATGATGTATTGAATTATTATTCATGCCCAAGTATAATGTGATGTCTCCCATGTGTTTTCCAGAATACCTAAGTGAATTAAATGTGCAGTTTGATCCATTGTTGATCTTAATTATGAACTCATGAAAGAACTACATGTCTAAAGGACTCCCATGTTAAAGCTATGTCTTGAAGGTGTTTGTTGAAATGCCTATGTGAATTGTTAGTAGACTTATGATATGATAGCATACATCCCTATACATATACAAGTTCAAGATTTACAAGTGTTTGATGAAATGCCTTAGAAAGTGAATTTTGAACATGTAGCTATTATTGTGCCTTATGGATTTATGTTATTCTTTACTCTTTACGCTATCGAGTCCTGGGGGTATTTAATACCCAACAATTTAGCTGTATACCTAGAGCCAGTGTCAGTTATAGAATAGTCTTAGTTAGGTCATGATCAGTGGTACTTTCAGTTAGTTCCAGAATCAAGGAAAAACTCAGTAAACTTAGTACTAATCCAGTCTAGTTCAGAAACAGTTCAGTTAATACTAGTATGAACTAGGAAATCAGTTCAATATCTATTCAGTTAGGAGTAGGATTCAGCACCGAGTGAACCCAAGGATAGGGACTCACTTTCCAGTAGAGGGTGTGATTATTAGAAGCAATCCTTGCACTCCAGAACTACGTAGTCAGCGTAGGTTGAGACATCAAACCTGTCAGTCGAGAGTTTATAAGGTATTTTAACTTGTTAGTTGAGGGTTCCACTGTTCTCATTAGAGTACCTACCAAATGAGGGTATCTCTTAATTTTCCTTTACCCATAGCATGGTACTGGCACCCTTCCAACTGGGGTTACAGGTTGGACCCCAAAATTTATTTAGAAAAGGGGCATATCGATTAGATGCCTACCATAGTCTCAGTTTCAGATTCAGTCTCAGATTAGAACTCATTATAGTTCTACAGACTACAGGACTGTTAGATAGGTCATCCAGATAATTAGTAATACAGTATCAATAAACTTAGATATCAGTAAATTAGTATTCAGACTCAGTATCCAGTACCATCACAATTTCAGTTATAGTCTCTGTATGCATGCATACACTCCCATTTAGTCAGATCTATGTAATTCAGTTAGTATTGTTCATGCATCATGAATCTATGAATTTCGGCCTACCTCACTGAGCATACCAGTACATTCAAAGCACTGACGCATAATTTTTATGCTATAATATCTCATATCATAGGTTCAGACACACGGGCCCTAGAGCATCCTCAGTAATATAGCTCTCAGCAGATAGTGAAGTGGTGAGTCCACATATTTCGAGGACATGATTATTTTTAGCATTTTAGTTATTTCAACAGTCAGTCGGAGTTATTTAGGGACTTGTCCCATCAACTTCGTATTTCAGAAAGTTTAGAGGATTATCAGACTAGAGTGTTTTCAGACAGTTGTTTTCCAGCATTCAATTTTCTGTATACAGTATTGTTTTTAGATTTGAACCTTATGGAATTTTTTGCATTTACTTCCTTATTTTTATTTTACAATATTTTTATTATTCAGTGCTCACAGCAGGTACCAGTCATGGGTTAGCTAGTGGTCCTTCAGGATTATTAGCGTCGTGTAGCATCCGGTGTACAGACTCAGGGCATTACAAAACATGGTATCAAAGACTAAGGTTCAACAGAGTCCTATGAATTCTGAAAGCCACATCTAATAGAGTTTTGTGCATGGGTGTGTAACATGCCACACTTATGAAAAGGAGGCTATGAGATGTTTTAGGAATAGTTTCCCTTCTTTCAGTATTCATGTAATGCGAGTATCCATGAGCTCCAGTTAAACTTTCTATCTAATCGAAGTTTCTCTTCTATTTATAGATCGTGCCTCCCAAAATAACAAAGGGAAGAGGAACGAGAGACCAGCCAGAACCTCAGCCCGTCCAGCCAGATTCTATGGACAAACATGTCTCCTATGCTTAGTTCAGAACAACTTTCACCACCCTAGATCATGCTGTATAAGCCCATAATGAGCGTCTAGGTATTGTTCCGGCCAACCCAGTGGCCAACATAGTGGCTGCCAGGATTTGGGACTTCACTCGAATGAACCCTCCATCTTTCACCGTGTCTAAGTAAGATGAGGACCCATCAGGAATTTATTGATCAAGTGCAGAAAGTTACTGATATTATGGGGTTACGACTAATGAGAGTGTTAAGCTAGCTGCAAATCAGTTGTAGGATATGTCTCACTCGTGGTTCAAATAATGGAAAGCACAAAGAGTCACAGAGCAGGGTTCATGGAATGGGAGGAGTTTGCCACTACTTTTTTAGATAGGTTCTTCCCACAGGAGTTGAGAAAAGCAAAGGTTTTATAATTTATCAATCTGAAGTAGGGAAGTATGACGGTGAAAGAGTATTCTCTAAAGTTTACTCAATTAGACAAATTCGCTCCTCACGTGGTAGTAGATGCAGGTCTAAAATGAGCAAGTTTATGTTTGGGGTGAGTGATATTATGGTTAAGGAGTGTAGAACTGCGATGTTGATTAGTGAGATGGACTTTTCTAGACTGATGGTCCATTTTAAGAGCAGAAGAATAAGAAGAGAGAAGCAGAACAAGAGGGCTAGAACAGGTAGTTTAAACTTTGCTCAGCCTAAGTCAGAGGGTGGGAATCATTCTCAGTTCTGCCTGAAATCTTCAGTTCCATCCTCGTCTTTAGCTAGTGCTCCAGTTCCAAAATTCAAAGATTGAAAAAGAGATAGGGCATCAGGACCTAAACCTTGGGGTAGTGCAATCAGTGCCCGAATGAATCCTCTCTGCCAGCAGTGTGGCAGGAACCATCAGGGTGTCTGCAGAGTACGAAGTGATGTATGTTTTTTATATGGTAAGCCAGGCCACAGAGTCAGAGATTGTCCCAGTCAGGTTTCCAGGGTAAGTGTAACCGTCCTCTAGATTAGTCCGGTAACTCGAATCAGAGGGGTGCCTCATTGATAATGCGAAAACTTACACGTTAATTTAGTGAAAGGCGGTTGTCGTCAATATATTTACCCAACTTTAAAGTCAGGGTCGAATCCACAGGAAACAATGTGAGTGGCGATTAAACTAATTTAAAACTAAAACTACAAGTTAAATTCAAATAAGTGATACGAAAAGATAAAATGGGGGTTTTCAATTTACCAAGTGGTTTTTGGTACTTTAGTTTTAGTGTTTGTAGTCAAGAGTTTATAGAGAAACTAGAATTATGTTCACTAGGGCTTATGGCACATGACAAATGCTAAAGGTGACTCAAATTCTCATGGTGGTTAGGATAACAAGCCATCTTTATCGATGATATGCTCAAATGTCTCTCAAACTATTTAAGCGTCTAATTTCCTAATCCTCTCGGACTTAGGGAATCGCTATTCACTGCCCAGATTTTACCTCAGGTTAATCAACCTTATTACAGCGCTGATTATTAAATGAAGTATTTCTGAATCCTTTTGATAATTCACTTCCTACTGTATATGATTTCTTTCTCAAACAAATCAAAGTAGGTATGCCTACTGTTTGCAACCAACAGACATTAATTAAAATCTCAGAATTATCAAGAAATCCTAACACCTATTGAATCTTGAGTATTTAGGACCTCATCATGACCTAACCCTAGATCCCATAATTCAGGTTAATGGGGTTTAGCCACTCATGATGCTAAAATTGAAACAACTTCTTGTATCCATGCTTTGAAAGTTAAACTTACCACAAGAAGAATAATAACTAGTAAATCGCAGATTAGATCACAAAGGAAATCCCAAAATAATGGATATAATCTCTTCAAAATATTTGTTTTTTCAAGCCCAAAAATTAAAGAGAAAATATCAAAGTATATGCGTCTCAAAACTCAATGTGCGACTTATTGTGTGGAATAATAATACTAGAAAACCCTAAAACAAGGCTTTAAATTGTTTACCCTAATTATGGAAACAAAATAAATGTTACAGCTTTTTTTCTCGGAATAGACAACGACAACCGTGATAGCTTCTCAGGAGTCTGGCGACTTATCACGGATGTCGTCAGCTCATTTTGGCTTTTAGCTCTTGCTGTCTAAGATTGACGACCACGATGATGGCTTATCAGGATTTTGACGGCTTATCAAGAACATCGTCACATTTCTGCTCTAATTCTCATTTCCTTACTAAGTCTGATGGCATTCTTGACGCCTTATCACCATCCCCACGGCTTATCACAAAATGTCGTCATAGGTTTCAACTCAATCCAATTCTCTGGTTAAGGATGATGATATTCATGATGGCGTATCACAATTTTGACGTCTTATCACCAGATGTCGTCACAGGCTTCAACTCATGCAAATCTCTGGTTAAGGCTGATAACAACTGTGATAGCCTATCACAGGGTTGATGACTTATCACAAATGTCGTCAGCCACACTTCTCTTCAGATTTCTCCAGATTTCAACTTCTTTGCTTCCAAATCTTGTTCAATCTTGTTGGTTCTCTATCCCATCAGCTTAAACTGCAAAATCAAACATAAACAAATCAAAAACGACAAAAGTTGCTTAAGACTTCACAATTATTCTCAGTTAAAAGCCTTAGATGTGTTAGCGTCTGCTTACACAACAACTCCCTCAACTTAAAACAATTGCTTGTCCTCAAGCAACGACATGACACCATACTACGATGCTTAACCAAGACACACAAGATACCTATGACAGTCAATTATCAATTTTGGCTCAAAACACATTACCTTCTCCAAGTTCAATCACTTTAGCCTCAACTGTGTATATCAGTGAAGATCAACAATGTGACACACAGGAATCAAGATATGGCATCAAATTAGCAACAGTAACCATGCATATATACAAGTTACACTACCTAAACAAGTAAGCAACTAGCAATGCAACCAATGTTCCCTTACAACAAAGTAGTCCCTCTTCACTCATATATGAAATCAAGTATCTCAATGAGGGGATGGTCAAGAGACACTCACTCTCAAAAGGAAGTTCCAATCAATGTATTCCAAATACCATAAGCTTGCCCTTATTTTCATTGCCAAGGCTTTCAGACAGTTGAGTTCGGATCACTATAGGTCTTTTCTTCGGCTTTGTAATGTAGGCTTGGGGCTGGTATGATATGCAAAGATATTTAAAGTGACTATGCCTCCTTGGCACTACACTATTTTTGGGGTCTCACTGATCAACCTTTACTTAATTCTCTCCTTTCTTGATCACACATACTCCGGATGGATGTGGTATTTTTGACAATCATTTCTTCTTTTTTAAAACTTTTCTTTTCTTATTCTTTTTCCACCACACCCATCTTTTTATTCTTTTCTTTTATTCTATCTCTCTTCATACTCATTTATATCACGCACTCCTATGGTAGCAACCCTCAACTTAGGCGATTGCCTAAGTCAAAGTGCACAATGTCCAAGGAGAATCAGGGCCAAAACAGATTCATTGTAATACAAATTTGGAGGTGATAGGTATAATTAAAAGAATAGGCATTAAGGCTCAAAATCAGGATTAAGGGATATTATTCACACACGGAAGATCATTTAGGCTAAAAGTGGACTATTATTAACAACGGCCTAATATTCTTTCCTAACCGTTATCCTACAACCAAGGAAAGATAAACCGGGCAAGTTCTGGATTTAACACACAACGAAAACTAGGTAGCATCTCGCACACACATGGCACAAAGGTACATCAAAAGCTACTACCTATTTGGTTTATGAAATTGTTAGAAGTGATTATCATGTCCCTAGCACTAATTCCATAAAAAGATTCACAGTAGTCATATATAGATGCACATCACACAGTTACTAGATAGACAATTGGAGAGGTATTTATCATCCCCAAAAATCAACAAAAATAAGTCAACTACCGTAGATACTTATTTTTCTCCCAGTTAACCTAAACACATCACAAAATAAAACACAATACGTCTAAACATGCCGGCTCTACTAGGAACAAGACTCCGGGGGAAAAAAGGCACCACAACAAAAACCCTAAGAGGACATCAACACCTACAAGTAGCTCCACCCTCAACTTAAAATCATGCAATATCCCCAATGCGTTAAACCAAAATAAGAGAGTTAGAAACATACATGTGGTATCATGGGTGCGAAGATCTGATGTCAATAACATAATACGAATACAAACAACAAAATACCTTAGATTGCCTCCCAAGAAGCACTTAATTTAGTACCGCGGTACGACAAAATTTAGTCATCCTTTATCCCTCCACTTAGACGATGTGAATTATCGACCTATCTTTTGATCTATACATCTTTTAGGTCCATTGGGAAAATGTGAGGGCATGATAAGGAATGTTCTATCACGCCACTTCGAAGACTTGAACCGTTTGCCTAATTTTGCATTGAATTTTCATGTGGGATTATTAGGCAATGATGAGGATCTTAAAATTTCACTAAATGGACATCGATCTTTAAGCTTTTTGGCCTTCAAGATTGGGGCTGTAGTATACCTTTTTGGAAGGACAAACTCCAAAATGTAAGAATTGTCCTCCTTATTTTAAAAATTCATCATTTTCTTGGATGATTCGACTTTCATCACATCGACCAAGAATAATGTTGAAAAGTGGTTCAAATGAGGACCAACCCTCAATTTTGGAGTAGTATCCCTATTAGTATCTTTACCCCGAAATGGACTAGTGTCTTCACGAGAATTGTACTTGATTTCTTCTTTTGTCTCTAGCACCATTTTCTTAATCTTGGCATCATCCCTCATGGTTGGTTCGGTTGGTTGGAAAAATCTCTAAGGGTTGATCAACATCAATCTCCTCATCAGTATAGGATTCTTGATCCTCATTTTCACACTCTTTAGTGATTCTAAATGATTCCACAGACAAGATATCATCTAAACATAATGTAGAAGAGTGCTTTGGATGATTGACCTCGATATCCATGTCCTTATGAATGATTGGTCTCATGTCTTAATGCATATCACATATAATATCATACGT
Organism: Capsicum annuum; assembly: GCF_002878395.1. Taxonomy (NCBI): domain Eukaryota; kingdom Viridiplantae; phylum Streptophyta; class Magnoliopsida; order Solanales; family Solanaceae; genus Capsicum; species Capsicum annuum. The sequence continues at coordinate 206,794,735 of NC_061116.1, read as the reverse complement.
TTCTTTTTGGAGATCCAACATTTGTTGAAACATAACTTCAATGCCACTCTTTCCTGTGGTTCGTTCTTCCTTTACTTGATCATAGGACCTATAAAACTCATAAGAAGAACTAGAATTTGGGTTAGCACAATAGTGGGGAGGGGGCATTTGGGAAATCACTCTAATGTCCATCTTGACCACCACATACAAAACAATCATACTCCCCATAGGATGGATATTGTGCACACATCTCTCTCTGGGTAGCATATCTACAGTCTTGCCAAAAGAGAGGTCCATCACAATATGGACATGGATCATCAAGATACTATTTCCAACCACCAAGATTATGTTCATTCCACGATGCCATAGTAGTAAGTAAACTAAAATAAAAATCTACCTAACACAAGAAATAAATGAAAACCAAAAACAAATTTTACAAGTTTGAATTCAAGCAAGTAAGCTAAAATTCCAAACCAACTAAATACGCCAAATTGTTCCCCGACAACGGCACCATTTTTGGTAATGCTCAACTTACACGTTAATTTAGTATAAGGCGGTCGTCGTCAATATATTTACCTAACTTTAAAGTTGGGGTCGAATTCACAGGAAACAATGTGAATTGCGATTAAACTAATTTGAAACTAAAACTACAAGTTAAATTCAAACAAATGATACGAAAAGATAAAATGGGGGTTTTCAATTTACCAAGTATTTGTTGGTACTTTAGTTTTAGTATTTGTAGTCAAGAGTTTATAAAGAAACCAGAATTATGTTCACTAGGGATTATGGTACATGACAGATGCTAAAGGTGACTCAATATTCTCATGGTGGTTAGGATAACAAGCTATCTTTATTGATGACATGTTCAAATGTCTCTCAACCTATTTAAGCATCTAATTTACTAATGCTCTTGGACTTAGGGAATCGCTATTCACTGCCTAGATTTTACCTCAAGTTAATTAACCTAATTACAGCGCTAATTATTAAATGAAGTATTTCTGAGTCCCTGTTGATAATTCACTTCCTACTATATATGATTTCTTTTTCAAGCAAATCAAAATAGGTATGCCTACTGTTTGCAACCAACAGCATTAATTAAAATCTCAAAATTATCAAAAAATCCTAACACTTATTGAATCTTGAGTATTTAGCACCTCATCATGACCTAACCCTAGATCCCATAATTCAGGTTAATGGAGTTTAGCCACTCATGATGCTAAAATCGAAGCAACAACTTGTATTCATGCTTTGAAAGTTAAACTTACCATAAGAAGAATAAGTAGTGAATCGCAGATTAGATCACAAAGGAAATCCCAAAATAATGGATAGAATCTCTTTAAAATATTTGTTTTTTCAAGCCCAGAAAATTAGAGAGAAAATATCAAAGTATATGCGTCTCAAAACTCAATGTGCGGCTTCTTATGTTGAATAATAATACTAGAAAACCCTAAAACAAGGATTTAAATTGTTTACCCTAATTATGGAAATAAACTAAATATTACAACTTTTTTTCTCGGAATAGACGACGACATCCGTGATAGCTTATCAGGAGTCTAGCGACTTATCACGGATGTCGTCAGCTCATCTTGGTTTTTGGCTCTTGCTGTCTATGATTGACGACGACGATGATGGCTTATCAGGATTTTGACAGCTTATCAAGAACATTGTCATATTTTTGCTCTAATTCTCATCTCCTGTCTAAGTCTAGCGATATCCTTGACGCGTTATCACCATCCCGATGGCTTATCACAAAATGTCATCACAGGCTTCAACTCAATCCAATTCTCTGGTTAAGGATGACGATATTCATGACGGCATATCACACTTTTGACGTCTTATCACCAGATGTGGTCATAAGCTTTAACTCATGCCAAATCTGCAGTTAAGGCTGACGACAACTGTGATAGCCTATCATAGGACTGACGACTTATCACAAATGTCGTCAGCCACACTTCTCTTCAGATTTCTCCAGATTTTAACTTCTTTGCTTCCAAATCTTGTTGAATCTTGTTGATTCTCTATCCCATCAGCTTAAACTGCAAAATCAAACATAAACAAATAAAAAAAGACAAAAGTTGCTTAAGACTTCACAATTATTCTCAGTTAAAAGCCTTAGATGCGTTAGCGTCTGCTCACACATCACTCATCTAGTTCCACCAGTGGGGAGCGCCCCAATAGATTCTATGCTCTTCAGTCCCGATAGGATCAGGAAAATTCTCCTGATGTGGTCGCTGGTACGTTACAAGTTTATCATTTACATGTTTATGTTTTTCTAGATCCATGAGCTTCTTTGTCTTTTGTTACTCCATATATAGAAGTTGATTTCAGAGTCAGTCCTGAAATCCTAGCAGAGCTTTTCTCAGTCTCTGCCCAAGTGGGTAAATCCATCATAGCCTAGTGGGTATACAGGAACTGTCCAGTTGTGGTATCTCAGAAAGTCACTTCAGCAGACTTAGTCGAATTAGAGATGACTAATTTTGATGTCATTCTCAGCATGGATTGGCTTCATTCCTTCTATTCCTTAGTCGACTGCAGAAATAGAATTGTCTAGTTTCAGTTTCTAATGAGCTCGTCCTAGAGTGGAGGGGTAGTACTTCTATACTTAGGGATCAGCTCATTCTTACCTTCGAGCTAGAAAAATAATATCTAATGGGTGCGCCTACCATCTTTTCCTAGTCTAGGACTCCAAATAAGAAACCCCTACTCTTAAATCAGTGTTAGTAGCTAACGAATTCCCATAAGTATTTCCCAAAGATCTTTCTAGAGTCCTTCCTGAAAGGGAATTTGATTTCGGAATCAATCTCCCTCCAGATACTCAGCTCATCTCTATTCTGCCATACAAATGGCTCCAGTAGAACTCAGAGAATTAAAAGAGCAGTTAAAAGATATCCTAGATAAGGGATTCATCAGACCCAGTGTGTCCCGATAGGGCACACCAATTCTATTCGTTCTAAAGAAAGACAGATCTCTTAGAATGTGCATTATCTACAATCAGTTAAACAAAGTTACGGTCGAGAACAAGTATACATTTCCCAAAATCGATGACTTATTTGATAAACTTTAATGTGCCAGCTATTTCTCTAAGATAGACCTCAGATCTGGCTATCATTAGCTTTAAGTTAAGGAGTGTGACATCCATAAAACAGCCTTCAGAACTCGGTATGGTCACATCAAATTTTAGTCATGTTCTTTGGTCTTACCAATGCCCCAGCAGCTTCCATGGACTTGATGAACTTTGTGTTCAAGCAGTACTTGGACATGTTTGTCATAGTCTTCATACGTGATATCCATGTTTACTCCCACGGTGAACATAATTATGCAGACCATATTAGAAGAGTATTGCAGACTCTCAGAAACCATCAACTATTTGCCAAATTCATTAAATGCAAATTTTGGCTAGGGTTTGCTTAAGGTCAGTAGCTTTACTTTGCCATATAGTTTCCGGTGATGGCATTAGAGTTGATCCTCAAAAGACCAAAGCAGTGAGAAATTGGCCCAGACCCATATCTCCATCAGATATCAAGAGTTTCTTGGGTTTGGCTTGCTATTACTAATGATTTGTTGAGGGATTTTCATCTATTGCATCCCGTATGTCCATATTGACCCAGAAGAAGGTCAAATTTCAATGTAAGATTCTTATGAGTAGAGTTTTCAGGAGTTGAAAACTCGACTCACTACAGCTCCAGTTTTGACCCTACCAGATGGTTCCGATGGCTTAGTTATATACTGTGATGCATCAAGAGTAAGTTTGGGTTGTGTCCTCATAAAAAGAGGTAAGGTCATAGCCTACACCTCCAAACAGCTTAAACCCTATGAGAAGAACTATCCTCAGCAGTAGTTTTTGCCTTAAATATTTGGAGGCATTACTTATATGGGGTGCATGTTGATATGCTCACACACCATAAGAGCCTGCAGTATGTGTTCTCCCCAAAAGATCTTAACCTCTTTTAGAAAAGGTGGTTAGAATTGTTGAAAGATATCAACATGAGTATGTTATACCATCCAGGCAAGGCCAATGTAGTTTATGATGCTCTCTATAGGCTGTATATGGATAGTGTTGCTCATGTTGAGGACAGTAAGAAGAAGTTAGCTTAGGAAGTCCATCAGCTTGCCCGACTAGGTGCCTGCTTAGTCGACTTAGCAGAAGGTAGTGTATGGGTTCATAACAGTTCAAAATCATCTATAGTTTCTGAAGTAATGGAATAGCAGGATAGAGATCCCAGTCTAGTCAAATTTAAAGAATTAGTTAGAGATCAGAAGATAGGGGTTTTCTCCCAAAGGGGCTGTGGTGTTTTGCATTGGCAGGGTCGTCTGTGTGTGCCAGGTGTAGATGACTTGAGGCAGCGAATTCTTACAGAGGCGCATAGTAAGCATTACTCTATCCATCCAGGGGCCATGAAGTTGTATCATGATTTACGAGAAATCTATTGGTGGAGTGGGATGAAGAGAGACATTGCAAAGTTTGTAGCTAGGTGCTCTACATGTCAGCAGGTTAATATTGATCATCAAAAACCTAGTGGGTCCATGCAAAAGGTCAGCATTCCTACTTAGAAATGGGAAGAAGTGAACATGGACTTTGTAATGGGTTTGCCTCGTACTCGTCATCATCATGATTCAGTTTGAGTCATTGTAGCACTACAACATTTTAGTATTTTGGCTACATTAAATCTGGATCATGCTTGTAAAGTGTGGCCTGTACCATTTAAGACCATACTTTTAAAGTGTAGCCTAAGGTTTTAGTTTCTGGCCACATTACTTTTGAGAACGCTTAGAAAACATGGTCTTTAATTATACAGACCGCGCTTTATAAGTGTTGCCAAATCACGATATAATTGACAACACTTATTTACACATATGACTACAATTTTAAGTGTGGTATTATTATAATTCAAAAGACCACATTCTAGAAATGTGGCCTAAATTTTCATTAAATTTTTTCACACCCTCCAAAATATTTTACTCTCCTATTTATAATTGAAAAAAAAAAAAATAAGAACAGTAAATATTTAACAAATATATTGATCTTCTTTTTCCAAATATCTAAAAGATCACAAACTTACTCACTAAACCTTCTCCTTGCTCAAATATCTTCTCAAATCTCTCCAATCCATCATCTATTAAAGATATTTGCCCAAAATCATTGAATTTCTTGCTTAACTCAACTAAGTTAGCATATCAACCTAGAACCTAGAATATGGTGCTGGTAAGAGTTCTAGTGGATTAATTATGAGAGTTGTTTAGTGGTGGGTTAATTTGAGCTTTTTAAGAGGGTAAATTAAGTGAGATGTTATTGTTACTGCTAATTCATATGGCTCTTTCATGCTTGTTTCCTGCAATATGCTACTTATAGGGATTGCTGGTATGTTGTTCTACTCTTTATTCGTGTCTTTTTAACATTTCCTGAGTACAATTAGCAATAGATACTTGATCTGATAAGTAGAGTACAATAGAGATTTAAGGTTGTAGGAACTCTTTAGCTGTGCATATGATTTTCATAGTTCATAGAAGAATGCCATTTGTAGTGTCAGCGGGGAGAATTTTATTAATTCGTTTCTTGCGATAGAGTCTAACAGAGTAAAATTCAGCGTGATGACCTAAAACGTTCATCACGCTGAATAGATTGCCCATAGTTACTCATTAAAAGGGTAATACATTTTGAAAGCCATATGTGAGAAGTTTCCCAAATGTGCTTCTCGGAGGAAGGAGAAGTACTAACTTAGAAGGAATCTTAATTGAGATGGTGGACAAATCAAAAATCTCTTTTATTTTCTCTACAAACAAAGATAATGGCAAATTTGAGATATATTAGGATAAGTGGAATTGAGGAGACAGAGAAATCTTAATGTCTACGTTCTAGGTCAAGTCATTTTTCTGTAGATAGTGAAGATGGATTAGAACATTTACTAACTTCTTAGCTACAACATCGAGAAAGAATATGTCCTATAGCTCGTATACATTCTTTTAACAGGATTCTGAACTTATCACTTATAATTGACTCTTTATGATCTTTATGTGAAGAATTTTCTACAGCAAGAGCCCTATTGATGCAATTAGCATTGCTGACTTTTTATGATCACATGCTATGTTGCGCGGACACTTCCAGGTAACCTTTTGATATTTTAAACGGCCATTGAATCTACAGGACACTCTCTTCTCAATCGCAACCTAGTTTTGATTTAGATTCAAACTAGATTGCAATCTATTGAAAGAATTTCCTATAGCATATATGATCATCTCAGTTTCCTAAAATAGTTTGTCAGAAGTAAATATGTAGCACTATTTGCACTTTCAGCAGAATAGAAAAGTACCTCTTCTTTTTTCTTCTTACCTCCAGTGAATAACTTGTATCCACCATAGAAAAGCAAGCCCCAACCGAACAAAGATACAATCACAAAGACAGAAACTATTTTGTTACCAAAACTATTCTTGATGTTGCTCAGGTAATATATGTAATCCCTTACACTGACGATATATATAACTTATAGAAAATTGATTACATAGTTAACTTGCAGAGTCTAAACAAAATCATTTACGTCTGGTGATAGGTATGCCACAAGCATGGAGTAATTCATCAAGACCTCAAACTTGAGAACTTTTTATACGCCAATGCAACTGAAAATGCTCAACTAAAGGCCATTGGTTTTTGTCTTTCTATTTTCTTTGAACCTGGTAAGTCTTTGGAATTTAAGAGCTCATATCCTATAGTATATACTATATTGTTTCAATTTGTCCTTGTGATCATTCCTATTTATTTGTGTTGGACTTAAGTTATATATACATTATCACACTATCACAGTTAATATATACTATGTTTGGTTACTCAAAATTATTTATTTATTCGTGGTTAGGTCAGAGATTTGTTGAAATAGTAGGAAGTCTATATTACATGGCTCTAAAAGTTCTTAGACGAAATTATGGACAAAAAGTTGATGTTTGGAGTGTTGGTGTTATACTTTTACATTTTGTTATGTGGTGTTCCCCTTTTTTTGGAAGGTAAGTTTCAATTAAAAGTCCTTATTATTTCCTTGTAGTGATTTACTAATTGAGTTTATGAATAGTCTAGTTGTGTTTCCTTGATTTATGCGGTGTGATTAGCGCAGAAACTGAAGAAGGGATTGTGCACACAATAGTGAAGCAAACAATAGATTTTAACATATATCCATGGGCAAGAGTATCTGATAAAGCTAAGGACCTTGTCAAAGGAATGCTTGATGCTAACCCTTATAACAGATTTACTGTTGAAGAAGTCCTTGGTAAGCACTTTAATCTCCATAAATGTGTTTGTATAATAGGTGTAATTTAATCCGGCGTATGTAGTAGATAGCCTACCTTATTTTCAACTCTTGTTTACACTATGTGTGTTAAGCATGTACCTTCTTATAAATTAGTTATTTTCACCTCTTGTTTACACTATCTAGTAAGAATATTTTTAAGAAAAATGATCTAATTCGGTATTAAAAAATTATTTTTTTGTGAATTCATACTTCTCGAATTCATATATCCTATCCCAACTTGTTTGGAATTGAAGAGTAGCTATTGTTGTTGATAATTTATCCTGAATCTGTAATTGAATCTACTCGAACTCCTGTTTGTATCAATCTTGCTAGGTAAGTTTGATATTTTAGATTATTCTGATTGTTTTGGTAGTAGTAAAGTAATATCCGGACTCTATATGTTTGGTAGCTTTGCCTGTTCACAGTTTGGTAGTTTGTCATTTATCCTGTATTTGGTCTATCATGACCTTATGTGGTGATTTGTGTGGTTCATAATTCATTGTTGGTTGCTTGATTGACAACCTATGGTTTGTCCCCAACTTGGATTCGTACAAGTCCTATTTAAAATATAATCCATGACACTTTTTGTAGCATAATGGGGAATTTCTTGTAGCTGAAACATGTAACACAGAGCAAACAGATCATTGGGAAATCTTGGTTGCTTAATGTTTGTGTTATTGTTTTATTTTGTATTCTGTAGCATAGGACAAGCTACAATTATTTTCTTGTTTACTCTTATTGGTAGCTCATTGTTAGATGTTCTTTCACTCTCAATGTTGATCTTTCATTATCAGAACAAACAGATCATTGTATCTCCGCCAGTTTTCATCCTAATTTGGTTTCATTTCATTATCAGAACAAACAGATCATTGTATCTCCGTCAATTTTCATCCCAATCTGGTTTCATTAGGTTCTCTTGCATTGTGTAGTTCAATTTTTTTTACTATTTTTGCAGAGTATACACGTAAAGAATGACGCGTATCAGCCAATTAATATAATTCTCAATGTTTTAGAATACATTGGTAACTCATGTGCTTGATGCAAAAAATACTCCCTTTAGTATTCTACCAATGTATTCTTTTCTGTAGGCATCTCTTGGTGAGGCGAAAAGGATAAAGGTTCAGAACCTGTATTCTTGTCTGTGACTATTCTTTTCTTTAGTTTCTCTGCATTGTTTCTTAACTGTATTATTCATTTCCGGTTATCATCTCTTTCTTAAAATACAGCAAATATACATTTGTTGATCCTTGAAGGTCCAACATTACCTCATTTTGTTTGTCCTGGTTACTATCTGAAGAACAACCAAAATTTCTCTCTGATCATCGTTCCTGCAGATGTTTTCTAGTACTTTTCACGTACCTTCTGGAATTATCCTTTTTAAAATTTAAAATTGCTAGATGTCTGAATCTAGATAAAAATTAATTTTTTCGTTTGTGAAGATTGAGTCATGTCATCTCTTTTTGCAATGGAGCGAGTGCATGTTGCTTGTATAGATAGCAGTAGAAGAGGCGTAACTAGATTGCCATTAAGGTAGAGAAGTTGATCACATGCTTACAGTAGCAAATTTGTAAGTGTTGTCGCTTAACAAACATCAGTTAGGGGTATTTTGATGGAAAGAAAGCAAACTAAAAGGAAAATCCATAGTGCACCTAATACCTTATATATTTTTTATCTCTAAGAAGCAACAACTGCCAGCTTTGGCAAGAAACATATTCACCAAAAATATACTCTCTAGTCTCTCCGACCCAATTCATGTGTCACTGGTTTAAAAAAGAAGAAATTTTTAAACTTGTGGTCTAAACAAGCCATAAATTTTTGCATGGATATATATCATATTTCATTAGGGGTAAAATGGAAAGTGCAAGAGTAAATTGTTTCTGAATGTGGAAAAAGTGACATTCATGTTGGATAAACCATAAAGGAATGTGTGTCATATAAATGGAGCCAGAGAGAGTATATGCCAATTAACATTTCCCACCACTTTCTTTGTTACTTTTTCAAAATTATTCGTGAAGACTTTATTAGTTTCAAGCCCATTTCAGTTAGACACTCTTTTGCTTTCCTAGACTTAAGAATTGTCTTTGTCTTCTTACTCTTTTTCTTTTGTGTGGCAGGTGGTCTATTCCCTTGCATCGATGCTGGATGAAACATTAAGACCTAAGCTCCTCACTCTCCTTCCATGCATTTTCAGATTTGTTCATCGTTCGCATATTGCTTTAGCTGCATCTGGCTGTATTACAACTATGGCCAAGTCAATGAAATTGAATGTGATTGGCTAAGTTATTTAGAATGTGGTGCCTATGTGAGGTGACATTACATCTATACATTCTAAATAAGGAGATGGCATACTTGGCAGCTTGCTTGTCCAAGGACTTGGTATTGAGCTGGTTCCATATGTTCCCCTCTTAGTAGTTCCCCTTCTGAGATGTATGAGTGATTCAGATCATTCTGTCAGACAAAGTGTGATGCAAAGTTTTGCAACCCTCATGCCTCTACTTTTATTAGCACGTGGTGTTTCTCCTCTTGTTGGTCTTAGTGAACACCTATCAAGAAGATGTTAAATTTTTGGGGTAGCTAATTGACAGCTCTCATATTGAATATTATAAATTCTCAACATACCACCATAAGAATGGTTGACTGTCCTGTTTCTAGGTAATCTGGACCTCTTGTATTCAGCAGGTCTCAAGTGAGGAATTTGTAAATAGAGAAGAAACTGCAAAATTAGACGGAGATGATCAAGCCATATCAACCGAGTGTTTATTATCATATTCTTGTTCATTTTTTCAGAAGCTTTAGTTAGTTTTTCCTCTACAACGGGAACTGGTTCTCAATCTTCTTCCATGGGTTCTGCTTTTGGGACTTCTACCTCTTTAGCCTTTTGCTGTTCACTGGCCTCTATATATACTTGCTTCTTCTTTTTCTCAATAGCCTCAAGTGTTTCCACAATGTCAACTGTTATTGCCTGCTGCTCTGTCTTTTCCTCAGTAGGCTCTATTTCGGATTTTTTGTCTGAAGTTTCAACATTTCCACCCACTTGTTGGACCTCTGGTTCCCTTTTGATTATATCAGCATCTTGATCAAGAATACTTTAAGCTCTAGTTCAGGGGTATGTTCCTTGGCTAAAACAAAAACAACATACCCAATATATTCCCACATAGTTGGGGTCTGGGGAGGGTAGAGTGAACGCAGACCATACCACTATCTCAAGTGAAGTAGAGATGCTATTTTCGATAGATCCCCAGCTTAGAACCGGTAATAGTATGGTAGGTTCCTTGGCTAATTTTGGAATATCTTTGCTAGTGACAGACATTGCATGTGTTTCATCTTTTTTCTTAACTTCTTTAACAGTAGAAATTTTCTTGTCTGCTGTCTATTCTTCTGATTCTGCTGGAGTAGCAAGTATGATTTCCTCAGCTTGTGGCTTCTCTTTATCGTGAGTTGTGGCTGGTGATGGAATTGGTGGTTCATCAACCTTTTTTTACCTCTTTAGTTGCTAGGGTCAATGCTTCATCAGCAACTGGATTCTCTTCCTCGACGCTTTTATTACCTCTTATATTATAGTTGCTGGAGGTTCCTCAATCGTCCGCATCTCTTCTTCATTAGCTTTCTTTACTTCTTCCACTATTGTTGGAGCTGTTTCATCAGCTTTAGGCATCACTTCTTCATCAGCTTTCTGTACTTCTTCCACTCTACAACAGTTATCGATTCATGCTGCTCTTAGGGAGTATGACTATATGGCTCCAGTATAACTGAATTCCAAACACAAAATACCTCTATAACTACTTTATTCCTACATAACATAGTATTTTTGCTGACCAACGATTCATTCTGTCCAATATCTTCTCAACTAGAGGCAAGCACTAATTAATAGATATCTTCCTAGATAATAAGGCTACTCGCAAGTATTTTAATGGTAAACTCCCTTTTACATGTCCCAAACACTGCAAAATTTACTATTTGATAGAATTCTTAACCCCAGATATGTATATTGAGATCTTATCATTGTTGGCTTATAGACTGATGCCCAAGAGAACATATGAAAAGTAGATTGAAACATGCCAATAGAGACTAGATCAGCTTTACAAAAGATCAGAAGGTCTCTTGCAAAAACATATATGCATAACACCAAGTTTCTTGCACTTGGGATGATACTTAAAATCTGGATTAGTAGCCCACATACTCAGCTCTCTTTCTAGGTACTCCATAGAAATAACAAAGAGGTAGCGTAATAAATGGTTACCTTGTCTAATTCCTCTTTACCCATGACAAGGCTTTGTCAACGCTCCATTTAGCACCAAGAATATAAGACTGAGGTAACACATGGTCACATGCCATGGTCCACTGTATGAATCTGTGAGGGAACCCAATTCTGCCAGCTAGTGTTCTTGTGGATTGGGGGAGGCGAATCTTCTATTAGGCATAAACTTGGAGGTACCACGATGAGTTAAAAGAGTTTGGAGGTGAGTCTTCTTGCTTCCATGCATCCTCCTGAAATCTAGCTTTAGCCTCCTCCCACACACACCCATATATATGAGCATATTCACACACACTTATGTCTGGCATATTTATCTTTTCGCCTTATGCATGTTTTCTCGAGTCTTCAATAGTCTTTCACGCATTAAATTTATTGGTCTGAACATTTTGCGGCAACTATTTTCCACTTTGGATCAGTTAGTCACCTGTGGTCAACCTTCTGATGATAGTTTGTGGTAAGTTGATTTAAATTTATTGAGCTAGTGTTGAGAAATCGGCTTCTAGTGGCTAGGATACTTGATGATATTTTTCCTTTTGATTGATGTATGTGAGCAGGGTTGCACTTTTGGCATTTCATCTAGCACTAATAACTAATCCGCAAGAGGCATATGTCTTCTTGACCTTTGCTACCATGTAAATTGGAAGGAAGGTGTTAAATTCTCTAGAAGATACTCTGATGCTGCATCTATTTATGCACCTGAAATTTTAGATTCTCAGGATTCCATATCAGATGATGAGCTTGTGGAAAGAGTAACAAAGCTGGCAGTGCAATTGCAAAATTCTCTATATATTTTGACTGATAAAGACAGCCTCCAGGAAGCAATGTCCAGGTTCCCATGCTCTGGTTTGGTAAGTAAACCTTCTTCAGCTTCTAGATCTAGTTTGAGGAAACTTGTTAACTCCTACGACTTTTTTATTTTAACTTTATTGAATGCCTAATATATTTGTTCTGTACCCTTGTCATGCTTTGGAGTATTACTGGATGAATGTGAAAAATAGTATGACCATTTGAATGCCAACTTTTTCACATGTGAATCAAATTCATCATTTTTCATCTGAAAGTGGGCACTGATTTAGTCATTTTTATCTAAATAATATTGGAATATTTATTTATCTAAGGCCTCGTTATATTCATTGGGAAATATCATTTGAGCTTTTACATTTTAGAGATTGTGATTTAGTAGAAGCCCCTGCCTCTGCCAACCTATTTTGTCATGATTCTTCTTTGTGTTCTGAATAAAGTAGAACAAGAAGCAGTGTTTAAAAATTGTCAGTTTCTTATGGTGTTCATTGTTTTTGTGTGGCCTTTTATCTAACTTCCTTGTGTTTGCTGAAAGAAAAGCATCAAAAGTATCTATGAGATGTCCTGATATTTAAGTTGGGATCTAAACAGATATGCCATTAGACTTTTCAGACTTTTCTTTCACCTGGTGTGAGTAATGCCCAGGCTGTAAGAGGAAAAATTCTTCCGGCCCAACTCATGCTTCTGTTCATTAAAAGGTACTTTATCTTACAAATTCACAAGAAACTTAACTTGATTGAATGAATTAAAGAAAGTTTGGATTCTTATACTTCCTCATTCATGATTGAAAAAATATTTGTATATTTGTTGAGCATAATTTTACTTCTAATTATTTGTTTCATTTTGAATGTGTAGGATCAATGCGGGGGATCAATTTTGAATGGTGGGCACCACAACTCAACTGGATCTAGATTGAAGTGAATGATGAAGAATTTTTCAAATATTTTGATATACGTTTTATATATATTTGGTTTTGTGCGGAACTTGGTGCAATTTTTTATTATGGTGTTTTCTAATTAGTATGTAAAAGACATGATTTTTTAAAATCAAATCTATGCACTTCAATTATTTATTAGCTAATTGGTGTGTGAGATTATATATAAATATGTATGTTTATGTAATGTGCTTAGTGATGTATACATTTCGATCAAAATAATTATTTTTCAATTAGAAATTACGTACTAACATTTTATATGCCTAATGCCATTTCTGTAACATGTGACCTGAACTATTAAATTTTAGGTAATATTGCTATACTTCAAAAGTGTGGCTAAAACATGCTTACACTTTACAAGTGTTGTGATAGAGGATGTATAAAAGGATATGATTTTGAAGTGTGGCTAGTAAAAAAGAAAAGGCCACGTCTTTTAAGTGTTATGGAGGTGTTACAAAAGGCTACGCTTATGAAGCGTGCCCAATAGTAAAACAAAGGTAACTTTTTTTAAGTCTTGTTATAGAGGTGCTACAAAAGGTTACGCCTATGAAGCATGACCAATAGCAAAACAAAGAGAACATTTGTAAGTGTAACTTTATCAAATAAAAGTGTTGTCAATGACAAGCTCCAAAAGGATATGTTGTTCACCTCTTGTTTTTGGAAGGCATTCCAAAAGGGTCTTGAAACTCGAGTCCATCTCTGTACAACTTTTCATCCTTAGACAGATGGTCAAGTAGAAAGGACCATCCAGACTATAGAAGATATGTTGGGAGCATGTGCGATTGATTTTAAAGGTAGTTAGAATGACCACTTGCCTTTGATTAAATTTGCATATAACAACAGCTATCGTTCGAGAATTCAGATGGCTCTATTTGAAGTGCTTTATTGGAGGAGATGTAGATCTCCCATTGGTTGTTTTGAAGTGGGTGAGGCCGTAGTGGTAGGGCCTGACTTGGTATTTGATACCTTGGAAAAAGTTCAATTGATCAAGAAAGGCTTAAGACAGCTCAGAGCCGACAGAAATCGTACGCAGACGTGTGCAGAAAGGATCTCGAGTTTGAGATTAGTGACTATGTGTATTTGAAAATCTCTTCCATGAAAGGGGTGAAAAGGTTTGGAAAGAAGGGGAAACTCAGTACCTGATATGTCGATCCTTATTGAATTCTCAGCCGTTTCGGAAAGATAGCTTACGAGCTTGAGTTTTCTTCAGATCTAACTTCAGTCCTTCTAGTGTTTCATGTCTCCTTGCTAAGGAAATGTATAGGTGACCCAGCAGTCATAGTCCCAATAGAGGGCATATATGTTCAGAACAATATCTCTTATGAAGAAGTTCCAGTCGAAATCCTTTACTATCAGATTCGTTGACTGAGGAACGAAGAAGTCCCTCTAGTCAAAGTTCTTTGGTGGAATCAGTCCGTTGAGGGAGCTACTTGGGAAACAAAAGCAGATGTGCAAACCAAGTAACCTCACCTCTTCTCTGCCAACTCAAACTTAGCTCAAGGTAACAATTTTCCTTAAAACTTACTTAGTATTCCCTTGCAAAACTTGGTATCAGTTACCGTTTCATATTCAGTCATTCATTCATGAATTTTTTTCAGTCATGTATTCATTGCATATAGATATGCATATTTAGTATACAAACCCAGTTTGTCAGTATATTTAGTCATGTATTCATTACATTCAGATATGCATGTTCAGTATGAAAAACTCAGTATATTAGTAATTTGAATCATGTTTCATTGTTCTTGTCCAATAAATAAGTTCAGTACATTAGTAATCTCAGCTTAGTCAACCTCATGCAAGGACGAATGTTCTCAAAGGGGAGCTATTGTAAGACCCCACAAAATTCTAATCTTAACTCGGTCATTTAAGCCTACTAAAAGGTCCCAAACTTAGAAAATTTTAGCTAAGTGTCAAGACTAAGAATCATTTTAGCCTTCAAAATTTGGAGGATTTTATTTCCGACCTTCCCGGCCTTAGCTAGTCAATTTTTAAATTAATTCATGATCAGGGTCACTTGTAGGTCATCTCAGGCGAGTTTCAGATTTTTTGGACAAGCGTAAGGGCGAGTTTTAATGCCCAAAACAGTAAAGGGTTGCGATAGCCCCACATCGCGAGGGTCAGTCAACCCAAGTAAGGATCGCACTGCGATGGCTACTTGACCTGAATAGGGGTCACATCGCGATGGCTACTTAACCCAAGCAAGGGTCGCGACGTGAGGGCAACCCTATTCAGCATTATTTTAATACAGTTTTTGGGGGAATATAGATCATTTTCCCTACCTTATTCAGCCTTAACATGAAATTATTAGCCTGTAGGGCAAAATCTCATTCTTTCTCTCAAACTCTCTAAAGAACAAGCATTAGGGTTTTCAATTCAAGACTCAAATCTCAAGAATTCTACCATCAATTTTCTCAAAAACAAGCATAAAGGTATGTGAAGTGTTCATCCAAGGGATCTTTCACCCTTGGAGTTCAAGAAACCTTTTTAAAAATCTTAAAACATGATTTCCATGTTATGGGTTGTATATATTTGGGTTAATGTTGTTGTGTGATTTCCAAGATGATGTCTATAATGAATTTCATGAATGTATGTTAGCATGTGGGTTGAAATCGTTGAAATTTCAGTGATTAATGTAGCCATGATGTATTGATTTATTATTCATGCCCAAGAATAATGTGATGCCTCCCATGTGTTTACCAGAATACCAATTTGTGCAATTTGATCCATTGTTGATCTTAATTATGAACTCATGAAAGAACTACATGTCTAAAGGACTCCTATGTTAAAGCTATGCCTTGAAGGTGTTTGTTGAAATGCCTATGTGAATTGTTAGTATACTTATGACATGATAGCATGCATCCCTATACATGTACAAGTTCAAGATTTACAAGTGTTTGATGAAATGCCTCAGAAAGTGAATTATGAACATGTGGCCATTATTGTATATTCAAGATTTATGTAAATCTTTACTCTTTATGCTATTGAGTCCTGGAGGTATTTAATACCCAACAGTTTAGCTGTATACCTAGAGCCAGTGTCAGTTATAGAATAGTCTCAGTCAGGTCACGATCAGTGGCACTTTTAGTCAGTGCTAGAATCCAGGAAAAACTTAGTAAACTCAGTACTAATCCAGTCTAGTTAAGTAACAGTTCACTCAAGACTAGCATGAACTAGGAAATCAGTTCAGTGTCTATTCAGTTAGGAGTAGGATCCAGCACGGAGTGAACCCAAGGATGGGGACTCAACTTCCAGTAGATGGTGTGATTATTATAATCAATCCTTGCATTCCAGAACTATGTAGCCAGCGTAGGTTGAGATATCAAACCTGCCAGTCGAGGGTTGATGAGGTGTTTTAACCTGTTAGTTGAGGGTTCCACTTTTCTCATTAGAGTACCTATCAGATGAGGGTATCTCTCTAGTTTTATTTACCCATGGCATGGTACTGGCACCCTTCCAACTGGGGTTACAGGTTGGACCCCAAAATCTCTTTAGAAAAGGGGCATGTCGATTAGATGATTACCTCCCACAGTCTCAGTTTCAGATTCAGTCTCAGATTAGAATTCACAATAGTTCTACAGACTTTAGGACTATTAGATACGGCCATCCAGATAATTTGTAATACAGTATCAATAAACTTAGATATCAGTAAATTAGTATTCAAACTTAGTATCCGGTACCATTATGATTTCAGTTACAGTTTATGTATTCATGCATGCACTCCTATTCAGTCATATTCATGTTATTTAGTTAGTATTGTTCATGCATCATGAACCCATGCATTTCAGCCTACCTCACTGAGCATACCAGTACATTCAAAGTACTGATGCATGTTTTTTGTGCTATGATATCTTATATTATAGGTTCAGACACACGGGCCCCAAAACTTCCCCAGTAATACAGCTCTCAACAGACAGCGTAGTGGTGAGTCCACATATTTTCAGGACATGATTATTTTTAGCATTTCAATTATTTCAACAGTTAGTCAGAGTTAGTTGGGGACTTGTCCCATCAACTTTATATTTCAGAAAATTTAGAGGCTTATCAGACTAGAGTGTTTTTAGACAGTTGTTTTCTAGCATTCAGTTTTTTGTATACTGTATTATTTTCAGATTTTAACCTTATGGCAGTTTCTGAATTTACTTCCTTATTTTGTTATTACTGCATCTTTATTATTCACTGTTCATAGTAGGTACCAGACATGGGTTAGCTAGTAGTCCTTCGAGATTATTAGCGTCGTGTAGCATCTGGGGTACAGACTCGGGGCATTACAAAACATGATATCAGAGCCCAAGGTTCAATAGAGTCCTAGAAAGTCTAAAAGCCACATCTATAGAGTCTTGTGCATGGATGTATAATGCGCCAGATTTATGGATAGGCGGCTACGAGATGTTTTAGGAACAATTTTCCTTCTTTCAGTATTCATATAGTGTGAGTGAGCAGGAGCTCCAATTAAACTCTCTATCTAATCCAAGTTTCTCTTCCATTTACAGATTATGCCTCTCAAATTAACTAAGGAAAGAGGAATGGGAAACCAAATAGAACCCCAACCCATCCAGTTAGATCCTTTGGACGAACATGTCTTCCATATTGAGTTTAGAACAGCTTTCACTACCCTAGCTCATGTTGTAGAAGCCCAGAATAAGCGTCCAGTAGTTGTTCCAGCCAACCCAGTGGCCAACATAGCGGCTGCCAGGATTTGGGACTTTTCTCAAATGAACCCTCCATCTTTCACCAGGACTAAGTCAGATGAGGACCCATTAGGAATTTATTGATCGGGTGCAGAAAGTTACTGATATTATGGGATGACGACTAGTCAGAGTGTTGAGCTAGATGCATATCAGTTGCAATGGGAGGTGTTTGCCACTGCTTTTCTGGATAGGTTCTTCCCACAGAAGTTAAGGGAAGCAAAGGTTCTAGAATTTATCAATCTGAAGCAAGGCAGCATGACGATGAAAGAGTATTCTCTAAAGTTTACTCAATTAGCAAGATATGTTCCTCACGTGGTAGAAGATGACAGGTCTAAGATGAGCAAGTTTGTGTCTGGGTTGAGTGATATTAGGGTTAAGGAGTGCAGAACCACGATGTTTATTGGTAAGATGGACTTTTCTAAATTGATGGTCCATGCTCAACAGATCGAAGAGCAGAAAAATAAGGAGAGAAAGAAGCAGAATAAGAAGGATAGAACAGGTAGTTTCAACTTTGCTCAGCCTAAGTTAGAGAGTGGGAATCATTCTCAGTTTTGCCTAAAATCTTCAGTTCCAGCCCCGTCTTCAGCTAGTTCTCCAGTTCTGAAATTCAGAGATGGCAACAGAGATAGGGCATCAGGCCCTAAACCTTAAGGTAGTATTAGCAGTGCCCGAATGAATCCTCTCTTCTAGCAGTGTGGCAGGAACCATTAGGGTTTCTAAAGAGCAGGAAGTAATGTATGTTTTAGATGTGGCAAGCCAGACCATAGAGTCAGAGATTGTCCCCATTCAGGTTCCCAGGGTCAGCGTAACCATCCTCTAGCTTAGTCAGGTCGCCCGAATCAGTAAGGTGCCTCATCTAGTGCCACCAGTGGACAGCGCCCCAATAGACTCGATGCTCTTCAGTTCCGACAGGATCAGGAAAATTCTCCTAATATGGTCACTAGTACATTACAAGTTTATTATTTGCATGTTTATACAATGCTAGATCTAGGAGCTTCTTTGTCTTTTATAACTCTCTATATAGTAGTTGATTTCGTATTCAGACCCAAAATCCTAGTAGAGCCTTTCTCAATCTCTACCCAAGTGGGTAAATCCATCATACCCTGGCGGGTACAGTAGAACTGTCTAGTTGTGGTATCTTGGAAAGTCACTTCAACATATTTAGTCGCATTGGAGATGACTGATTTTGATGTCATTCTCCGCATGGATTGGTTTCATTCCTGCTATGCCTCAATCGACTGCAGAAACAGAATTGTCCATTTTTAGTTTTTTTAGTTTTCTAATGAGCCCATCCTAGAGTGGAAGGGTAGTACTTCAACACTTAGGGATTAACTCATTTCTTACCTTCAGGCTAGAATAATAAATCTAAGAGGTGGGTCTACCATTTTTTTCGAGTTCAGGACTCCAGATCAGAAAACCCTACTATTGAATCAGTGTCAGTAGCTTATGAATTCCCAGAAGTGTTTCCTGAAGATCTTTTTAGAGTCCCTCTTGAAAGGGAAATTGATTTCAAAATCAATCTCCTTCCAGATACTCAACTCATCTCTATTCCGCCATATAGAATGGCTCCATCAGAAATCAGAGTATTTAAAGAGTAGTTAAAAGATCTCCTAGATAAGGGATTCATCAGATCCAGTGTGTCCTCGTGGGGCACACCAGTTCTATTCGTGCGAAAGAAAGACGGTTCTATCAGAAAGTGCATTGACGACCGTCAGTTAAATAAAGTTACGATCAAGAACAAATAACCACTTCCCAAAATTGATGACTTGTTTGATCAACTTTAGGGTGCCAGCTATTTCTCTAAGATAGACCTCAGATTAGGCTATCATCAGGTCTGAGTCAGGGAGTGTGACATCCCAAAAATAGCCTTCAGAACTCGGTATGGTAAGATCGAATTCTTAGTCATGTCCTTTGGTCTCACCAATGCCCCAATAGCTTTCATGGATTTGATGAATCATGTGTTCAAGTAGTACTTGGACATGTTTATCATAGACTTCACATATGATATCCTTGTTTACTCCCGTGGTGAACATAATTATGTAAACCATCTCAGAATAGTATTGCAGACTCTCAGAAATCATCAACTATTTGCCAAATTCAGTAAGTACAAATTTTGGCTAAGTTCAATAGCTTTTCTCGACCATATAGTTTCTGGTGATGGCATTAGAGTTAATCCCCAAAAGACCAAAGCAATGAGAAACTGACCTAGACCTATCTCTCCAGTAAATATCAAGAGTTTCTTGGGTTTGGCTGGCTATTACCGATGGTTTATTGAGGGATTTTCATCTATTGTATCCCCTATGTCCAGATTAACTCATAAGAAGGTCAAATTCCAGTGTCAGATTTTTGTGAGGAGAGTTTTCAGGAGTTGAAGACTCGACTCACTATAGCTCCAGCTTTGACCTTACCAGATGGTTCCGATGGCTTTGTTATATAATGTGATGCATCCAGAGTAGGTTTGGGTTATGTCCTCATACAGAAAGGTAAGGCCATAGCCAATGCCTCTAGACAGCTTAAACCCCACGAGAAGAACTATCCTACTCATGATCTTGAGTTAGCAGCAATAGTTTTTTCCTTAAAGATTTAGAGGCATTACTTGTATGGGGTGTATGTTGATGTGCTCAAAGACCATAAGAGCCTGCAGTGTGTGTTCTCCCAGAAAGATCTTAACCTCCGTCAGAAAAGTAATTAGAGTTCTTGAAAGATTATGACATGAGAGTGTTATACCATCCGTCAAGGCCAATGTAGTTGATGATTTTCTCTGTAGGTTGTCTATGTGTAGTGTTGCTCATGTTGAGGATAGTAAGAAGAAGTTAGCTCAGGAAGTCCATCAGCTTTCCCGACTAGGTGTCTTCTTAGTCGACTTAGCAGAAGGTAGTGTATAGGTTCATAACAGTTTAGAATCATCTCTAGTTTTCGAAGTAAAGGAAAAGCAGGATAGAGATCCCAATCTAGTCAAGTTAAAAGAATTAGTTAGAGATCATAAGATAGAGGTTTTCTCCCAAGGGGGATATAGTGTTTTTCATTGGTAGGGTCATCTGTGTGTGTTGAGTGTAGATGACTTGAGGTAGCGAATTCTTACAGAGACGCATAGTACGCGTTAATTCATCCAGGGGGCCACGAAGATGTACCGCGATTTGTCAGAAATCTATTGGTGGAGTGAGATGAAGATAGACAATGTAGAGTTTGTAGCTAGGTGCTCTACATGTTAGCAGGTTAAGATTGATCATAAAAAACCTAGTGGGTCCATGTAGGAGTTCAACATTCCTACTTGGAAGTAGGAAAAAGTGAACATGAACTTTGTGACAGGTTTTCCTCGTACTCGTCGTTAGCATGATTCAGTTTGGGTCATTGTAGCACTACAACATTTTAGTCTTTTGGCTACATTAAATCTGGACCACGCTTGTAAAGTGTGGCCTGTACCATTTAAGACCACAATTTTAAAGTATAGCCTAAGGTTTTAGTTTCTGGCTACATTATTTTTCAGAACGCTTAGAAAGCGTGGTCTTTAATGATATAGACCGCACTTTATAAGTGTTGTCAAATCACGATATAATTGACAAAACTTATTTACACATATGACTATACTATTAATTGTGGTATTATTATAATTCAAAAGACCACATTCTAGAAACATGGCCTAAATTTTCATTAAATTTTTTCACACTCCCTCCAAAATATTTTACTCTCCCTCCTATTTACAATTGACAAAAAATAAATAAGAATAGTAAATATTTCGAAAATATATTGATCTTCTTTTCCCAAATATCTCAAAGATCACGGACTAACTCCTAAACCTTCTCCTTGCCCAAACATCTTCTCAAATCCCTCAAATCTATCATCTATTAAAGATATTTGCCCCAAATCGTCAAATTTCTTGCTCAACTCAACTCAGTTTGCATATCAACCTAGAACCTAGAATATGGTGCTAGTAGGAGTTTTAGTGGCTAAATTATGAGAGTTTACTAATGGTGATGGAGGGTAGATTGAGTGAGCTGTTGTCGTTACTGCTAATTCCTATGGCTCTTTCATGCTTGTTTCCTGAAATGTGCTACTTATAGGGATTGCTGGTATGTTGTTCTACTATTTATTTGCGTCTTTTTAACATTTCCTGAGTTCAATTAGCAATAGATACTTGATCTGATAAGTAGAGTACAATAGAGATTTCAGGTTGTAGGAACTCTTTAGCTGTACATGTGATTTTCGTAGTTCATAGCTGAATGCCATTTCCGCCGGGAGTATTTTATTAATTCATTTCTTTTGATAGAGTCTAACATAGTAAAATTAAGCGTGATGACCTAAAATGTTCATCACGCTGAATAGATTGCCCATAGCTACTCATTGAAAAGGTAATACATTTTGAAAGCCATATGTGAGAAGTTTACCAAATGTGCTTCTCGGAGAAAGGAGGAGTACTAACTTAGAAGGAATCTAAATTGAGATGGTGGATAAATCAGAAATCTCTTTTATATTCTCTACAAACAATGATAATGGAAAATTTCAGATATATTAGGATAAGTGGAATTGAGGAGACAGAGAAATGTTAGTGTCTACGTTCTAGGTCAAGTCATTTTTTTGTAGATAGTGAAGATGGATTAGAACATTTACTAACTTCTTAGCTACAACATCAAGAAATAAGATTTCCTCTTGCTCATATACATTTGTTTAATAGGATTCAACACTTATCACTTATAATTGACTCTTTATGATCTTTATGTGAAGAATTTTCTACAGCAAGAGTCCTATTTATGCAATTAGGCAGTGCTGACTATTTATGATCACATGCTATGTTGTGCGGATACGTCCAGGTAACCTTTTGATGTTTTAAACGACCATTGAATTTATAGGACACTCTCTTCTCAATCGCAACCTAGTTTTGATTTAGATTCCAAATAGATTGCAATCTATTGAAAAAAATTTCCTATAGCAAATATGATCATCTCAGTTTCCTAAAATAGCTTTTCGTAAGTAAATATGTTGCACTTTGGGCAGAACAGAAAAGTACCTCTTCTTTGTTCTTCTTACCTCGAGTGAATAACTTGTATCCACCATAGAAAAGTAAGCCCCAACTGGACAAAGATACAATCACAAAGACAGAAACTATCTTGTTACAAAAACTATTCTTGATGTTGTCCAGGTAATACATGTAATCCCTTACACTGACGATATATATAACTTATAGATAATTGATTACATAGTTAACTTGCAGAGTCTAAACAAAATCATTTACGTCTGGTGATAGGTATGCCACAAGCATGGAGTAATTCATCGAGACCACAAACTTGAGAACTTTTTATACGCCAATGCAACTGATGTCTTTCTATTTTCTTTGAACCTGGTAAGTATTTGGAATTTAAGAGCTCATATCTTATAGTATATACTATATTGTTTCAATTTGTCTTTGTGATCATTCCTGTTTATTTGTATTGGACTTAAGTTATATATACATCATCACACTATTACAGTTAATATATACTATGTTTGGTTACTCAAACTTATTTATTTATTCGTGGTTAGGTCAGAGATTTGGTGAAATAGTAGGAAGTCCATATAACATGGCTCCGGAAGTTCTTAGAAGAAATTATGGACAAGAAATTGATGTTTGGGGTGCTGGCGTTAAACTTTTACATTTGTTATGTGGTGTTCCCCCTTTTTTGGGAAGGTAAGTTACAATTAAAAGTCCTTATTATTTCCTTGTAGTGATTTACTAATTGAGTTTATGAATAGTCTAGTTGTATTTCCCTGATTTATGGGGTGTGATTAGCACAGAAACTGAAGAAGGGATAGCACACGCAATAGTGAAGGGAACAATAGATTTTAACAGATATCCATGGGCAAGAGTATCTGATGAAGCTAAGGACCTTGTCGAAGGAATGCTTGATGCTAATCCTCATAACAGATTTACTGTTGAAGAAGTCCTTGGTAAGCACTTTAATCTCCATAAATGTGTTTGTATAATCGGCGTATTTTAATCCAGCATATGTAGCAGATAACCTACCTTATTTTCAACTCTTGTTTACACTGTGTGTGTTCAGCATGTACTGTCTTATAAATTAGTTATTTTCACCTCTTGTTTACACTATCCAGTAAGAATATTTTTAAAAAGAATGATCTGATTCGGTATTAAAATTTATTTTTAATCACACTTCTCAAATTCATATATCCTATCCCAACTTGTTTGGAATTGAAGAGTAGCTGTTGTTGTTGATCATTTATCCTGAATCTGTAAGTGAATCTACTCGAACTCCAGTTTTTATCAATCTTTCTGGGTCAGTTTGATATTTTTGATTTATTCTGATTGTTTTAGTAGTAGAAAATTAATATCCAGACTCCATATGTTTGGTAGCTTTGCTTGTTCACATTTTGGTAGTTAGTCATTTATCCTGTTTTTGGTCTAACCCGACCTTATGTGGTGATCTGTGTGGTTCATAATTCATTGTTGGTTGCTTGATTGACAACCTATAGTTGGTCCCCAACTTGGATTCATACAAGTCCTATTTAAAATATAATCCAGGACACTTTTTGTAGCATAATGTGGAATTTCTGGTAGCTGAAACATGTAACACAGAGCAAACAGATCATTGGGAAATCTTGGTTGGTTACTGTTTGTGTTATTATTCTATATGGTATTCTATAGCATAGGAGAAGCTACAATTATTTTCTTGTTTTCTCATATGGGTAGCTCATTGTTACATGTTCTTTCACTCTCTATGTTGATCTTTCGTTATCAGAACAAATAGATCATTGTATCTCCGCCAGTTTCCATCCCAATCTGGTTTCATTAGGTTCTCTTACATAGTGTAGTTCAATTTATTTTGTCTGTTTTTTGCAGAGTATACAATAAAGAATGACGTGTATCAACCAATTAATATAATTCTCAATGTTTTAGAATAAATTGGTATCTCATGTGGTTGATGCAAAAAAATCTCCCTTTAGTATTCTACCAATGTATTCTTTTCTGTAGGCATCGCTTGGTGAGGTGAAAAGGATAAAGGATCAGAACCTGTATGCTTGTCTGTGACTATTGTTTTCTTTAGTTTCTCTGCATTGTTTCTTAACTGTATTATTTATTTTCGCTTATCATCTCTTTCTTAAAAATATAGCTACTATACATTTGCTGATCCTTGAATGTCCAACATTACCTCATTATGTTTGTCCTGATTACTATCTGAAGAACAACAAAAATTCCTCTGTGATCATAACTCCTGCAGATGTTTCTTAGTACTTTTCACGTAACTTCTGGAATTGTCCTTTTTTAAAATTTAACATTTCTAGATGTCTGAATCTAGAGAAAAAATACTCATTTCTTTTGTGAAGATTGATTCATGTCATCTCTTTTGCAATGGAGCGAGTGCATGTTGCTTGTATAGATAGCAGTAGAAGAGGCGTAACTAGATTGCCATTAAGGTAGAGCAGTTGATCACATGCTTAAAGTAGCAAATTTACAAGTGTTGTTGCTTAACTAACATCAATTAGGGGTATTTTGCTGGAAGGAAAGCGAATTGAAAGGAAAATAAATAGTGCACCTAATACCTTATATATTTGTTATCTCTTTGAAGCAACAGCTTCCAGCTTTAGCAAGAAACTTATTCACCAGAAATATACTCTCTAATCTCTCTGACCCAATTCATGTGGCACTAGTTTAAGAAAGAAGAACTTTTGAAACTTGTGGTCTAAACAAGCCATAAATGTTTGCATGGATATATATCATATTTCATTAAGGGTAAAATGGAAAGTGCAAGAGTAAATTGTTTCTGAATGTGGAAAAAGTGTCATTCATGTTGGATAAACCAAAAAGGAAAGTGTGTCACATAAATAGGGCCAGAGGGAGTATATGCTAATTAACATTTACCACCACTTTCTTTGTTACTTTTACAAAATTATTCGTGAAGACTTTATTAGTTTCAAGCCTATTTTAGTTGGACACTCTCTTGCTTTCCTAGACTTAAGAATTGTCTTTGTCTTCTTACTCTTTTTCTTTTGGGTGGTAGGTGGTCCATTCCCTTGCATCGATGCTGGATAAGACATTAAGACCTAAGCTCCTCACTCTCCTTCCATGCATTTTCAGATATGTTTGTCATTTGCATATTGCTTTATCTGCACGTGGATGTATTACAACTATGGCCAAGTCAATGACATTGAATGTGATTGGCTCACTTATTGAGAATGTGGTGCCTATGTGAGGTGACATTACATCTATACATTATAAACAAGGAGCTGGCATACTTGTCAGCTTGCTTGTCCAAGGACTTGGTATCGAGCTGGTTCCATATGCTTCCCTCTTAGTAGTTCCCCTTCTGAGATGTATGAGTGATTCAGATCATTCAGTCAGACAGAGTATGACACATAGTTTTGCAACCCTCATGCCTCTACTTCCATTAGCAGGTGGTGTTCCTCCTTCTTTTGATCTTAGTGAACACCAATCAAGAAGATGTTAAATTTTTGGACCAACTAATTGACAACTCTCATATTGACGATTACAAATTCTCAACACACCACCATAAGCACAGTTGACTGTCATGTTTCTAAGTAATCTGGACCTCTTGTATTCAGCAGGTCTCAAGTGAGGAATCTACAAATAGAGCAGAAATTGTAAAATTAGACGGAGATGATCAAGCGATATCAACTGAGTGTTTATTATCATATTCTTGTTCATTTTTGTCAGTAGCTTCAGTTAGATTTTCCTCTACAACAGGAACTGGTTCTGAATCTTCTTCCTTGGGTTCTGCTTTCGGGACTTATGCCTCTTTAGGTTTTTGCTGTTCTTTAGCCTCTAAATAAACTTGCTTCTTTTTTTTTCAACAGCCTCAAATGTTTCCACAATGTCAACTGTTGTTGTCTGCTGCTAAGTCTTTTCCTCAGCAGGCTCTATTTTGGATTCTTTGTCTAAAGTTTCAACATTTCCATCCTCTGGTTGAACCTCTGGTTCAAATTTGGTTATATCAGCAACTTGATCAAGAATACTTTGAGCTTCTGGTTCAGGGGTATGTTCCTTGGCTAAAACAACAACAGCAGCAACATACCCAGTTTATTCCCACATAGTTGGAGTCTGGGAAGGGTAGAGTGTACGCAGACCATACTACTACCTCAGGTGAAGTAGAGAGGCTGTTTCCGATAGACGTCCGGCTTAGAACCGGTAATAGTATGGTAGGTTCCTTGGCTAATTTTTGAATATCTTTTCTAGTGACATCCAATTTAGGTGTTTCATATTGTTTCTTAACTTTTTCGACAGTAGGAGGCTAAGTTTTCTTGTCTGCTGTATTTTCTTTTGATTCTACTGGAGTAGCAAGTATGCTTTCCTCAGCTTGTGGCTTCTCTTCATCGTGAGTTGTGGCTGGTGACGGAGCTGGTGGTTCATCAACCTGTTTTACCTCTTCAGTTTTTGGGGTCAATGCTTCATCAGCAACTGGCTTCTCTTCCTCGATGCTTTTCTTTACCTCTTATATTATAGTTGCTGGAGGTTCCTCAATCATCGGCATCTCTTCTTTATCAACTTTCTTTACTTCTTCCACTATTGTTGGAGCTGGTTCATCAGCTTTAGGCTTCACTTCCTCATCAGCTTTCTGTACTTCTTCTACTCTACAATTGCTATCTATTCATGTAGCGCTTAGGGAGTATGACTATATGGCTCTAGTACAATTGAATTCCAAACACAAAATACCTCTATAACTGCTTTATTCATGCATAAGATAGTATTTTTGCAGACCAACAATTCATTCTGTCCAATATCTTCTCAACTAGAGGCAAGCACAGATTAATAGATATCTTCCTAGATAATAAGGGTACTCACAAGTATTTTAATGGTAAACTCCCTTTTACATATCCCAAATACTTCAAGATTTACTATTTGACAGAATTCTTAACCCCAGATATGTATATTTGTTGGCTTATAGACTAATGCCCAAGAGAACATATGAAAAGTAGATTGAAACATGCCAATAGAGACTAGATCAGCTTTGCAAAAGATTAGGAGGTCTCTTACAAAAACATATATGCGTAACACCAAGTTTCTTGCACTTGGGATGATACTTAAAATGTGGATTAGTAGCCAACATCCTCAGCTCTCTTTCCAGGTACTCCATAGAAATAACAAAGAGGTAGGGTGATAAATGGTTACCTTGTCTAATTCCTCTCTACCCATGAAAAGGCTTTGTCAACGCTCCATTTAGCACCAAGAATATAAGACTGAGGTAACACATGGTCACATGCCATGGTCCATTGTATGAATTTGTGAGGGAAACCAATTCTACCAGCTAGTGTTCATGTGGATTGGGGGAGGTGAATCTTTTATTAGGCATAAACTTGGAGGTACCACGATGAGTTAAAGAGTTTGGAGGTGAATCTTCTTGCTTCCGTGCATTCTCCTGAAATCTAGCTTCCGCCTCCTCCCACACACACCCATATATATGAGCATATACACGTATTAAATTTATTAGTCTGAACATTTTGCAGAAACTATTTTCCATTTTGGATCAGTTAGTCACCTGTGGTTGACCTTCTCATGATAGTTTGTGGAAGTTGATTTAAATTTATTGAGATAGTGTTGATAAATTCGCTTCTAGTGGATGGGATACTTGATGATATTTTTCCTTTTGATTGATGTATATAAGCAGGGTTGCACTCTTGGCATTTCATCTAGCACTAATAACTAATCCGCAAGAGGCATATGTCTTCTTGACCTTTGCTTCTTTGTTGTACCATGGAAATTTGAAGGAAGGTGTTAAATTCTCTAGAAGACACTCTGATGCTGCATCTATTTATGCACCTGAAATTTCAAATTCTCAGGACTCCATATCAGATGATGAGCTTGTGGAAAGAGTTACAGAGCTGGCAGTGCTATTGCAAAATTCTCTAGATATTTTGACTGATAAAGAGAACCTCAAGGAAGCAATGTCAAGGTTCCCAGGTTCCCATGTTCTGGTTTGGTAAGTAAACCATGTTCAGCTTCTAGATCTAGTTTGAGGAAACTTGTTAACTCCTACGGCTGTTTTATTTTAACTTTATTGAACACCCAACA
This sequence comes from Capsicum annuum, assembly GCF_002878395.1. Taxonomy (NCBI): domain Eukaryota; kingdom Viridiplantae; phylum Streptophyta; class Magnoliopsida; order Solanales; family Solanaceae; genus Capsicum; species Capsicum annuum. The sequence continues at coordinate 206,765,784 of NC_061116.1, read as the reverse complement.
TATTTGTTCTGTACATTTGTCTTACTTTGGAGTAATACTGGACGAATGTGAAAAATAGTATGACCATTTGAATGCCAACTTTTTCACATGTGAATCAAATTCATCATTTTTCATCTGAAAGTGGGCACTGATTTAGTCATTTTTGTCTGAATAATACTGGAATATTTATTTATCTAAGGCCTCGTTATATTCATTGGGAAATATCATTTGAGCTTTTACATTTTAGAGATCGTGATTTAGCAGAAGCTCCTGCCTCTGCCAACTTATTTTGTCATGATTCTTCTTTGTGTTCTGAAAAAAGTAGAACAAGAAGTGTTTAAAAATTGTCAATTAATTATGGTGTTCATCGTTTTTGTTTGGCCTTTTATCTAACTTCCTTGTGTTTGCTGAAAGAAAAACATCAAATGTATCTATGAAATGTCCTGATATTTAATTTGGGATCTAAACAGATATGCCATTAGACTTTTCGGACTTATCTTTCACCTGGTGCGAGTAATGCCCAGGCTGTAAGAAAAAATTCTTTCAAATTCTTCCGGCCCAGCTCATGCTTCTGTTTATGAAAAGGTACTTTATCTTACAAATTCACAAGAAACTTAACTTGATTGAATGAATTAAAGAAACTTTGGATTCACATACTTCCTCATTCAAGATTGAAAAAATATTTGTATATTTGTTGAGCATAATTTTATTTTTAATTATTTGTTTCATTTTTAATGTATAGGATTAATGCGGGGGATCAAATTTGATTGGTGGGCGCCACAACTCAACTGGATCTAGATTGAAGTGAATGATTAAGAATTTTTGAAATATTTTGATATACGATTATATACATTTCGTTTTGTGTGGAACTTGGTACAATTTTTTATTATGTTGTTTTCTAATTCGTATGTAAAAGACATGTTTTTTTAAAATCAAATCTATGCACTTCAATTATTTATTAGCAAATTGGTGCATGAGATTATATATAAATATGTATGTTTATGTAATGTGCTTAGTGATGTACACATTTCGATCAAAATAATTATTTTTCAATTAGAAATTACGTATTAACATTTTATATGCTTGATGCAATTTCTGTAAAATGTGGTCTGATCAAATTTTAGGTAATATTGCTACACTTCAAAAGTGTGGCTAAAACGTGCTTACACTTTACTAGTGTTTTCATAGAGGATGTATAAAAGGCTATGATTTTGAAGTGTGGCTAGTAAAAAAGAAAGATCACATTTTTTAAGTGTTATAGAGGTGCTACAAAAGGCTATGCTTATGAAGCGTGCTCAATAGTAAAATAAAGGCAACGTTTTTTAAGTGTTGTTATAGAGGTGCTACAAAAGGCTACGCTTGTGAAGCGTGCCCAATAGCAAAATATAGACAACTTTTGTAAGTGTAGCTTTATCAAATAAAAGTGTTGCCAATGACAAGTTCCAAAGCGTGACCTTTATACCTTAATGACCACACCTTTTAAATGTAGCTGATATGGCGACATTTGAAAAGCGTGGCCTTTGATCAAAGGTTACGTATCTTTAGGCCACCCCCAAAAAGTGTTGCCTAAAAGTCCGAAAGTGTAGCCTTTGATCAAAGGCCACACTTTCTCCTATTTTATACCATACTTTACAAGAGTGGCAATAGGACTAAAATGTTTTAGTGTAGAAAGGATGACCAAATCAGCTCATTTTCTACCAGTCCATACCTCTTATTCAGCCAAGGATTATGCCAAACTCTATATCAGGGAGTTGGTCAAATTTCACAGTGTTCCATTGTCCATTGTCTCAGATATAGGTACCTAGTTCACCTCTCATTTCTGGAAGGCATTCCAAAAAGGTCTTGGAACCCGAGTCCACCTCTGTACAACTTTTCATCCTCAGACAGTTGTTTAGGTAGAAAGGTCTATCCAGACTTTAGAAAATATGCTACGAGCATGTGCGATTGATTTTAAAGGTAGTTGGGATGACCACTTGCCTTTGATTAAATTTTCATATAACAACTATTATTGCAGCATTCAGAGGGCTCCGTTTGAGGCGCTTCATGGGAGGAGATGTAGATCTCCCATTAGTTTGTTAGAAATGGGTGTGAGGCCGTGGTGGTAGGGCCTAAATTGGTATTTGATACCTTGGAAAAAGTTTAGCTGATCAAAGAAAGGCTTAAGACAGCTCAAAGCCGATAAAAATCGTATGCAGACGTGCGCAGAAAGGACCTCGAGTTCGAAATTAGTGACTATGTCTATTTGAAAATCTCTCCCATGAAAGGGGTGAAGAGTTTTGGGAAGAGGGGGAAACTCAGTCCCCGATATTTTGGTCCTTATAGAATTCTCAGTCGTTTCAGAAAGGTAGCTCATGAGCTTGAGTTTTCTTCAGATCTAGCTTTATTCCATCCACTGTTTCATGTCTCCTTGCTAAGGAAATGTATAGGTGATCCAGCAGTCGTAGTTTTGATAGGGGGCATAGACGTTCAGAACAGTCTCTCTTATGAAGAGGTTCCAGTCAAAATCCTTGACTATCAGATTCGTTGACTAAGGAACAAAGACGTCCCTCTAGTCAAAGTTCTTTGGCGGAATTAGTTTTTTGAGGGAGCTACTTGGGAAGCAGAAGAAAATATGCAAACCAAGTACCCTCACCTCTTCTCTGTCAACTCAAACTTAGCTCAAGGTAACAGTTTTCCTTAAAACTTACTCAGAATTCCCTTGCAAAACTTGGTATCAGTTACCGTTGCATATTCAGTCATGCATTCATGAATTGTTTTCAGTCATGTATTCATTGCATTCAGATATACATATTCAATATACAAACCCAGTTTATCAGTATATTCAGTCATGTATTCGTTCCATTCAGATATGCATGTTTAGTATGAAAAACTCAGTATATCAGTAATTTCAATCATGTTTCATTATTCGTGTCCAATAAATAAGTTCAGTACATCAGTAATCTCAGCTTAGTCAGCCTTATTCGAGGACGAATATTCCCAAGGGGGAGATATTGTAAGAACCCTTAAAATTCTTAGCTTAACTAAGTCCTTTAAGCCTACTAAGGGGTTCGAGACTTAGAAAATTTTAGCTAAGTATCAAGACTAAGAATCATTTTAGCCTTTAAAATTTGGAGGATTTTAGTTCCGACCTTCCCGGCCTTAGCTAGTTAATTTTTAAATTAATTCATGATCAGGGTCACTTGTAGGTCATCTTAGGCGAGTTTCAGATTTTTCGAACTAGAGTAAGGGCGAGTTTTGATAGCTCCGCGTCGCGAGGGCCAGTCAACCCAAGTATTGGTCGCACCACGATGGCTACTTAACCTGAATAGGGGTCACGTCACGATGGATACTTAACCCAAGCAGGGGTCGGGATGCGAGGACATCCCTATTCAGCATTATTTTAATATGGGTTGTGGTGGCAAATGAGTCATTTTCCCCACCTTGTTCCGCCTTAACACGAAATTAATCTGCCTGTACGGCAAAATCTCATTCTTTCTCTTAAACTCTCTCAAGAACAAGCATTAGGGTTCTCAATTCAAGATTCAGATCTCAAGAATTCTACCATCAATCTTCTAAAAAACAAGCAAAAAGGTATGTGAAGTGTTTATCCAAGGGCCCTTTCACCCTTGGAGTTCAAGAAAACCTTTTTAAAATCTTAAATCATGATTTCTATGTTGTGGGTTATTTGTATTCAGATTACTTGTTGTGTGATTTCCAAGATGATGTCTTTAATGAATTTCATGAATTTATGTTAGCATGTGGGTTGAAATCTTTGATATTAGAGTGATAATAAAGCCATGATGTATTGAATTATTATTCATGGCCAAGTATAATGTGATGCCTCCCATGTGCTTGCTAGAATGTCTAAGTAAATAAATTGTGTGATTTGATCCATTGTTGATCTTAATTATGAACTCATGAAAGAACTGGATGTCTAAAGGACTCCCATGTTAAAGTTATGCCTTAAAGGTGTTTGTTGAAATGCCTATGTGAATTATTAGTATACTTATGACATGATAGCATGCATCCCTATACATGTACAAGTTCACGATTTATAAGTGTTTGATGAAATACCTCAAAAAGTGAATTATGAACATGTGGCCATTGTTGTGCCTTCAAGATTTATGTTACACTTTATTCTTTACGCTATGGAGTCCTGGGGGTATTTAACACCCGATAATTTAGCTATAAACCTAGAGCAAGTGTCAGTTACATAACAGTCTTAGTCAGGTCACGATCACACTTTTAGTCAGTTTTGGAATACAAGAAAAACTCAGTGAAATCAGTACAAATCCAGTCCAGTTAACAGTTCAGTCAAGCCTAGTATGAACTAGGAAATCATTTCAGTGTCTATTCAGTTGGGAGTAGGATTTAACTCACCTACTAGTAGAGGGTGTGATTCTTAGAAGTAATCCTTGCATTCCAAAACTACGTAGCAAGCATAGGTTGAGAGATCAAACCTGTCAGTCGAGGGTTAATGAGGTGTTTTAACCTGTCAGTTGAGGGTTCCACCGTTCTCATTAGAGTACTTGCTAGATATGGGTATCTCTTCAGTTGTCTTTAGCCGTGGCATGATACTAGCACCCTTACAACAGGCGTTACAAGTTGGACCCAAAAATTAATTTAGAAAAGGGGCATGTCGGTTAGATGATTACCTCCCACAGTCTCAGTTTCAGATTCAGTCTCAGATTAGAACTCAGCATAGTTCTACAGACTTCAGGATTGTCAGATACGGTCATCCAAATAATCAGTAATACAGTATCAGTAAACTCAAATATCAGTAAATTAGTATTCAGACTTAGTATCTGGTATTATCACAATTTCAATTACTGTCTACGTATTCATGCATGCACTCCTATTCAGTCATATCAATGTTAGTAAGTTAGTATTGTTCATACATCATGAAGCCATGAATTTTAGCCTACCTTAATGAGCATACCAGTACATTCAAAGTACTGACGTATGCTTTTTGCGCTATGATGTCTTATATTATAGGTTCAGATGCACGGGCCCCAGAGCATCCTCAGTAATATAGCTCTCAGCAGACAACGTAGTGGTGAGTCCTTATATTTCTAAGACATAATTATTTTTAGCATTTAAATTATTTCAGTAGCCAATCGGAGTTAGTTGGGGAATTGTCCCATCAACTCCATATTTCAGACAGTTTAGAGGCTTATCAGACTAGAGTGTTTTCAGATAGTTGTTTTCCAGCAATCGGTTCTCCATATACAGTATTGTTTTCAAATTTGAACCTTATGACAGTTTCCGCATTTACTTCCTTATTTTGTTATTACAGCGCCTTTATTATTCAGTGCTCACACCAGGTACTAGTCATGGCTTAGCTAGTGGTCCTTCGGGATTGTTAGCGCCGTGTAGCGTCTGGGGTACAGACTCGGGGCCCCAGACCTCACTTTATGTGAATACACTAGGTTTTTTTGTTGTTGTTGTATTAACCAATACTTAATACTAAATTAATGTCCCCAATGCAATTTTTTAGTCATTTTTTATGTTAGTTTGATTGAAATGTAGATGTTGAAGTCAAAATACATCCAAGGAGTTGAAAAATGTCAAAAGAAGAAAGACATGGGAAAAAATGAAAAGAAAGAGTTAGTCCATCACCAAAGAATCAATTTAGTATTACAGAAATGATCTTCATATTGCTAAAGTAGAGTTTTAATAGATAAATCTGATAGAATCTAAGTTCATCTAATGTTAAGTTATACGAGTTGATAAGAAGTTCTGCATATTGTAGAACTATTGTATGAATGGCTAGGAGCATCATAGAATTGGATAGAAAACTTATGAAATAAATAATTGTAGGCAATTTTGGTGAACTAGAGACGCCTTTGCGCATCACGAAAGTGGTATGCATATACAACGTCGATTTCCTAAATCATGGAAATTGCATGTTTGTAAATTAAATGATCTAAATTTCTAGTAATGTAAAAGGGAATTTTAGATTTCTAAACCCTCATTCAATTCAATCTTTAGTTTTAAGACTTTGTAATCGAGTATCTATGTTATGGGTGAAATATTGGATTCATTATTTTCATTATGGATATTCACATTGTGGAAAATTTAGTTGATGATATGGGTACATTTGAATTCCTTTTAACTATGCTTAGTAAATCCTAATTCTTAAGGGTGTATGATGTATGTGATTGGGTGTTATTTGTTTCAATAATGATTTCTTGGTTGTAGATTTAGCTAATTCCCTATATTTTAGCTTTTGATTAGAGGTTGAAAACTCTAATAAGTGTTGGATATCTTATATTTCTTGAAAAAGAGGATAAGGGCGAGCAGAATTAGTTGACAAAAAATTGATCTCTTTCAATTTAATAGCTAATTCTATAGATGGATTATCTGATTTGAGGTAGTAGGTTGGTTGGAATTGCATACATATTGGGGTTTGAGAGAAACTCATGTTGAATTTACTAATTGAATGAGAAATTATCAATAATATCTGAAACCTATCCTATTTGATAAGCAATATTAACTACCTAAGTACAAGGCTTATATTCATAATAGTACATCCCAAAGATCTTTTAATACTAGATTCAAAGCTAATAAATGGGAAAATATGAAATGTGATGATAAGGTGTTTTAAATTGATAATTGTGTTGATAGAAATTGTTCAAAGTGTTCTAAAACCCCCCTATTTACCTTACTTTCTTTTTAGGGTATGCAAATATCCAAGTGAGTTGACAACACTCTAAGGTGAAACTTTCATTTCATTTTCTATGGAATCGACCCCAACCCATTGAATTGCTGGAATATATTGCAAACTAGTGCACTTTCTAATTGATTTTAGGAGTGTAACAGGATGTCATCAGGTACTATGATTTTGAGAGGTTTACCAAACATTGCCTGAAGCAGGTATTATATTTGGAGTAGCTGTTTTATGAAGCCTATAAGGCCCTATTCCTTGGAAAAAGAAAGAAGAATCATCCTCAGGTATTGAGATATGCTGTGAAAGTTAGAGAGATGGTTGTCAATTTGTCACGATCCGAACTAGGGTATAGTCGTGATGAATATCTCAAGACCGCCAAGTAACGAAGACCACCCCCATTACCATAGCCAGCTAGAACACAAAATAACTAGCAGCAAATGAATTTTAAGCATATAAATAAATAGAGATGAGTTCCGAACATATAACAAGATAGATAAATCAAATAGCTCAAAAGGAATCTAAGAATATCAACAACCATCTCAAACCGCTGTAATCCACAAAACCTCTAATAATCAAGAAAAAACAAAGCCGGGACATGACCCTGACCATAGAAAAAAAGAACCATAAAAATAGTCTAAGACATAAATGAAACAAGACCATGAAATAAGGGTCCTCCAAGGGATGGAAGCTCACTACTTCAAGCTGACTATAAGACAATCCAAAAATCACCTAGCACTGCACAAGGAAACAGAAGAGTCACAGGACCACGCATCACATGGGAATACAACGTCTGAGGATGATTAGTGGAGTGAGCTCTAGCATGTATCTCAGGAAAGGGATAAAATAAAGCCATGATCAATCAATCCAAAATCATATGCACACATTCATATACATATATATAACATGCCATGATAGGAAACAAGGTTTATCATAAAGTTTAAAACATTAGCCTAGACTGTGTAGCTCAAACTATCATGCATACCCATGGGTTATATTGGTTTAGATTCCCCTCCTAGTTGGGTCCGACTCCCTCCTTACTTGTTGGGCCGAGTGCGTGTTAGCTGCATGAACAAGAGATATTCGAGGATGGTAAAAAACCATCAAGACTATAACCATTCCAAAACGTATATATAAATAATGTGTGAACTATGCATACGGTCATAAAGACCAATCCCAATGTCGGCAAACATGGTTCCTAGTATAGGTCCCCCAGGACCTCCACCTCCACGTCTTAGCTACACACCCCCATTAAGACAAGTTAAAACTTTCTTACATTCCTGTTCATTAAACCAAAGACCATCCATTAAGGCACATATGATTTGTATCATCACACCAATTATGGTTGAAAGCTTATAATTATGTTGAACCAATTCCATCATCCAGGGGAATGCCACGACCCCTTTTGTTCATAAAATCAAAAGTATAGCAAACAATGCCTTCAAAGCCATATTTATACATTTAACCATTTATGCAAAACTATATTTTAAGAGAGTAAGTCAAATCATGTGGTTATCAATATTTTAAAGCCAATTATGCAAGTGGGTTGGGGGAACACAATTTCCAAAACCAAATTCCAATCCAAATCATCAAATTGGGCGACTGCCTCTACCACCATCAAATTCTCCATGTCCATGCCCCACCCTAAAGGGGTTCAAAATACAAATATAAAACTTAAACAAATGCACTATAGCAATGAAAATCCAATTCAAGTAACCATCGTTCCAAAATCCTCAACCAAAATCAATTCCACATTTTAATCCACATGTATAATGATAAAACCCATTACTTTAGAGAAAACAAGTTTAAGGGAAGAAATTACATGCTTTAGATATCAAAATTTATGGAGAAGAAACCAATCTTTGAGCCCTAGATAACAAACCATAAGAAACCCTAAATGTTTTTGACTTGAGGATTTGAGAGAAAAGAGGGACTATTTTGTTGTGTTATGGTTGATAATGAGGTCCCCAAAAGGATTTTAAGGTTATGGATCTTAATTGGAGAAAGGGGAAATGACCAAGGTGCCCGCAATTAAAACACTAGAAAAACTAATGCCAATAACTACGACTGAAGTCACGACTCGTGACGTCTGGTTATGAGTCATCACCAAGACTCGTAGTCTGAGTAGAAACATAGGGCCTCCTTACTATTAACCTGACGAGTCATGTCATACAACTCGTAATCAGACCTTATGACTCGTAGGGTCCTATTCATAATAACAACAGTGACTTGGGCCCCTACACTGGTTGAGTCATGAGTCACACACTACGACTTATCAACACTCTTTATGACTCGTTAGGTACTAATCGTGATTAAGACAGACACTTGGGCAACCTCACTGGTAACTCTACGACTCAAGCACTACAACCTATAATGAGTGACTATGACTTCTATCTCGGGGTTCATAGAGCAGGTAGTGAAGGAAAAACTCAAAATTTTCTTGGGCCAAAAATCTTTAGTGTTACATTACCCCCTCCTGGATCATTCATCCCCGAATGATGAGTCCAGGCATCCATTAGCATGATTATAAAATAGAACGCAACCAAAATTTCCTTTAATAAAGTCAAAAAACAAAGAGAGTAGGAAAACACATACCTTAAGTATGATTATCCAACTCGGGCAACGAGAACATATATCTGGACTTTATGTCCTCTTAAGCTTCTCAAGTAGCTTCTTCTATCTTATTGTTCTTCCAAATGACCTTTAACAAAGCTACATATTTAGTCCACAAACGACGGACTTACCTATCAAAAATCTCAATAGGAACCTCCTCATAAGACAAGGATTTTGAAATACCAATATCCTCAATAGTCACTACCAAAGAAGCATTACTCACACACTTCTTCAATATTGTCACATAGAAAATCAGGTAAATGGAACCTAATCTCAAAGGAAAATCAAATTCATAAGTGACATTTCCAACTAACCTCAAAATCAAATATGGACCAACATAACAGGGGCTAAGATTCCCCTTCTTTCCAAATCTAATCACTCACTTCATAGGAGACATCTTCAAGAACACCCAATCACCAACATCAAACTCTAACTCTCTTCGCCTCTTATCCTCATAGGACTTTTGGGGACTGTGGGTAGTCTTAAGCCTATCCTTGATTACCTTCACCTTCTCCATTCCTTGGTAATCCAGTTATGGACCGAACAATCTAGTCTCACCAACCTCAAAGAACCGAATAGGAGATCTACGCCTCCTACCATATAGAGCTTCAAAAGGAGCTATCCCAATAATAGAGTGATAGCTATTATTATATGCAAATTCAATGAGATGCAAATGATCCACCCAACAACCACCAAAATCAAACACACATGAGCTTAGCATATTATTCAAATTCTGGATGGTCCCCTCTACTTGTCCATTCTTCTGAGGGTTGAATGCAGTGCTAAGTTTTATTCGTGTGCCAAATCCTCTCTTAAACGAATGCTAAAAGTTAGAAGAGAATTTCATACCTCGATCATAAGTGATAGAAACTAGGGAACCATGAAATCTAACTATCTCCTCAAGGAACAACTTAGCATAATCCTCTCTAGAATAGGTATTCCTCATAGGCAAGAAGTGAGCGGACATAATCATCCTATCCAAGATGACCCAAATCTAATCATGTTGATTTTGAGACTGCAGAAGATCGATAATAAAATCCATGTTGATCACAACCTATTTTCACATGTGCTACTCAATTTCTTGGGCCAACCCACTGGGCCTCAATTGCTCAAACTTGACTTGCTGACAAACGACACACTTAGCCACAAAATTGGTCACATCTCTCTTCATATTCCACTAAAAAATATCCTTCAAATCATGATACATCTTCATTGAACCAGGATGAATTGTATACCTCAACTTGTAGGCCTCAGTCAAAATCCTTTCCAGCAGCTTATCAATATCAAGGACACAAAATCTACCTTAGTACTTCAAGGTACCATCTCCACCAATCTCAAAAGCCATAAACTTATACTAGCCCACATCATGCTTATTCTGCATCAAGATACGATTTACAACCTTTTGTCCTTCACTTCAACACCAAGAGATGACTTTACCACCTCTTAAACAATCATACCTCAATCTTCTAAATCTAAAAGTCAAACTCCAAGATTATCTAACTAGTGAATGTCTTTCACCAATCCTTTATTTTCCCTATCCACATGAGAAAATTTATCGATAGACATGTAGCTAGAGAGCATCAACAACCTGTTAGCTTTACATGGGTATTAGTAGAGACTTATATCATTGTCCTTGAGCAACTAAAGCCATCTCCTTTGCTTGAGATAAACTAAACATACTGCATTCTCCTATGATCTAAATATATATCAACATGCACTCTATATAAGTAGTGACGCCACATAAACACCAGAAACGCCAATTCTAGATCATAATTGAGATAATTCCTTTTATGAACCTTAAGCTGACTAAAAGAATACACTACTACCTTACCATACTGCATCAAGACATAACCTAGTCCTACACAAGACACATCAACATAAATCACAAAACTATCAGTATTCTCGAGTAGTGTCAAAACTAGTGCTAAAGTCCACTTATCTTTATCTTCTCAAAACTACCCTCACAAGCATCGAACCATATAAACTTCACCTTTTTATAATTCAACTTAGTCAATGAAGAAGCAAATACGAGAATCTCTCCATAGACCTCCTATAATACTTGGCTAAACTAAAGAAGCTTTGAGTGTCAGTTGGAGTTGTGGGTCTAGGCAATTTATTAATGGCCTCAACTTTCTTTAGATCCACCATGATCCATTCACTGGAAACAACATGACTTAGAAAGGTCCCAACATTCAATAAGAACTCACACTACAAAAACAGGGCATACAGTCACTAATCTTTAAGAGTCCGCAACTCTACTCAGAGGTGATTGGCATGATCCTCCTCAATCTTAGAGTATACAAAGATATCATTAATAAACACGATAACAAATAAATCCAAAAACTACCTGAATACTGAATTCATAATATCTATAAATGCAGTTGAAGCATTGGTCAACCCAAATGACATAACCAAAAACTCATAATGACTATAGCGGGTTCAAAAAATAGTCTTACAGATATCCGCCTCTATAATCTTCAACTGATGATAACCCAATCAATGATCAATCTTAGAGAAATATCTAGCATACTAAAACTTGTCAAAGAGATCATCAATCCTAGGAAGAGGATACTTATTCTTCACCATCATCTTATTCAACTACCGATAGTCTAACCATATTTGAAGAGACCAATTTTTATTTCACACAAAAGGCACATGACAGCCCCACGGAGAAACACTAGGATGGATGAAACCATTATTAATAAGATCTTTTAATTGCCAGTCAAGTTCTTTCAACTCAGCTGGAGCTATTCTATATGGAAGGACAGAGGTGGAATAGGTATTTTGTAGAAGATATATCACAATGTTTATTTCCCTATCAGTTGGAATACCAAGAAGATCCTTGAGAAACACTTCATCAAATTTATTAACCACCGAGATAGATTACAGAGAGAAATCATCAGAAATAAAATAGTTAACCTAAACTAGATGGTATAGACACCCCTTGAAAATCAACTTTCGGGCTCTAAGATAAGAAATAAATCTTTCGTTAGGTACTAAAGAACTCCCTTCCCACTTAATCACTAGTTCATTTGGGAATTGGAAACTAACCTTACGGGTCTTACAATCCCAGAAAGCATAGCATAAATAGAGCTAATCCATCCCGAATATCACATCAAAGTCTACCATATCCAAATATGTCAAATCTACCAAGGTCTCCTTATGAAAGATAGATACCACACAACCCCTATAGACCTTTTTAGCCACAATAGAATCACCCACTAGGTAGACACCAAGAAGGGATCAAAAATGCCCCTGAACTAAAACTAAAATAAACAGACATATAATAGGCCACATAAGAAAGGTTAGAACCTAGATCAAGTAGACAATATACATTAGGAGACAAAAGTTTCAATATACCAGGGACAACATTAGTAGATGCCTTATATTCTTGATGGGTTTGAAATATCATTGAGACAGTTTTGTCCAGTGCCGGTACTAGAAGTAGCACCCTTTGATGTAAGAGCTGAAAAAGTAGCAATAGGAACCTTATTAGCTCCAGAAGAAACATTAGCTGAAGAAAAGTTTCACTGGTTATGAAAAAGTTGGCCACATTCGAAGCACATATTCCTCTCCTCATCAAAATAACCGTAGTAAAATCGACCACAATCTCCTTACGAAGGATAAGACAGGGATGACTAAGGTCCACTAGAATGAGACTGGGCACCATGTGCATTAAACCAATTGTTAGCCTGAGAAAGATGATCATTAAATGGCTTAGGATATAAAGCACTAGCTGTAGAATATAAACCCAAGTTACCCCAAGTCCTTTTCTTGGTTGACTGCTTTCCATCTCTGCGAATACCCTGCTCTAAATACTAAATATTTTTACTCATCCTCTCTCGTATTTCTTCTTATTTCTTCTTTTCATCTTCAACACAAGCCTAGAGATGTCCATATTATTATTCAGCATAGTAGCCTTACACTCCAATATCAAGTCACGTGACAAACCAAAGCAAATATCCTCATCCTAGCCTTAATTCTAGATACCAACTCCAAAGCATAGCGAGACAAGTGGTTGAATTTCAAAGTATACTCCTACACGCTCATCCTCCCTACCTCAAATTTACAAAATCCTCGACTTTAGTCTCCCTCAACTCTTGAGTAAAGAAATGATCAAGAAAATCACTAGAAAAGTCCTCCCATATTGCTTGTTAATCATCATCAGCCGTTAATTGCACCCACAATTCATACACTGATAGGCCACACCCTTTAACTAATATATGGAAAACTCCAAACATTTAAAATTAAAAGTATGCATCACCCTAAATATCTTCTCTATCTCATCTAAAAAACTATAAGAATCCTCCTCAAACTTAGAGCCATTAAAGTTTGGAGGATTCAGCCTCATAAATTAGCCAACTCTAGTGACCTTAGAAGATGGTTCAACAAAACTAACACGGGCAGGCAAGCGAGACTGAGGAATCACCAACTAAGTCAGCAGATGAATAGATCGACAAAAATCATCATTAGAAATATCTCCTTGGAGCAATGGGAAATAAACATCAATAGCCCTAGAATCCCGAGGAGGACTGGTAGGGATCGATAAAACTCCATGAGGGGGTAGCACAATCAAGAGTTGGGACCCTAGACTAGGTCTATACTCCATAAGTAGGACTAGTTCCATCTATATTGTCCCCAGGTGGGACAAAAGAGATTCCACTAGCATCAAATCTTTGAGGAGACATGATCTAAAATGTGAACAAATAAAATTAGAGGAGTTTTCAAGGCCTTAGACTCTATAGCCCAAAAATTAGATCACAAGAAAGAAAAATATTCCTAAATGCCTCATAGTCTCTCCCTTATATGTGTAGCATGATACACACCTATAAAAGACTCTAGTTGATATGCTTTGTGGATACCCAATGACCATGGACATATGCTCTGATGCCAAGCTTGTCATGACCCAAGTAAAGGCTTAGTCGTGATGGATATCTGTAGTCCACCAATGAGTGGAGACCACCCCAATTACCCTAGCCAACCAGAACAAATTACAACTAGTAACGGATAAATTCGGAACATATAACAAGAAAGAGCAGATGTTCAAACATATAATAAGATAGATAAATCAACAAGCTCAGAAAGAAGTCTAAGAATTTTAATAACCATCTTAAACCACAGTAATCCAAAAACCCTCTAATAATACAAACAAACTAAAGTTGGGATATGCCCCTGACCATAGCCTAAAAGAAACCATAGAAATCTTGAAATGATGATCTTTTCGGAAATTAAATCTCACCACTTCAAACTTACTCTCGGATAGTTCAGAAATCATCTATCACTGTTCAAGGAAACAGAAGTGTCTTTGGACCCTACATCGCGTGGGGATATAGCATCCGAGGATGGTTAGCAGGGTGAGTGCTAGCATGTATCTCAAGAAAGGGATAAAATGATGACATGACCAATAAGTCCAAAATCATATGCTCACATTCATATACATATATATAATATGTCGTGATAGGGAATAAGGTTTAGCATGAAGTTTAAAATATTAGCCTAGATTGTGTAGATCAAACCGTCATCCATACACATGGGATACATGGGTCAACTACCCCTGCTAGTTGGGTCCAGCTCCCTCTCTACAGGTTGGGCCACAGTGCCTGTAAGTAGAACGAACAAAAGAAATTTTAGAAAGGGCCAAAGCCATCAAGGCTACAATCATTCAAAAATGTATATATAAATAATGTGTGAACTATACACAATCATAAAGAGCAATCCCCACGCTGGCAAACCTAGTTTCCTGTATCAGTCCCTCAGGACCTCCACTTTTATGGGTAAGCTACACAACACATTCTCTTTTATTAAACCAAAGACCATCTATAAAGTCACATACAATTGGTATCATCACACTAATTATATTTGCAAGATTAAAATTATGCCAATAAAATTCTATCATCCTGAGGGAATGCCACAGCCCTCTTTATTAATTAAATCAAAAGTATGGCTAATACGACCTTCAAAGAAATTTTTATCCATTTAACCATTTGTGCAGTGTAATATTTTAGTGATATGAGAATAATCTAAGATGATGAGAACAAACACAAACACTAAAGAAACAACCTATTTGACAAATGAAAACAATAAAAGGATAGATGATAGAAAGGTAGACACAAGAAGATAACAAAAGGGTATAACAAACCCAAATACCTCTTTTCTTGGTTACATCCAAGCACCTAGCTCTTACGTTAACTGAAAAGGGATAAGATCTCCCTTACAACCACTATTCCTAAACAAGGCTCAACGTTGGGTTTTCCAAGTACTCAACACTCCTAATGGAGTTTTCATGAAATCATCTTCATCATTAAACAAAACTAACTAATGAAATGTCTGAGGAACCTATTTATAGTAGTTGTGTTTGCACAACTAGCCTCTTACAAAAATAACCCAAAAGTGGATATTTCAAAAAAAACCACAATGGATCTCTTTATTCCTTGTGCCATAGCTTACCTCAACTTCAATCTATATTCCAAAAATGGCATTGCTTGATTAGGAGCTAAAAGACGAGCCTCCAAGAGGCATTCTTGGATCCTTAGGGTGATCAAGTTTTAGACCTCCTTGTATTGTCCTCGAGTTGTGTAACAAAAAATGTTGACGCCCATATGACTTTTATCATCCTCCCCCCCTTCTTGAAAAGGATTCAACATTGAATAAAAACTTGCAAAATCAAAGGAAGGATAAAAAACATGATATCTTTATGGCATGAGGGTTAGAGTTAGCACAATCAATCATAGCATCTTGCCAATGTTTCACACACTTAAGATATAATCGAGGATCCTTCATGCTAAATATTAGAAACTCATTGAAAAATGCACAAAAGATTTGGCTAGGGAAATCATCAAGAGATATGGAAACTACAAAGGTCATAATGGCATCAAATAGTCTTAAAGGTAGAACTACCTTCACCTTATGAGCCATAAGTCACAATTGCTTCATTATCTTTTTAAGAGACCAAACCAAATATGATTACTCAATTGGTTCTAAAGTCCTAAAGATCCATATAGAATTGTCACTCAAATAAGGGGACAAGCCAACAATATTCCTACCGCTACATAAAACATATCTAAGACTAGCATGGATATCATCATAGGCAAAGAGGTAGTATAAAGGAATCAAGTGTATAAACATCATCAAAGGTGCTATTATCTATGAGAATACCATTTTTCTAAAATACTTAGCATATGATGCTCACAAGGATGGAGTCAAGATATTTAAGCCCATAAGACTTCTTCCTTTCAAGCAAATAATCAACTTGGCATCCACAAATTGGGAGTTACACAATTTAAGCACAAGTGTGTCAAGCAAGGATAAAATTTTATAAGCAATACCTAAAGGCGACAATGACATAATTGCCCTTAGGTTCACAAGAATGATACAACCTTTAAAAAGGAGGTCATCAATTCCACTCAAGTATTGAAGTAGGGTATTACATGAATGGAATTCATCCAAAGTAGTTTCAAGAGAAGACTCTTTTTTTGACCTACAAATAGTTGAACCTTGGTCATTAGTCGAAACACATAAAGGTGAAATCTCTTAGAGATTTTCACTACTCCCCATCTTTAAAAATCCCTTATCTTTGTTGGAGACCTTTCCCTTACACAATATTGGTCCATCAAGTGGATCATAAATCCCCAAGAAAGACTTTCCATCATAGGGAAGTATACCAACATCCTCACTCAAATTTTTCTTGTCACAGAGACCAAGCAATAAGTTTGGCGTGCCAAAAAACCATATCAAAATTTAGCACTGGGGTCAAATACATAGAGTGGCCATAGACACGGGTCAAGACAACACTCTTTTCCCCCATAAGCTTTACCCATACTAAAATATATACTCTCTGTATTATCAAAAGAAATATCAAAAATAAAGGGAGAGTAGAGAAAGGTATCACTCAAGTCAACTCCAACTAAAGTGTCCTCATGTATGTACTCGCTATAAGATTCAAGATCATCGCCATGATTATTCTCAACAATAGGAGCACACAAAGTAGAAGAAGAAACGATTTCTAACTAATTGATACTTTCTCCTTCCATGGAAGAATCCTCAAGTAGACATATACCACCACTAACTTCAAAGGAATTATTGCTTAAGTCTTCATAAAAGCAAGGGTAAACAGAAGTTTTTTTAATGGCTCTCATCTCTCTCTAATGGCTCTCTCTCTTCCTCCCTACCCTCTCTCTCGCTAGCTCCGGTCACTGGCCCCCGTCGCCGTCGCCGACCCGACCCAATCTCCGGGCCCGATCTCCGGCTCCGGCACTGACCTCCGGCGCCGACCCTCTCTCCCTCTCTCCTGCACCGGTCCCCGGTCCCCGGCGCCGCCGCTGTCCTTCGGCGCCGACCCGACTCAACCGCCGGCACCGACCTCCGGTCCGCGGCGCCGACCTCGTCGCCGCCTCCCCGCCACCCTCCATCCCCGACCGCCGGTTCCAAGCTGGTCCCTCCCTCCCCCCCGGTTGTGCAGACCCCCACCCCACCCTTACCTGTCCTGCCCGTACCCTCCTCGGCGGGGTACACCAGCCCTCCCCCCAGCCGCCACCCGGTCCCCAGCCAGCCGTCGCTCGGTCCCCAGCCGCCACCCGCCGCTCCGTCTCCAGCAGCCACAGCCCCAAGCGTAATTCGGTGAGCTCTAACCTTTGTTAATTTCGTTATTTCATATTTCATTTTATTTCATTATTGCATATTCCATTGTTAGTATTATTTCAGTATTGCATATTCCATTATTGGGTATAGTTTTGTTTCGGGAGTATTCCTTTGAATTTGTGTGAGCCTTGTATTTCTTTGTTGCTGCTGCTTTGATACTACCACCGTGTATATCTATATATTTTTTTTATATACTTTCGTGTAGTTGTGGCTGTGGGTGGTAATGGATGGATAGGGTCATGTCCGAGGGGGTTGGGGCATGGGGTCGTGGTGGGGGCAGGGGATGAGGAGAGGGCGGGAGTGGGAGGGAGGCCAAGGTTTGGCCGCGGGGGGGCAGTGGAGGGCGGGACGGTAGGCTGAGGGTTGGGTCTTGGAATATAGGGACCCTTCAGGATAAGTCCATAGAGCTCGTGAAGATTCTTAGGAAGAGGAGGATCAACATTGCGTGTGTCCAAGAGACCAAGTGAGTAGGGTCTAAGGCTAGGGATGTGGATGGTTACAAGCTGTGGTACTCTAGGAGCGACAGGCGTAGGAATGGAATTGGCATCTTAGTAGATGAAGAGCTTAGAGGTTAGGTAGTGGAGGTGAAGAGGATCAACGATAGGTTGATGACTATTAAGTTGGTCATTCGGGGGTTTACCCTAAACGTGTGTAGTGCTTATGCGCCGCAAGTGGGATCGGAGGGGGAGGAGAAAATGCAGTTTTGGGAGGCTTTGGAGGAGGTGGTGAGAGGCGTGCCTAGTTCGAAGAAGATTGTTGTAGCAGGGGATTTCAACGGGCACATCGGGGCACTACCGGGAGGCTTTGGGGATGTGCATGGTGGTTTTGGTTTTGGGGAGAGAAATGAAGAGGGGACGACCCTATTGGAGTTTGTGAGGGCCTTTGGGCTGGTGGTGGTGAACTCAGGCTTCCCGAAGAAGGACGAGCACCTGATCACCTTTCGAAGCGCGGTAGCCAGGACTCAGATTGACTTTTTGTTGCTTAGGAAAGGGGATAGGGCGTTGTGTAAGGACTGTAAAGTCATCCCGAGTGAGAATCTTTCGACCCAGCATAGGCTCTTGGTTATGGATTTAGGTATAAAGAAGAATAGAAAGAGGAGGAGTAAGGAGGGTAGACCGAGAATTAAGTGGGGCGGCCTGACGCCAGTGAATGCGTGCGAGATAGGGGAGAGGTTGGCGGGAATAGGGGTGTGGGAGTGTAGGGGGGACGTGGATAGTATGTGGGACAGGGCGGCAAGGTGCATCAGGGAGAATGCAAGTGAGGTGTTGGGTGTTTCTAGGGGCCGGGCCGGGCACCATCGGGGGGATTGGTGGTGGAATGAAGAGGTGGAGAAGAAAGTGGGGACCAAGAAAGGGGCGTATGCTAAGTTGGTGGAAAGTAAGGACGAAGAGGATAAACGGGTGTACAGGAAAGAGTACAAGCTAGCGAGGAAGGAGGCGAAGTCAGCAGTCTTGGCTGCTAAGATGGCCGCTTTTGAGAGCTTGTATGCGGGTTACAGGGGAAAGAAGGGGAGAAAAAGTTGTTTAGACTCGCTAAGGCTATGGAGAGGAAGGGTCGTGACCTCGATCAGGTGAGGTGCATTAAGGGGGAGGACGGTAGAGTGTTGGTGGAGGACGGCCACATCAAGAAGAGATGGCAGTCATATTTTCATGGGCTCTTGAATGACGAAGGGGATAGAGCTATTGTGTTAGGGGAACTGGAGCACTCAGAGGAGTGTCGAGATTTTAGCTATTGTAGACGTTTTAAGGTAGAAGAGGTTAGACAGGATGTCCGCAGGATGTGAAGGGGTTGGGCAACGAGGCCGGATGAGATACCGGTGGAGTTTTGGAAGTTCATTGGAGAGGCTGGTGTAAAGTGGTTGACTGGATTGTTTAATGAAATTTTCAGGATGGCAAAGATGCCCGAGGCGTGGAGGTGGAGTACCATGATCCCTCTCTATAAGAATAAGGGGGACATTCTGAGTTGCGATAACTATAGGGGGATTAAGTTATTGAGTCACTCGATGAAGATCTGGGAGAGAGTGGTCGAGGTGAGGCTGAGACGGATAGTGTTTATTTCGGAGAACCAGTTCGGATTTATGCCCGGCCGCTCAACGACGGAGGCAATTCACCTGGTACGGAGGTTGGTGGAGCAGTATAGGAAGAGGAATAAGGATCTGCACATGGTGTTTATCAACCTGGAGAAGGCTTACGACAAAGTCCCCAGAGAGGTGCTTTGGAGATGCTTGGAGATGAGTGGGGTACCGCTGGCATATATCAGAGTAATTAAGGATATGTATGATGGAGCGAAAACCCAGGTGAGGACGGCGGGAGGAGAGTCGAAGCATTTCACTGTCCTGATAGGATTGCATCATGGATCTACTCTTAGTCCCTTTTTGTTTGCGTTGGTGATGGATGTGTTGACGCGGCGTATTCAAGGGGAGGTGCCGTGGTGTATGCTTTTGCAGACGATGTAGTTCTGATAGATGAGACTCGAGGGGGTGTGAATGACAAATTAGAGGTGTGGAGGCGAACTCTTGAGTCTAAAGGGTTCAGGGTGAGCAGAAGTAAGACAGAGTATGTGGAATGCAAGTTTAATGACGTGAGGCAGGAGAATGAGGTAGTAGTGAAGCTGGAAGCTCAGGAGGTATGTAAGAGGGACAATTTCAAGTATCTTAGGTCCGTGATCCAGAGTAACGGTGAGATTGACGAGGATGTCTCGCACCGTATTAGGGCGGGATGGATGAAGTGGAAACTCGCGTCGGGGGTGCTGTGTGATAAGAAGGTGCCGCCCAAGCTTAAAGGCAAATTCTACAGGGTGGTAGTCCGTCCGGCCTTGTTGTATAGAGCGGAGTGTTGGTCAGTTAAGAACTCCCACATCCAAAAAATGAAGGTGGCAGAAATGCGGATGTTGCGCTGGATGTGTGGACTGACTAGAGGGGATAGAGTTCAGAATGAGACTATCCGGGAGAAGGTTGGTGTGACTTCAGTGGAGTGCAAGATGCGGGAAGCACGATTGAGATGGTTCGGACACGTGAAGAGGAGGGGCATGGATGCCCCGGTCCATAAGTGTGAGAGGCTAGCGTTGGATGGTTTTAGGCGGGGTAGGGGTAGGCCGAAGAAGTACTAGGGTGAGGTGGTTAGGCAGGACATGGAACAGTTACAGCTCACCGAGGACATGACCCTAGATAGGAAGGTCTGGAGGACGCGAATTACGGCAGAGGATTAGGGCCAGTTCGGGTCGCTAGTGTAGGGAATTACTTGGTGGGGGTTTTATTCTTGTCATGATTCCGTGTTCCGTGTTCCATGTTGTATTACGAATCTGTGTGTTTTCCCCTGCTTTCCTCTTCTTTATATTACTTATGGGTGCCGTATTTATGTTATGTAATCTGCTTCTGTGCTGCACTATATGTTTGTGTGGTATCTCGTGCCTTGAGCCGGGGGTCTATCGGAAACAACCTTTCTACTTCATCAGAGGTAGAGGTATGGACTGCGTACATCTTACCCCCCCAGACCCCACTAGGTAGGAATACACTGGGTTTGTTGTTGTTCTTGTTCTTCATAAAAGCAAGAAATTCATCCTTTTAATTATCAGAAAAAAGGTGGGGTGTAGTACAAAGGATCACAACCACGAGCATTTTCATAGTAATAATCATTAATTGGATTTTTCAAATATTTAAGAAAATCAAAGTTATCATTACCCAATTGATTATTCCTTTCTAAGACTTCACATTCCATTCTCTTAAAAGTACGCTCATCTTCCAAGAAGAGATTTCTATCTTTAAGAGTAATGTTGTCACACCATAGTGGTTTGTCATGTAAGATATATCCTTTAAGATGAGCTACACCATCAATTCTATCCACACCATTCGGTAATTCATTAGGAATGATTTTGTCATCTTCAAACAAGATATTGTTCTTAAAGAGAGAAGGGTTTATCCATGAAGATGATGTAGAACATACAAGTTCACTCTCTAACACACAATTATCAAGCATCAAAGATATTTAAAACATATTATTATAAGATATTTATTAGAGGCCAGGCTCAAAGGGTCACTCCTATTTACACGATCAATATTTTAAACATCATTAATCACTTGAGGTTATTTAATCACATCACACACATCCTCAAGTGGTGGGAAAGTTTTCCACACAAGTTGATCGTAATTATTTTAACAAGATTATGTACAATCATTAAACACAATGGCTTCAACACTAGGTGGACACAAATTAATCTTACTAGAAGAGTTATTTCAGTTATCAATAGGATACACTAGTGTATCGACTTTCACAATATGTACATCATCATCAAGAGGTAAATAATCATTAGAATCACATGTAGGTAAGCTACTACTCACACTCAATGGGCTACTAGCCACACAATTATCATTCTCATGCACAAAAGTGTAAAAGTTAACTATTTTAACTTGAAGTTCTTAAGTATGTTATTCTTCACCTTGGTGTAAAGGTCCTCCACAAGCTTTGGAAGCATCTAAGATTACCCTCATCAAATATTTAAAGAGAATCTTTTATTTTTACACTTGTTCTCCTCCACTTGCCATATTGGTACTAATACAAATGTCCTTGTTAAAAGAAGGACAAACAATGTTAGCTCTGGTTGGTGGGAACCCCAACACGTCACTCCTCACTACCTCTTCTTTTCTCTCTCTTAGGTTGACACCTTGTACGCCCTTACTCATCTTAGTCTTTTATCTCTCATTTTCATAAGTCTTGGAGTAAGTGATCATCTTTCCTTGAGATTTGGGAAAGGCAGGTGGAAAGAGATGGTTTTCCCATTAGTCTAATATAATATTAGTATAATTTTTAACATTTGGAACACTATGCCTTGCAAACTAATTGGAACCTAAGCATAATTGTCCGCATTCTAATGGGAAGATGTCACTCCAAACCTCTTCATAGTATCCATCTTGGGTGAAGGAAAACTTCACTCTCTCAAAAACCCTATAACCATCAAAGTAATATGGGAAGGATAAAGTTTATCAAAGTACCCCTTGATATCCAACCAAAGAAGGGGTGATGTAATTATCTTGACACCAATCATCAAGAATAATAACACATATCGGAAATCCACAAATCTCTACCCATCTTGAAAAAATTTGTCTTCTTGGATACTATTATAAATCTTTATGTAACCCCTAGGTACATAGATTAACCTCAAGAACTCTTTCAAGGTGCCCCATATTTGAGTGGGACTCCTTGCAAGTGTATGCCATCCTAAGGTCAGATCTTGAATGTACTTAAGGGCATATGTAACTTGTTTGGCTCCACTCATAACATAATCCTCGAAAATCCTTTCACATTGCCCATTCCCAATCAAGGTAGACTTTGCGATCCCATTCTCCTTTAAAGATAGATAGAGTAGGAAGACAATGAGTCCTACTATACCCTTCATTTCTACCTTGGTTCTTGCTTCCACATGTTTTGGCACTAGAGTAAGAAGAACAAGATGTTCTACCACTAGGCTTTGGAGATGCACATTCCATTGGTTTGATGGAGTAACCTATACTGTACTTAGTATAACCATTCACACCACTTTGACTTTTATAAGAAATACTACAATGTGAATAATATAAATCTTTAAACTTCATCTGTTTACTCTCACCATAACTCATAGAAGGTGTATAAGAGAAAAAGTTATACTTTACATTGCCTTGATATTCATAGTGGGAAGTATATGACTCTTCACTTTATCTATCTTCTTCATAAGATCCATCACAAGGCTTATCATCATTTCCATATTCATTATAATAATTAGGGTCATAATTCATCTCATATCTTGATCACGGCTATATTCAAAAACCCCATAATCTCCATCATTTTCATTACCATAACATTCTTTACCATAATCATAGTCTCCTATGTCGTAGTCACAATTATCCAAGGCTATAGAATACAAGTTCCTCTTATATCACCTTGTACCTACAAAATGAACAAACAAGATTAGTAGTAAAGAACCTCACTAACATTCATATGAACTCACCTTAGTGATCCACACAATTAGAGCGGCGAATGTTGAAAGTTTCTTATACTCCGGTAGACAATAAGGTATCAATCTTTACTTGCTGCCGGATTGGATTTTTGTTTAAATGATTCAAAGAAATAAAAAATATTTATGAACTTGAATAAAAAATCTTCAACAAAATAATAACTAGAAAATATCAAAATAAATAGGACGATGAAAGAATTTGGACTCAAGAACTAATCGATCAACTTACTAGTCAAATTACTAGTTAATGATTCGTTTAAGAATCAAAAAAGAGATTAGGAACCAAAAAAATAAAACTAAAGAATCAAACCTTGAGTAATGGATTTTTTAAAGTATTGAGATGTGTTTTAGAACTTGAATTGATGTTGCAAAAGTCTTGGTATGCGTTTGGGCTATGTCGGGGTTGTTTTATGCTAAAAATTTTGAGTTGGTCTGCATTGAGGATGCATTGGGGGAGCTGCTGCAGCTTGTAGGGCACATCATTGATGCAGCTGCTACCTTTTCAAACTATTTTAGGTTTTTTCTGACCAACTAAAGTAGACCAAGTGCTCCTTGGGCGTAGGTGCAAAGTAGGTCGCCCACCGCTCTCTCTTTAAATGACCCTTTTGGACTCTAAATGGTCCCTCGTTTAAACTCTTCCTTGGGATATACTTGGAATCTTCTTGGATGATTTATGAAAAAAAAATTCATTAATTTATTTCTTCCTTTTTGTCAAACAACAACTATTGATGAAGATTCAACTTGAATATTTGAATGTCTTCAAGAACACCAAGAACACTAATTTCTTCTTCAGGGCTCAAAATAAGTTGAAATTTTGAACATAAGCACATTTCAATGATCTAAACTCATTCCCAACTTCATTTTACTCAAATTATTCACCCAACACTTCAAATCTTGTGACGAACTTCAAAATCTTCAATCCAAGCTTCTAACAAGGATAGAACACTCAAATAAGCTCCAATTTGGCTCAACTTTGATTTATAGACTCGTATAGTGTTAGAGAACACAAATATAATACTAGAAATACAAGAAAAACACAAAATCAAAAGCTCAAAATTTAATCTAAGAACAAAATGTGAATAGTGACTTGTTTTAGGGATTTTTAATTTTTGACAACACTTTTTTATTGATTATCAAGATAACAAACCTAATATTGACTTCGTAGGAATGAAATCAAGCTCGACTTTAATACCAAATGATATGATAGTAATATAAGATGATGAGAACAAACACAAACACTAAAGAAACAACAAAATTGATTAAAAAAAAAGTAAAAAAAGAAAGGATAAACGACATAAAGGTAGACACAAGAAGATAACAAAAGGGAAACCAAAGGGTGTATCAAACCCAAAGACCTGCCTTATTGATTGATAATTAAACCCTAGCTCTTTTGTTAACAAAAAAGAGGGATTGGATATCCCTTACAACCACCCTTTCTAAACAAGGTTAAACATAGTCTTTTCCAAGCAATCAAAACTCCCAATGGAGTTTTCATGAATTCATCATCATCATGAAACAAAACTAACTAATGAAATGTCTAAGGCATCTATTTATAGTAGTTTTCTTTGCACATCTACGCTATTAAAAAATAGCATAGAAGTGGCTATTTCAGAAATAAACCACAAGGGATCTCTTTATTCCTTGTACCATGGCTTTTCTCATCTCTAAGCTATCTATCAAACATGATATTGCTCGATTAGGAGCTCGAAGAAGGGCCTCCAACCACATTCATCGATCCTTAGGGAGATCAAGTTTTAGACCTTCTTATATTGGCTTCAAGTTATGTTATCAAAAGTGTTGACACCTATTTTACTTGTATTATTAGAAGAGTAAGTGAAATCATATGATTATCGATATTTCAAAGTCAATTATTCAAGTGAGCTGAGGGAATACAATTTCCAAAAACTAATTCAAAATCAAATAATCAAATAAGGGGAATGCCTCGACCCCCATCTCATTCACCATGAACATGCACCCCAAGAGGTTTCAATATACGTGGATAAAACATAGAAAAATGTATTATCGCCAAGAAAATCCAATTCAAGTAACTATCATTCCAAAATCCTAAACCCAAATCAATTCCACATTTAAATCCATTTGTACAATAATAAAACCCATGACATTAGAGAAAACAAGTTTAAGGGAAGAGATTACATGTTTTAAATATCATAAGTTATAGTGAAGAAATAAATCTTTGAGCCCTAGATGACCAACCTTTAGAAATCGTAATGTTCTTGACTTAGGGATTTAAAGAAAAGAGGGAGTGTTTTATTGTGTTATGGATGATAATAAGGTCCCAAGAAGGGTTTTAAGGTCATGGTCCTTAATTGGAGAAAGGGGAAATGACCAAGGTGTCCTCAAATAAAACACAAGAAAAACTACCGCCAATGATTATGAGTCTCATCACGACTCGTGACATCTGGTTATGAATTGTCGCCACAACTTGTAAACTGAGAAAAAAATGGGGCCTCCTTAATATTAACCTTATGAGTCATTCCATACAACTCATACTTGGACCTTACGACTTATAGGGTCCTAGTCGTAATCATAATAGTAACTTGGGCACCTATACTTGTTTGTCACTCGTAACACACTATGACTCATGACCTCTCCTTACGACTTGTTAGGTAATAATCGTGATCAGGATAGAATCTTGGGCAACCTCACTAGCTACTATACGACTCAAGCCCTTAGACCTGTAATGAGTGACTATGACTCGTATCCTAGGATTATAGTGTAGGAAATGAAGGGAAAAACTAAAAATTATCTAATGACAAAAATTCATGGTGTTACACAAGTGTGACAAGATTGCAATCAACACAATGCTTGGATGTATGGATATACGTGATCACTATTACTATTCTAGATTGAGGTATAATTTCAATTCTAAGTGAGCTTGGTTAGATTTTTTATTTAGTTCTAACACAACGTTTTATATTTCAACAGGTTTAGATATTAAAAATTAAGGATTTAAACATCAAATCTCATTGCATCTAGGCTTTGTTAGCATCTAGCTTATTCCCTCTCAAAATAATACAATGATTTAGCCTCCTAAGACTTTTATTTGGGTTGTCTTGCTATAATGTTGAGGCTAAAACTCAAGATAATTATCCAACCTTACATTTCCAAGTTAGCACAACAATTGCAGACTTTTCTACCATTTTTGAGCTTGATCACAGAGCTTTTCCACATGGTGAATGTCCTATTCAAGCTTAAATCAGATCTTGAAATTAAAACTTCCACAACTTGTGACATTTATAAAATTTATGCTGATTACAAGAGAGAAGTGATCTAGATGAAAAAAGAGGTTTAGTGGATGCTTTCTCTAATGCATAAACTGTTAAGGAGACATATACCTTGATTCCCCCAATTTTTACTAATTTGAGAGAGACTTTGGCTCTAACCACAGTCTCTTCTTTAGTGACACCATCAACTACTACTACATTTTCCCACCTTCTTTGACCTATGTGAGCTTTATAAAAATAATTAATATGGCATAATCTGCTGACACCAGGTCTCCTAAGTTGGAGGAACATATCTTAAACTAATTTAGGTGGCCTTGGTTCTTCTTCAATTAGAAGTATGAGACTATAGAAGACTTAATAGGGTTTTGGTGATCAAATAACTGCTTTGGCTAAGCATGTTTCTCAAAATGACCTTAAGAAGAAGAAATATTTGAGGAGTGAGGATTGGTCAACTATTCAAGCTGTCACTAATTATTTGTGTGTAGACATAGACCAATTAAAGTCTATATATTCCACTACTTTGCTTGTTGTGACACCCTAGGTTGTTTTTATCCTTCTATAGGGCTTAGTATAGTGAGGTCCATTACTTTAGTTCCCTTATTTTTGATAGCTCCATAAAGGGCGTGGATAAGGATAATAATGATTTAGAGTCGAGGAGTAATATCTTGGAGGAAAGGATGTGGAGGATACTAAAAAGACACACGAAAGAAACTTTGATGATATCAAGGATCATGAGGATGTTGTTTTCATCTCCACATTTGAGCAACCTCAAATGGATGATAATATGGAGGGGTCTAGAAGGTCCAAATCCATTAAGTAAATATTTTCCAGGGACAATATACAAGATATTACCCCATAGGTTCCTTCTAGTTTAGGTTAGGGCATTGACACCTATAACGCCCCAAATTTCGTACCCAGAAAGCTGCACGGTGCTTATGACCCTGAAGGACTACAAGCTAACCCATGACTGATGTCTATGCTAATAAACTGCCTGATATACTATATAAATGCGATAACATGAACTGAAAGGCTATAAGGTTCAAAACGGTAACATAATAACTGATAAAATATATCAACTAGGTGGGGTATGAGATACCTAAAACAATTGAAATAACTAACTAAATATGATAGTCTGAAAAGCCTCTAACTGACTAGTTGTCTGAATAAGAAGTTGATGGAACATGTCCCCAACTAACTCTAGCTAATAAATTAACTAATGAGATAATAAAGTAATGATCATGTCCTCGAAATATGAGGACTCACTACTAACTCTGACTGCTGAGACTGAAATGTGATGTGTGAGCAAAAGCTAACATATTTAATGCTTTTTGGCTCAAAATAATTGCGAAATCTTCAGCAACTTTTGTTATTTTGATGTGTTTTCTAGTGAATTTGTAGAAAAGGGTAAAAAGATAAAAAATAAACAATATTGGAGCAAAAGATTTGAAAACTGAGCAAAAAGGAGAAAGAACCATGGCTGGCGACATCTCTGAATGTCGTCAGCCTTGTGATAGGCTATCAGAAGCAGTGTTAGCCTTAACCAGAGAGCTGAAGTCTAAGAGGAAGTTCTGACAACACTGGTGGCATGGCATCAAAGATCTGATTAGGCGTCACGAAGGGCGTCAGCCTAAACCAAAGAATTAATCTTGAAGAAGAAATCTGCCGACGTTTCTAATACGCCGTCAAATCAGTGACACGGCGTCAGCTACATCGTCAGCCTAAGATAGATTTTGAAGACAACTCGAACAACTCTGACGCCATTCATGATAAGTCGTTAGATCCATGACATGGCGTCAGCTAGGGCGTCACCTAATTCAAAGAATTTAATGATTTTTGTTATTTTATTTCCATAATTAGACTTAAGTATAAATAGCATCTTTTAGATTTAAGCATTATTCGGAATTATCAAGGAGTTCTTTTCTTTTAGTTTTGGAGATTGTTATTTTCTTCAACACTTATCAACTATTTGTGGATTCCTATTTTTGGGATCAAATTGAAGAAACTAGTTGTTGCTTTTCATCCATTCGAAGTTTATCCTTATTAACATGAATTCAACTTTGTATTTAGTTCATCAAATCATGAGCGGCTAATTCCATTAGCCGGAGTTATGGGATCCATGGATTAGGGTTTTATAGGTTACTAGGTATTTAATGGATGCAAAGAGTAGTAGGACGTCTTGAAATTCTTTTGTTTTAACTGAAATATAATGGTTGCAAACATTAGGTTATTCCTTAGGTTTTATTTGCTTCTAACAGAGAAATAGACTGGAGGTTGCGAATTATCAATAGGGACTCGAAAGATACCAACCTTTTGTTTAATGATTAATATCGTAATTGGATTAATCTACTTGAGATAAAATCCTATTGGAAATAGATAAGTTATCTAAGTTTGAGAGAATTAGATAATAAATTGTCTGGTGAAGTCGAGAGATAAGTCAGATAGTATTGTCATCAGGGATATTCTGTTGTTTATACTTACTTCAAGAATCCCAAGCATTACCTATTATCTGTCAATTCCCAAAATCCATAGTGAAAATAACTTTGGTTTCCCATTTAGATTGATTACAAACACTAAAATATTGAAAGTGACAATTAACTCTCTGTGAAACGTAAAGCCCCATTTTCGGAAACATTAAACTACCAGTAAATTATTTAGTATGCAAATTGAAGTTCACATCCTATTCCTGTGGGATTTGACCCCAACATAGTTGGGTTTTATATTGACAACGATCGCTTACACCCATTCAAGAGTGTAATTTGAGTGTTATCAAAAATGACTCCGTTGTCGGGGAATGCGGTTACAGACTAAAAGTTTGTGCGCAAAAATTTGCTGATAGTTAAAGTTTCCTTGATTTACATTTATTTGTTGTTGTTTTTAATTTTAGGTACAGTGTTGTTTATGCCAAAAACAAGAAGTTCCGAAGAACCACCATTACCAATCATCCCAAAACCTCAGCTGATAGGGAGAATGGCGGAACAATAGGAAGCAGAAAGACTAGGTACTTTGGCTAGGGATCAGGTGAATGTGCAGAATCTAGGTCAAAAAGCACGTCACCAGAAACCTGATGATGAAGACTTGGGTGATGAGGAATTGCTGAATCCTCAAAACCCACGGAGAGCTGAGCAAGTTGCTGCACCAGTGTAGCAAAAATTCAATAAAAATCATCCAGTCCGAGGAAGATATGGTCAACAACCTATTCAATGTGAGGCTAATGAAGATGATGAAGGAATGGACAGAGCTTGTGCAATGGGTGCTATCATTCCTCCACTGTTAGCACCAGGTACAAAATTCAGCATAATAAGTACCATGATTCAACTCCTAAATCTGAAGGGGTTATTTGGAGGCTTGCCCGGTGATGATTCAAACATGCATTTGGAGAACTTCATCACCATTTGCAAATCCTTTGACAATCTGGGAGTGAGCTAGAATGTGATCAGGTTGAGGTTGTTTTCGTTGTCTCTGTCTGGAGAGGCAACAATGTGGTTGAATGAACTAGAGCCTGCTTTTATAACCATCTGGAGATAGTTAAAAGATGCGTTCCTAAAATGGTTCTTTCGACCCTCCAGAAGGGTACAGTTGAGGGATGAAATTAGTAACTTCAGATAGCTCCCGACTGAAGCATTGCATGAAACCTGGGAAAGATTTAAGAAGAAACTTGCACAATGTCCGAACCACAACATGATGGACTTGCACTTGATGGAGACTTTGTACAGAGCTTTCAACTCTGTAACAAAGCCAATTATTAACAAAGCTGCAGGTGGTTCGTTCATTGACTTCTCTTTTCTAGATGCTTCTGACATGCTGAATAGAATGACCAAATATAGTCGAGCTTAGCACACTAGGGATTTTGTAGTGGCTACCCCTACTATTATTGGTGGTATAACTGCGGAGCAGCATAGAAGGGATGAGGAGAGAGATTAGGACATGGCCCATTTAAAGACGCAGATGGATTTACTGGCCAAGCACTTGCTATCCGACAAGACTGAAATGGTTAAAGCTGTCGAATCTTAGGGTACTATTTCTGCAGGTGCTGATGAGGAGGCAAACTATGTGAGTAATTAGGGGGTTTTCGAGGCAATAAACAAAGGCTCCAAGGTTGGACTTTTTATTGTAAACCTGATTATAAATATAGGGAGCAGGGACACGGGAGAAACAACAATGACAGAAGTGGTTTGTATATTCCTCCTAGCAGTCGGGATACTGCAACAACTAGTTCTAGTAAGATGTCCCTGGAGGACATTATAGAAAAGTTGTTGAAGGGAGTTGAGGTAACCAACTCGGGGGTAACTAATATGAAGAGTGAATTTTCTACTCTCAGTCAGTTGGTTAGCTCGCACTCTATTTCTATTAAGCAGCTGGAACAACAGATGAGTCAATTTTCTGCTACTCTGAACCAGACAAAAGCAAGTACTTTACCTAGAGATACGGTTCAGAACCCGTAAACTTATGGCTCTTGTATGACGATTACCACTCAAAGTGGTAAGATGTTATCTGGCCCTTCTATGGGTAAAGCAGTAGAGAATGAGGTAAGTGTCGATGAACCAAAAGGAAGCAATCCAGTGGAGTCTAAGAAGCTGGATGGTTTTATGGATATTTCGGAGAGAAGACAAAAAGGAAGAGGAAGTGGTATTGAAAGAAATGCCAAAAACACCACCTCCCTTTTCTCAGATATTGAAGAAGAAAGAAGATAACAAGAAATTTAGCAAATTCATGGCAATACTAAAACAACTGACAGTTAATGTGCCATTGATGGAGGCACTTGAGCAAATGCTAAACTATGCTAAATTTATAAAGGAATTGTTAACAAAGAAGCGGAACGTAAGATGTGAGCCGGCGGACAACATCCACCACTGTAGTGTTGTTTCTTCACAATCCTTAGAGCAGAAAAAGCCTGACTCTGGAGCATTTACTATACTGTGCACAGTTGGTTCCATGAATTTTACCAAAGCTTTATGTGACTTAGGAGCAAGTATTAATCTGATGCCTCTTGATATCTACAAAAAGTTTGGATTGGGGGAACCTACCCCCTTGATGATGTGTCTTTTGATGGCAGACGATCGGTGAAGCGACCAGTTGGTATATTGCATGATGTGCTAGTAAAAGTGGATGACTTTATTCTGCCTGCAGATTTTATGATATTGGATTGTGATGTTGATTTTGAAGTACCCATCATTTTGGGTAGACCACTATTAGCCACGGGAAGAGTGTTGGTTGATATAGATCTCAATAAGCTAAAGTTCAGGTATGGAAAAAGGAAGGCCAGATTCAAAATACATCCTCCTCTGAAGCAGTTGAAGGAGATAAATATCTTCTCAGTGGTGGATATATTCCAGGAAAATGGTAATGAGGTATCGATATAGTATCTTGACTAAGTCTGAGTAGTCAAGATGACTAAGTCGTGCCGCGATATTAAATCAGGCGCTATTGGGATGCAACCCAAACTTTTATTTTTATGCAGTTTGTTTTTATACATTTAGGTAGTAATAGGAAGGAACTGAAGAGGTACAAAAAGGTCAAGGTAAAAACTGAAGAAAGCAAGCCAAGTGGTCTTGACGACATTCGTGATAGGTTATCACAACTGTGACGGCTTATCACCAATATCGTCAGAAAGAACAGAAGTTGAGACCTTCTCTGTTAAGGATGACGACCTCTATGATAAGCTATCACAGTTATGATGGATTATCACAGGTTGTCGTCATCCATTATCCTGTTTTTGAAAATCTAGGCCCAAATTAGTTAAAATTCGACCCGGCCCAGATACAAAACCTTTCAAGTTCCCGCTTTTTATTTTATTTCCTTCTTTAAGTTTTATTTTATTTCCTTAGTTAGGATATTTACTTTCTTTCAAAATACTCCCAAGTATACAAGGAAACATCCTTCCTGATAGTTGTGGGATTGCAAGGAAAATAAAAATCCATCTCTCATCTTTTCTTCTCTCATATAATCAAGTAGAGTCAACTTATCAGGTATGCTCATCACTTTGTTTCTTCTTTCATTGAAGTGGTAAATTTGTTGAAAACATGATGCTAAAAAAGGAAAACCTTGAATTTAAGTTGCAATAGCATGGATATAAAAAATTAGGGTTAAGTTATGCTTAAATTGCAAAAATTTAAAACCCCAAGTACAAGAATAAAAATTCCATGTGGTTCTATGAAGAATTTGGTCTCAAGATTAAGAATGCAAACTAAGTTGGGAAAAATTCTGAGCTGACGACATTGCTGATAGGCTATTACAAGCATGACGCCTTATCAGCTTATGTCGTCAACATTCACTATTTAAGGCTGATGACTTACCTGATAGGCTATCACAACTGTGATGACTTATCAGGAATGTCGTCACAAGCTTGAGAGAAGTATGCCAGTTCTATTTAAGGCTGATGACATAGTTGATAGGCTATCACAAATGTAACACTTTATCAGCCATGTCGTCACACCATGATAATAATGCTAAGTTGTTGAACATGAATAGCATGTTTTGATTGTTATACCTTAAATATTAAATTGTGTTTGTCTTATGGTCCAAGAATATTCTAATGGCACCTAAAAGCAAGAATCCTAAAACTCTAAAGAAAGCTTCCAAGCCCAAGGTAGTTTGAAAGCTCATTGATGAAAACTCTTATTACGAAAATGAAGAACCACTGCTTAGGTGGAGGAGAAAGAAACCAAGTCCAAAGACACCTCCTCCACCTAAACTCATTGAGGTGGAGGACGGTGAAGATACTGAGACCACCACTCCAGCTTAGAGTGAAGCTTCTAAGAATGAGGATTTTGAGCAAACTGAGTCCCAACAGCTCAAGTTTGAGAAGGCTGAATCTGAAGAACCAGAGTTAAAACATGCTGAATCAGACAAATCCGAGTCAGAGGAACGATTCTCAGAAACTCCTTCTGTTGAGAAACAAGTTGAGAAGGAACCTCTAGTGTGGGGAACTTTGATAAAATGCAAAAATATTGAGGTTTGAGATAATGCCAGATGGCAGATTTCTAAAGTAGAGGACATCTTCCTCAAAGGTCTGATTAGAACAAAAAGAAGATCTGCCAGATGGCCAGTATTTCTAGAGAAGATAGTCATCATCATAGGATTGATGGGGTATCCTACAGTGGAGAAGAAATTCAAAGATTATGGGCTAAGATGGACTGCCAAGGGAGGTAAACCATTTTGTCCTACATTAGTCCAGGAGTTCTACGCGAACTACCAAGCTAGGTTAGAGGGCATGTGCAAGAATGGAGAAACCACAACAGACTAGCCTTTGTTGACCAGAGTTCCAGTTCGGGGAATAAATGTAGATATTTCTGACACGAATATCAACAGGTTTCTACATGGACCCAACTTCATTCCTCAGGTCATAAATCTTGTATTCTACCATCGTCTGAAGAGTAAGGATGACCAGCATCCTTGGTTAGCTATACTTATAGCTGAGGGAGATACTTAATGGCTGCCCTGATCCAGTGAGTGTATTTACAAGGCTTCTTTGACTCAAGAGGCAAAGTTATGGTGGGTGTTGTGCGCATCCATTTGATGCTGACCGACGAAGATAATATTCTGGGTAATGATCGAGCAATATTGGTCGCATGTCTTGTGGCCAACCTTAAGCTGAACTTTGGAAAGATCATTGCTGAAGAGATCAAGATTCGGGTAACAAGGTCTGACATCACTTACCCATTCCCTTGTCTGATTACCAGGCTATGTGTAATACCCCGGGAAATTTTTCGTTGAAATTTTGTGAGTAAACCTATTGGGTTCTACCTTCTAAAATGAATTATAAATTTTTCATGCAGAATATCTTAGATTATAACACACCACTGCGTAGAGTATTAAATAATCTTTCCAACGATATGTGGATCATCCAAAATGGACACCCGAGCGACGAGTTATGAACATTTTGATCGAACCATGAATAGTAGTGAACAGTAAAACGTACAGGAAAAAGTACTGAGGCCTGGCGTATTTTTGCTCCAACTTCAAACGATCATAAATCCTTGTACACAATGATCTGGGTGAGTACTATATATCAACGAAAAGATATGAGAGTCCTCTTTCTAATAAAATTGGTTTCATCCAATTTGGATATCGGAGTAAAACGTTATGGTTGATCTACTTCAGACTATCAAAACAGTCCACCAAAGGACAGATTGGAGAATTATTTGATTTTTAGGGGCGTTTTGGTCATTCCTCCTCACCCAAAATCCATCCAAACCCTATATTAAAGCCTATTAGAAGCATTATATATTATATTTCATCAAAATCCCTCACAAAGAAAACCCTAAGCTCCTACATCCAACTTCAAGAACCTCTAAAGTTCACCATTAATTCTGCAAATTTATTCAAGATTCCAAGTTCCTAGTTGAAGAACTCCAAGAACCATCATTCAAAGGCACGATTAATATCTCAAAAATGAGTATCAATTTAACGTTCATCATTCAAGGTATGTGGGGTTTTTCAACAAGCACTCTCTTTCGTTCTTGTGTCCAAAAGTAATTTTCTTTACAAAGGCATGATTTTTATTTGATTTTTATGAATTTGAAGCATGAACCCATATCTTATGATGATTATTATGAAATCTTGATGTTTATGATTTTGAAAGATGAATTTACATGTGTGGTGATATAAAGCATGAATCTTGAACGATATTTATCATGATTTTGATATTTGGGTCATGAATCCCCATTGGAAATTGTGTTTTTTTAAGAAAGTGTGTGTTATAAGCACGTTGATGTTGAATATTTGAGATATTTTGAATGATTTGACCTTTTGATCTTAATGGAGTTGTTTTGAACTCGAGTGTGAAAGAAATCCACAACGTGGTTGATTTTGGTAGATGGGAAGCATGATGGCTCCCGATGTATATTTACATATTACTGAAATTGTTTTGTTGTGGATTGTCTTTGAAATGATCTAAGCTAAGTCTGGGAGAAATCTTTAGCACTGAGAGGGAGGTATAAAGCGACCTTACTTCCCTAAAACTACGTGCCCCCATAGGAGTGAGCCTGAGGCTGATTTATATAGTGATCACTAGTTTGTTTGGATTTAATATCGAAAGTTCTACTCCGATGGCAAGGATAGGATGGCTCTCCCCAACGTGGGTTGTACTTTGGACTCCATGTAGCTCACATGGTTTATGTCGGTTATAGGATCTCCCAGTGTGTGTGTGTGTTTTCTTGTGTCTATGGTGAATGGTGAAGTGATTTGAAAGTGGAATTGTGAAAGTTATTCTTTCAAAAGATTTAAATGATATTTACAATATGAGAATTGATATTCTTGATGAACTGAAAGTGATTGACAAATTATATGATGACTCACATGTGTTATTGTACTTATTTCATCCTCTCATGATTATGATGATTTTCTTTGGGCTATGTGAGTCTTTCATATATCTTGCATATTTCTTATAAATATTTATGATGATAATGTTTATACAACTGCATACACCTCTATATACTCGGTTCCTTTCCATGGTACTGACCCACATCTTCGGATGTGGGCTGCATTTTCTCGAAATGTAGGTTTAGGTGCTCAGTTCCAGGTTCGACAGTGATTCTTTAGGCACGTTGTTCTACATCCTCTGTTGTGGTGAGTTCTCATGTTCCGAGGATGTGATGTCTGATGTTGGTTTCACGGAATTATTTACATTTGATAACTGAGTATGAGTTAGTTAGGGCATGTCTCAATGGCTCACTGGTTTTATTGATTTTCTTAGAGGCTTGTCAGACTAGTATAGATGTTGGGAGTTGACTAATAAGTCGTATTTTGTTATCTTTCTGAAATTCTTTTATTCTTGAATGATGATTACTCTATTGATATTTGAGGGTTATTTATGGAAACCCCGTTGATTTATGTTGAACTGAATAAAAATGGCTCAAAGGGTTAGCTTGGGGCTACTCGTAGCCTCAAGCACTGTGTGACGCTCCGAGACCGATTTTTTGGGGCATTACACTATGCACAGAGGTAGGGGTACCACATATCGCTGGAATTGATGATACACTATATGCCACCAAGACCTACAACCCTATTTTCTATGATGAAAATCAGCCAAGGCTGACACTTAACTGAGGGGTGAGGGTTTAGGTGAACCCATCAGTTACATACCCTAGTTCAGTACCTAAAGTGAAGGTATAAGATTCTGAGGTTGCACAGACAGGCTTAGTTCCTGAGGATGAGCCAGGTCCATCTGTTCCTACAGCACCAGCAAAAGCTGTATCCCAGCTTATTGATATCAGAAAAGTGGCCAAACAGGCCAGATGGTGTGAGACGCAGATACGTGCCTTTGTTGAGTAGTTTGCTGCTGCTGTAGATAAGAGAATCAAGGCTGCTCTTGATCCCTTTACTACTTTTCCTGCACGGGTTACGAATCTGGAGAACTATTTTGATGCAAGGGCACAAAGTTGACTAGAGCAGATCTTGCTGAATTTAGAGTGGCCCTAGATAAGGTAAAAGCTGATATGGTGGTGGTATAGCAACACCAGTTTATGATGCCTATAGGGCAAGCAGCTAAAGAATCTAAGGATGAACCCCTAATCCTTGATCTCACTGTGAAGCCAGTGAAAAAGAAAAAGAAAAAAAACAAAGATGCTAAAAAGGGTAAGAGAAAGAGACAAGAAGATGATGAGAATAAAAGCAAAGTCGAGAAAAAGGTAAAGAAGAAGAAGAAGGAAGATAAGATACTACAGGCAGATGATGAGCTAATAGAATAGGAGAAAGCGGATCTGAAAAAGGCAACGCAAGCGTCCCTAGAGGACAACTGAAAATAGGAAGAAGGACTGTGAGCGAGGGATATAGGAGCCTCATCTAGCAGAGCAGTTGCACCACTGTATCCTAAATGACCTTTTTGTAATGCATGATATCCCTTAATCCCTGTTTGAGGCTAAATTGACCATTTTCTTTCTATGATACCTATCACCTTCCCTTTTTGATCATAATGAACCTGTTTGGGCCCTGGTCCTCCTTGGACACTGTACACCTTGACTTAGGCTAACAGCCTAATTTGAGGGTAGCTATCATAGGGGTGCATGATGTAAATTGGGAATGAAAAAAGGCTGAGTAAAAGAAAAAAAATAAGTGAAAAAGAGATAGATTGTTGGGTGTTGGTGAAGAAGAACAAAAAAAGAAATTGCTTGAAGAAAAAGAACCACACCCAGTCTGAATGTGTGATCAAGAAAAAAAAAGAAAAAAAAAAAAGAGAAAAAGAGAAAAAGAGAATAAGGTGAATAAGTGGAACCAAAGAGTTAAGGTAGTGCCAAGGAGGCTTAGTCACTCTAAATGCCTTTGAATATCATACCAAGCCCTTTGCCTACGTTACATGCCTAAGAAAGACCTATAGTGATCCTAATTCCCCTGTCTGGAAACCTTGGTAATGAAAATAAGGGCAAGCATATGATATTTGGCATACACTGGTTGAAAATTTTTTCTGAGAGTAAGAGTCTTGTAATTACCCCGATGTTGTATATATGATTCTGATATGAGAGAAGAAGGGGAATTTCTTTGTTGTGAGGGCACACTGGTATTGTTGCTAGTTACTTACTTTCTTGGGTAGTGATATATTGATCTATGCATGGTTGTTGAGCTGAATTGGTTCCATGGTTGGAGTCCTTTGTGTTATATTGATGTTTTTCAATAATCTACATAGTTAGTTTTAAGTTGGTTGACCTTGGAGATGGTAACTGAGCTTTAAGATAAAATGGGTGTTTGACTGCTGAATGTGCTTTGTACTCTATTAGTTGGTTTTGTTGCTTGAGGACAAACAATTGTTTTAAGTTGAGGGTGTTGATGTGTGAGCAAAAGCTAACACATCTAATGCTTTTTGGCTTAAAATAATTGCAAAATCTTCAGCAACTTTTGTTGTTTTGATGTGTTTTTAAGTGAATTTGTAGAAAAAGGTAAAAAGATGGAAAATAAACAACATTGGAGAAAAAGAGTTGAAAACTAAGCAAAAAGGAGAAAAAAGCATGGCTGACGACATCACTGAAACGTCGTCAACCCTGTGATAGGATATCAGATGTAGCATTAGCCTTAACCATAGAGTTGAAGTCTGAGAGGAAGTTCTGACGACATTGGTGACATGGCATCAAAGATCTGATAAGGCGTCACGAAAGGCGTCAGCCTAAACCAGTGAATTGAGCTTGAAGAAGAAATCTGACGACGTTTCTGATCGCCGTCAGATCAGTGACATGGCGTCAACTACATCATTAGCCTAAGACAGATTTTGAAGACAACTGGAGCAACTCTGAAGCCATTCGTGATAAGGTGTAAGATCCTTGATGTGGCGTCAGCTAGGGCGTCACCTAATCCGAAGAATTTTATGATTTTTGTTATTTTATTTTCATAATTAGACTTAAGTATAAATAGCATCTTTTAGGGTTTATTTAAGCATTATTTGGAATTATCAAGAAGTTCTTTTCTTTTAGTTTTGGAGATTGTTATTTTCTTCAACACTCATCAACTATTTGTTGATTCCTATTTTCGGGATTAAATTGAAGAAACTACTTGTTGCTTTTCATCCATTCGTAAGTTTATCCTTATTAACATGAATTCAACTTTGTATTTCGTTTATCAAATCATAAGCGGTTAATTCCATTAGCTGGAGTTATGGGATCCATGGATTAGGGTTTTATAGGTTACTAGGTATTTAATGGATTCAAAGAGTAGTAGGACATCTTGAAATTCTTTTGTTTTAACTGAAATATAATGGTTGCAAACATTAGGTTATTCCTTAGGTTTTATTTGCTTCTAACGGAGAAATAGACTAGAGGTTGCGAATTATCAACAGGGACTCGGAAGCTACCAACCTTCTATTCAATGATTAATATCGTAATTGGATTAATCTACCTGAGATAAAATCCTATTGGAAATAGATAAGTTATCTAAGTTCGAGAGAATTAGATAATAAATTGTCTGGTGAGGTCGAGAGATAAGTCAGATAGTATCATCGTCAGGGATATTCTATTGTTTCTATTTACTTCAAGAATCCCAAGCATTACCTATTATCTGTCAATTCCCAAAATCCATAGTGAACATAACTTTGATTTCTTATTTAGATTGATTACAAACACTAAAACATTGAAAGTGACAATTAACTCTCTGTGAAACGTAAACCCCCATTTTTGGAAACATTAAACTACCAGTAAAGTATTTAGTACGCAAATTAAAGTTCACACCCTATTCCCTGTGGGATTCGACCCCAACCTAGTTGGGTTTTATATTGACAACGATCGCTTACACCATTCAAGATTGTAATTTAAGCGTTATCAGAATGCTACTGGTGCTTTGGAGCTCGTGCTTCTAAACCTATAGTATAAGACACCATAGCGCAAATGCGTCAGTACTTTGAATGTACTGTTATGCATATAAGGTAGGTTGAATGCAAAGGGTTCACATGCATGTACTATACTAACTGACTAAATAACATAAACGTGAGAATGCATGCATGAATACATAATAGCTGTAACTGGGGTCGTGATAACATGATTACTAAACTTAAGTACTGATAGAATGAGATATTGATAACTGTATAACTAAAATAACTGATACTAAGTGACTATATCTGACAGTCTATGTTCTGATGAAACTAGCTGAGTTCCATACTATTCTGAGTTAACTATAACTGATAGTCCTAAATTCTGTTGAACTATCTGAGTTCCATTATTGAGACTAAATGACTGTATCTGACAGTCCTTAATTATGTAACTAAAACTGTGGGAAGTAGTTATCTAACCAACATGCCCCTAATACGCTATTATAGTTGAGTTGGGGTCCAATCTGTAACCCCAATTGGAAGGGTGTCAATACCACGCCACTGGTAAGGACAATCTGGGAGTAATCCTTATATAACAGGTAACTCTAGTGAGAACGGTGAGAACCCTCATATAATAGGTTAATCCATGTTATCTACCCTCATATAGAAGGCTATGATGTCTCAACCTATGCTGGCTACATAGTTCTGGAATGCAAGGATTGCTTCTAAGAATCACACCCTCATATAACAGGTGAGTTCCCATCCTTGGGTTCACTAGGTGCTAATTCCTACTCCCATCTAAATAGACACTGAATATAAATTACTGAATTGAACTGGACTGAATTAACTAAATTCTGTTGACTGACAGAATATTACTGAGATCTAATAACTGAATGAGATTTACTGAGATTTCCTGAGTCACAATATTGACTGAATTCTATGGATCATGGATTGACTAAGGATATCGTGAAAACATGACACTGGCTCTAGACATACAACTAACTTGTCGGGTACAAGTACCCCCAAGACTTGATAAAGGGAAACTGACAAGGCATGACATTCTTGAATACATAACCAACATCAACAATCCATAATACAATAATTGGAGATATTTCATGGGCATTTGATTATCATAGCTTGGTAAATGAATAAGATAGCATCTATACATAGCATAATTTCATAAGGATAACTCATGAGCAATCCAACAACAATTTTGATACATAAGAATAACATGGAAGTCATTTTGAACATAAAGTTAAATCATACATTGTCATTTGGATCACAATTTGGCTATAGTGCATATTTTCTATCCTTCTAGGAATTTTATCAAACACATTGCATGCACCCTTAGGGCATAAGGGGCATAAGCATAGTCACCAAATTAAAACATCATAAATAACTCAATTTATGGATTTCACTCACTTGCTAATGTAGTCTCATGAAAAGCACATAAAGATTCCAACTTGGACATCATATAACAAGATAAACATGGCTACAACCAACCCACAACATAAATATCATGATTTATAATTTGAAAAAGGGTTTTTGAGCTTTATGGATGAAAGGTATCCACGAATCAACACTATTCATACCTTAGTTCTTGATTCTACATAGATTGACAGAGAGACTCTTAAATTTGGGTATTGAATTTAAATCCCCAATTGAAAACCCTTGCTTGTTCTTGAGGGAAACTTGAGAGAAACACTATGTTTTGGGTGAAAAATAGTTGAATCATGTGTTATTGGATTTAAATAGGTGTGAGAAATTAACCTTTTTAACCCTTGGACACGTGTTTTAAATTTTTGAAAATTTTCGAAACTACACATTTGGCACGATGCGGTGCTATCGCATCGTGTCACTGGAATTTGACAATTAGGAAATTGGAGAATGGCGCGATGCGGAGCCATCGCATTGCCACTTTTTTGCGACTAGGAAGTTTGGTGAGATGTGCCACTATTGTGGACCCCTACTGGAATTTCACAAATTCCATTTTTTCTTATGGCGTGGCACGCCACTGACTATTATGGCACTGTTTTACAATGGGAATTTGAAATAGTCATAACTTCTCTCCCGGTTATCTGATTTGGACGAATCTGGTATCGATAGAAAGCTTATTGAATTTCCCACATAAAGAAAAAATCTTGAAAATACAACATGGAATAAGCATCATTAAATTTGAATTTAATACTTGACATTCTTAGGATGAAATTAGTTAGAAAATTTTGGGGTATTATAATATCTCCCCCTTGGGAACATTCGTCCTCGAATGCGATAGACTGAGATGGAAGAAATTATGAGCTGAAGTATATACCAAACATGAACAACTGAAACATGACTGACATTTCTATGATTTATGTCGAGCATGCATACTGATGCATGTGTAACTGATTCATGAATGCATGACTGAGTGTTCTGAGGAACTAAGTTTCTCACAATGATAATGCATGTCTGATTCATAATTATATAACTTAAATGATACATAAATGCATGACTGAATATGCAATGGTATTTAGTACCAAGTTTATAATGGAATTCTGATCATGAACTAGATACCAAGCTTGTCACTGGAATCTAAACATAAAACTGAAAAGCTTAAGGAGAACTGCTACCTTGAGCTTTATCTGAGTTGGAAGAAAAGAGGTGGGGATACTTGGTTCTCATATCTGCTTCTTCTTCCCAAGTAGCTCCCTCGGTGAACTGATTTTGCCAAATAACTTCAACTAGAGGGACTTCGTTGTTCTTCAATCTATGAGTTTGATAGTCTAGGAATTCGACTGGAATCTCTTCATAAGGGAGGTCATTCTGAACATCTATGCTTTGAATAGGAACTACAACTGTTGGGTCACCTATGCATTTCTTGAGCAAAGAGACATGAAAGACCGGATAAACTGAGGCTAGATCTGAAGGTAATTTGAGCTCATAAGCTACCTTGTCGAAGCGACTGAGAATCTTGAAAGGATCGACATATCGGGGACTGAGCTTTCCTTTATTGCCGAATCTCTTCACTCCCTTCATGGGAGAGATCTTTAGATAGACATAGTCACCAATCTCGAACTTGAGATCCTTTATACACACATCAGCATAAGACTTCTATCAGGTTATAGTATCTTGAAGTCTTTCTCTAATCAACTAGACTTTCTCTAAGGCGTCAAATACTAAGTCAGGCCCTATGACTGAGGCCTCACTAACTTAGAACCAACCGACTGGAGATATACATCACCTACCATAAAGAGATTTAAATGGAGCCATCTCAATACTGGAATTATAGCTATTATTGTATGCAAACTCAATCAAAGTCAAATGGTCATCCCGACTATCCTTGAAATTAATTGCACACTCCCTTAGCATATCTTCTAGGTTCTGAATGGTCCTTTTTGCTTGACCATCTATCTGAGCATAAAAGGCTGTACTAAGATGAACTTGGGTACCAAGACCTTTTTGGAACACTTTCCAGAAATAAGAGGTTAATTGGGTACATCTATCTGAGACAATGGACAATGGAACACCATGTAATCTGATCAACTCTCTAATGTAGAGTTTGGCATAATCCTCGATTGAATAATAGGTAAGGGCTGGAAGAAAATAAACTGATTTGATCATTCTATCTATAATGACCCAAACTGAATCATGCTGATGATGAGTTCGAGGCAGACCCATCTCAAAGTCCATATTCACTTCTTCCTACTTCCAAATAGGTATATTGAACTCTTGTATGGATCTACTAGGCTTCTGATGCTCTATCTTAACCTACTGACATATAGAGCACTTAGCCACAAACTTTGCAACATCTCTTTTCATCCCAGTCCACCAATAGATCTCCTGCAAGTCACAGTACATCTTTGTGGCCCTTGGATGAATAGAGTAGCCTGTACCATGATCTTCTGCAAGAATTTGTTACCTTAAGTCATCTACACCTGGAATACACAGATGACCCTAACAACATAGGACACCATCTCCCCCTTGGGAGAAAACCTCTACTTTCTGATCCTTCATTGACTCTTTAAGTTTGACAAGGCTGGGATCTCTATCTTGCTTTTCTTTCACCTCAAAAACTAGAGATGATTCTGAACTACTCCAAACCCATATATCACCCTCCTCTGTATCGACTAAGAGTACACCTAGTCTTGAAAGCTGATGGACTTCCTGAGCTAACTTATTCTTACCGTCCTCAACATAAGTAACACTACCCATGGATAGTCTACTGAGAGCGTTGGCCACTACGTTG
This sequence comes from Capsicum annuum, assembly GCF_002878395.1. NCBI lineage: Eukaryota > Viridiplantae > Streptophyta > Magnoliopsida > Solanales > Solanaceae > Capsicum > Capsicum annuum. The sequence goes on along the minus strand of NC_061116.1, from coordinate 206,721,229 downwards.
GCCTTTCTCGAATGATAAAGGACACTTTCTTCATAATCTTTCAAGAGCTCTAACCACCTTCTCTGACAAATATTGAGATCTTTCTGAGAAAAGACATACTGAAGGCTCTTATGATCTGGGAACAGGTCTACATGAACATCGTATAGATAATGCCTCCAATATTTAAGGCAAATAGTACAGCTGCTAACTCAAGATCATGTGTCGGATAATTCTTCTCATGGGGTTTAAGCTGTCTGGAGGTGTAGGCTATGACCTTACCATGCTATTTGAGGATACAACCCAAACCTACTCTGGATGCATCATAATACACTACGAACCCATCTGGACCATCGAGAAGAGCTAAGAGTAGAGCTGAGGTGAGTTGAGTCTTCAACTCCTAAAAACCCTTCTCACCAGGATCTGACCACTAAAACTTGACTTTTTTCTGAGTCAATCTGGACATAGGGGATGCAATAGACAAAAATCCCTCAACAAACTATCTATTATAGCCATCCAGACCCAAGAAACTCTTGATATCTGATGGAGATATAGGTCTGGTCCAATTTCTTACTACTTCGGTCTTTTGAGGATCTACTCTAATGCCATCACTAGAAATAATATGACCAAGGAATGCTACTGACCTTATTAAAAAATTTCACATATTGAATTTGGTGAATAACTGATGATCTCTGGGAGTCTGAAGTACGATTCTGAGATGGTCTGCGTGATCGCACTCACTGCGAGAATAGACCAGAATATCATCTATGAAGACTATAACGAACATGTCCAAGTACTGCTTGAACACACAATTCATTAAGTCCATGAAAACTGCTGGGAATTAGTAAGACCAAAGGACATGACTAAGAATTTGAAGTAACGATACCGAGTACAAAAAGCTATTTTTAGACTACCATATTCTCTGACTCTGAGGTAATGATAGCCGGATCTGAGTTCTATCTTGGAGAAATAGACGGCACCCTAAAATGGATCAAACAAGTCATCGATTTGAGGAAGAGGATACTTGTTCTTGACCATGACTTTATTGAGCTGATGGTAATCAAAACACATCCTGAGAGAACCATTTTTCTTTCACATGAATAAGAATGGTGTGCCCCACGTGGACACACTGGGTCTGATGAATCCCTTATCTAGGAGATCTTTTAACAGTTCTTTCAGTTTCTTGAGTTCTGCTGGTGCTATTCTATATGGAAAAATAGATATAGGCTGAGTATTTGGGAGAAGATCAATGCTGAAGTCTATTTCCCTTCTGAGAGAAATCCCTGGAAGATCTTCTGGAAAGACATCTGAATATTCACTCACATCTGGGACTGATTCAAGACTGGGGGTCTCAGAACTAGAATCCTTAACATGAACAAGATGATAAACATATCCATTAGGTATCATTTTCCTTGCCCGAAGGTAGGAAATAAGTTGACCTCTGAAAGCTGAGGTACTACCCCTCCACTCTAGGATAGGTCCATTTGAAAACTAAAATTGGACTTTTCTGTTTCTGTAGTCGACTGTGGCATAGCAGGAATGAAGCCAATCCATGCTGAGAATGATATCAAAATTAGTCATCTCTAATCTAATTTGACTAAGTCTGCTGGAGTAAATTTCTAAAATATCATAACTGGTCAGTTCCTGTATACCCGTTGGGCTATGATGGCCTTACAGACTGGGGTAGAGGCTAAAAAGGGCTTTGCAAGAATTTGGGGACTGACTCTGAAATCGCCTACTATATATGGAGTAACAAAATACAAGGAGGCTCCTGGATCTAACAAAGCGTAAACATACACATGAAATATTTGTAATGTACCTATAACCATATCAGAAGAATTTTCCTAATCTTGCCAGGATTGGAGAGCGTAAAGTCTATTTGGGGATTGCCCACTCGTAGCACTAGAGGTGGCACCCTACTGATTTTGGCAATTGGATTAGGCTGAGAAATAGTTCTGCTGACCTTAAGGACCTAGATGAGGACAATCTCTAACTCAGTGGCCTATCTTGCCACATCCAAAATAAATATCACTACCAGCTCTGCAAATACCCTGATGGTGCTTGCCATAAGATTGGCAAAGAGGATAGGTGTGGACACTGCTAGTATTTCCCTGAGACTTAGAGCCTGGCACTCTATCTCTATTAACATCCCTGAACTTAGGAACTAGTAAACTAGCTAAAGAAGGAGTTGGGTCTAATGACTTAGGACAAAACTGAGAATGGTTTCCTTCTTCTGATTTGGGCTGAGCAAAGTTGAAACTAACTATCCTTGCTCTCTTATTTTGCTTCTCATTCATCTTAATCTTCTGCTTTTCTATCTACTGAGCATGAGTGATAAACCTGGATAAAGTCATATCGCTATTCAGCATCGCAGACCTACACTCGTTGATCATACTACCATTCACCCCAGAAACAAACTTACTCATCTTGGCCCTGCTATTGCAACCATATGAGGAGCATATCTGGCTAATTGAGTAAACTTAAGAGAATAATCTATCACCATTATTTTGCCCTGCCTGAGGTTGATAAATTCTAACACCTTAGCCTCTCTCAGCTCTAGGGGAAATAATCTATCCAAGAATGCAGTGACAAAATCCTCCCACTCAATAGGCCCTGCATCATCTGGCCTTTCTGACTTCCACTGTTTAAATCAAGTGTGAGCAATATCCTGCAACTGATATGTATCTAGCTTAATACTCTCAATAAGAGTAACCGCCATGATATTTGTAAACTTCTGAACCTGATCGATGAATTCTTGAGGGTCCTCATCTAACTTAGACCCAATAAAGGATGGACGATTTATTTAGGTAAAGTCTCAAATCCTGGCTGCAGTTGAATTGGCCACTGGGTTATCTGGAACGACAATTGGTCTTCTGGCAGCAACTGACTATGCAAGAGAAGTAAATGCAGGTCTAAACTCTACATGAGAAACATGTTCGCCCAAAGGTTCTTCGTGCTGAGGGGCTAACTAATTCCTATTTTTTTAAGAGGCATGTTCTGTAGAAGAAAAGGAGACACGAATTAGACTGAGAGATTGACTTGAGATTATTCTCACTTGCACGACATGAATACTGAAAGAAGGAAAACTGTTACTAAAATATCTTATAGCCTCTTGTACATAAATGTGGCACGCAACATACCTATACACAAGACTCTACTAGATGCAGCTTTTAGTCTTCCTAGGACTCTATTGAACTTGGATCTACTACCAAGTTTGTAACGCCCCGAATCTGGAACCAGAATGCTACACGGTGCTCATGACCCCGAAGGACCACAAACTAATTCAAGACTGATATCTATGCATGTATACTGCATGATATACTGTATAAATATAGATACATGAACTGAAAGGCCATAAGATTCAAAACTGTAACATAATATATGATAAAATATATCATCTGGGTAGGGCATAAAATATCAAAAATAACTAAAAATGATAGTCTGAAAAGCCTCTAACTAACTGAGTTGTCTGAATAAAGAGTTGATAGGACATGTCCCCAACTAACTCCAGCTAATAAATTAATTAATGAGATAATAAAGAAATGATTATGTCCTTGAAAGATAAGGACTCACTACTAACTCTGCCTGCTGAGACTTGAATGCTACTGATGCTCTGGGCTCGTGCTTCTGAACCTATGGGATATGACACCATAGCACAAATGGGTTAGTACTTTAAATGTACTGGTATGCATGTGAGGCAGGCTAAATGCTAAGGGTTCACATGCATACACTATACTAACTGTCTGAATAACATGAACGTGAAAATGCATGCATAAACATAATAACTATAATTGGGGATGTGTTAATATGATTACTGAACTTGAGTACAGATAGCATGAGATACTGATAACTTTATAACTAAAATAACTGATACTGAGCGACTGTATCTGACAGCCTAAGTTCTGATGGAACTAGCTGAGTTTCGTATTATTCTAATTTGACTGTATCTAGCATTCCTGAATTCTATAGAACTATCTAAGTTCCATTACTGAGACTGAATGACTGTATCTGACAGTCCTGAATTCTGTAATTGAAACTGTGGGAAGTAGTTATCTAATTGACATGCCCCTAATATGCTATTATGGTTGAGTTGGGGTCCAATTTATAACCCTAATTGGAACAGTGTCAATACCGCACCACTAGTAAGGACAATACAGAAGTAACCCTCATATAATAAGTAACTCTAGGGAGAATGGTGGGAACCCTCACAAAACAGGTTAAGCCACCTCATCTACCCTTATATAGCAGACTATGATGTCTCAACCTATGTTGGCTACATAGTTCTAGAATACAAGGATTACTTCTAAGAATCACACCCTTATATAAAAAGTGAGTTCCCATCCTTGGGTTCATTCGGTGCTAATTTCTACTCCTATATAAATAGACACTGAACATGAATACCGAACTAAACTGTACTGAATTAACTAAATAATGTTGACTAATGAAATATTACTGAGATCTGATAACTGACTGAGATTTACTGAGATTTCCTGAGTCACATGACTGACTAAATTTTATGGATCATGGATTGACTGAGGATATCATGGAAACATGACACTAGCTCTAGGCATACAATGAACTTGTCAGATAAAAGTACCCCCAGGACTCGATAGAGGGAAACTGACAAGGCATGACATTCTTGAATACATGACCAACATTAACAATCCATAATACAATAATTAAAGATATTTCATGGGCATTTGATTATCATATCTTGGTACATGAATAAGATAGCATGTATACATAGCATAATTTCATAAGGCTAACTCATGAGCAATCCAACAACAATTTTGATACATAGGAATAACATGGAAGTCATTTTAAACATAAAGTTAAATCATACATTGTCATTTGGATCACAATTTGGCTATAGTGCATATTTTCTATCCTTCTAGGAATTTTATCAAACACATTGCATGCACCCTTAGGGCATAAGGGGCATAAGCATAGTCACCAAATTAAAACATCATAAATAACTCAATTTATGGATTTCACTCACTTTGTAATGTAGTCTCATGAAAAGCACATAAATATTCCAACTTGGACATCATATAAAAAGATAAACATGGTTAAACCAACCCACAACATAAATATCATAATTTATAATTTTAAAAAGGGTCCTTGAGCTTTATAGATGAAAGGGATCCATAAATCAACACTATGCATACCTTAGTTTTTTATTATATACATATTGATAGAGAGACTCTTGAATTTGGGTGTTGAATTTAAATCCCTAATTGAAAATCCTAGCTATTTCTTGAGGGAAACTTGAGAGAAACACTATGTTTTTGGTGAAAAATGATTGAATCACGTGTTATTAGGTTTGAATAGGGGTGAGAAATTGACCTTTTTAACCTTTGGACGCGTTTTTTAAATTTGTGAAAACTAGACCTCTGGCATGACACCGCGCTATCGTGTCGTGTCACTAAAATTTGACAATTGAGAAATTAGGTAATGGCGCGACATAGAGCCATCGCGTTTCCACTTCATTTGTGACCTGGAAGTTTGGCGCGATGCACCACTATTGTGGACCCCTACTGGAATTTGACAAATGCCATTGTCTCTTGTGGCGTGACTTGCCACTGACTAATACGGCACTGTTTTACAATGGGAACTTGAAATAGTCATAACTTCTCACCCGGTTATCGGATTTGGGCGAATCTGGTATTGATGGAAATCTTATAGAATTTTCCACATGAAAAAAAGTGAAAATCTTGAAAACACGACATGAAATAAACATCACTCAATTTGGAAGCTAATACTTGACATTCTTAGGATGAAATTAGTTATAAAACTTTGGGGTATTACAACACCTTACTTGAGGCTTCACCACTAGTTCAGACCCTAGCTCCATCCTACATGTCAAAGGAGAATCCACATTTTTTCTTTATTTTATCCATTTGTTTAGGCATTAACTACAAAGAATATCATTTATTTAGGGTGGGGAATTTTTATTCATTTTGATTATTATTATTCATATATTCTCTTTTTAGGTCTATATTATTACATGTAATGATGTGTGAGAATCTTATTTCAATTTTATGTGATGATTTATGGTGATGTAACTAAGGCTTTTCATATGTTATGAGTTTTTTTGTTTAAGGTATTTCATTTGCTTTGATTAGACTCTATTTAATATTGAGCTTGAGTAATAGATGGTTGTAATATGACTCAAAAGGTACTATTATGGATATTCTCACATGAATGGAGCTTTAAAAGTGTTTTCTTGATTAAAAAAGTACCCATTGTTAGAAATTTTTATTAGTTGAGTTAAGATAGTTTGATACCCATTGTTGTGAATACATGCATCTTATGTTGGCTATTTGAGTAACTTCGACAAAATATGCAATGATTGAGCTATCAATTAGGGAATTACAAATGTAGCTTTAAATGTGTAATTTAGTGCCATGTACGGTGGGGACTTGTCTTTGATCTTATGTTTTTATATGTAGAACTTTCCTTGCTGGTATTTCACTAAATATAGGGTTTTGTAAAGTTAAGGGAATTATCTTAGTCCTTTAATAGAGTGAACCTTCAAATAATGACATTACAACTTCCCATACCATGAGATGAGAGACCTAAATTTTCCCCTTTGAGATTATTAACCTATTTCTTGAATAACCACATTATGAGCCATAATAGGTTCTTTTAAAATACCCTCTGTTGAACTAAACCATCCTTGAAGTAATTAATTAAAGCAACCAAGGCCAAAAGCCTAAGTTGGGGAGAGGTAATCATTGAGCAAGGTTCTTAAGGAGAAATGAAAAGAAATAGAGGTTGTATTACTTTATGATCATGTGAGAAGGAAGCAAACGAGTGGCAATATAAAAAAAGTTAACTTTATGCTTCAAAGTGTGTCAAATTGGATCAACATTGAAGAACAAAGTGTTGATGAGTCTCATGTCTTTATTTAAGGGGTATAGTCTGTATAAACATATGATATATTACCTTATTCATTTCCTATAATGCAAGTTTATAAAGGTCTTTTAAGATCTGCGACTTCCAATTCTCAAATATAGTGTAATGGAAAATATGGGTAAGTCTATTGCATGGTATTCACTCATGTGATCTTCCTTGAGAGCATTAAAGAAGTTTTCTATAACCCTTGTTTATTTAATTGATTGCATGATGAGCAAAAAAATTTTCTTTATATGACGGTATTTAGTTGAGCATGTGCATTTTTTGGTAATAGATAGTCAATGCTTGAGTCATACCAATCATAATATGAGTGTTTGATCATTGAAGCTTTCACCATTAGTTTTATAATCTAGTGAACATTCCATTTTTACTAAAAATATATGTGGTCAAGGCATAAGAATATCATTCACCATAGGTTTTAGATTTAATTATTTAGTATGATAGTGCATTACATTTTAATTAGGGTCGTACAATACCCCTGACACAAAGTTAAGGTGGAAGTGTCATTACTAATTAAGTCCTGGTCATAGTTTAAATTAGGGCTAACTATAAATGAGACATCCTCCTACAATATAAAGATTTATGGGGCCTAGTATCCACCAAATTGAAGAGCATTGAATCTTTTTTTTAATGCTACCGACTATTTTTAATCCATTTCTAGAATAAAATGTTATGATCATTTTACTGAAGACAATCCATGTTTTCCACCATAGTGGGACTAGGCCACTATAGAGGGGTTTCTATAGATTGATTTTGGGCCTCTATAGTAGGCTTCGGGCAGTACTAATGCTTAATTTTGATGGGTGGAGACATTAAATTAAATAATGATGGGATCTTTAGCTTTAAAAATTCATTAATGGAGATCGATTGAGGATGATAAAATTAGTTAATATTCAATTTCTCTTAGATAATGTTATTGACCATGAATAAAGAAAGTATTTGTGGGTTAAATTTCAAATAATTTATTCAAATAGTAAATTGATTAATTACTCTTATAATTGCTTGATTTCTAGATGATTGGAAATCTTCAGTCATGAAGGAAATGAAAGAGCAACCTTTGTGTGGCTTGCATATTTTAAAATCTTTGGTTGAGGTAGGTTATGATTTATGGATAGTATACTATTATTAGATATCATATTTATAATATAGATATGAAGGAAGAAATCATGATTAGGCTTGTGGACACAGAGTTTGGACGGACAAAACATGAAGTTGATGTAATAAAGATCTAATTGGGTTTTGTCATATTGTTGTATATATCCATCTATTGGTGTTTTATATTTGTATCGCTTACTTAATGAATATTACAAGTTAAATATTTAAATGCGGGTGATAATAAAGGAATTATGTGAGCTTGTAATCTATAAAACTCATTTTTAATACCTTAAAAGAGTGGATTTAATATTATGTATGTTTGAAAAATGGGATTTTCTTACTGAAAAATGGTGATGAGAATTAATTATTATAAGAAGAGGCGGTGACATGGCGTGAGAACTAAAGTCAAGATAGGCTAAGTATTAGGAAACAAGATGAATAAGGTTCATAACTAAAGATAGAATAAGATGGATTCTGGAAGGTAGAATGGCCCAATCTTAGTAAATAGTAATGGTAGAAGAATACGTATGGAGGTTGAGAAATAGTAGTGTTTGATTAGGGTAGAGTTCTTGTTTAAAAGAAGCAACTTGTAAGGGAATTGTGTGTACCCCTGTGTTTTCATAAAATAGAAGGTCAACCCAATTGGTTTTCATAAAATAGAAGACCAACGTAATTGGTTTCATAAAATAGAACGTGAACCTAAATTGATTTGGTTCATGCACGCTTATTATAAGCTACTTGGCCCCTGGGCACTAGTGTCTATTGAGTATATAATGGTTGAATTGGAGTTAAGTCTCAAGTTAATTATATGCATGCATATTTAACTGATTATTTTTTATTTAGTTGCAACATTTGCTATAGAATGATGAACTTGTTTGTTATTGAATGCAAGTTTAGAAATTGCTAATCTATAATGATATAAAAAGGACCTTGCTTGGTTTGCAAGTGTGGTTGATCTATCTTATTATATTATTCTACTTGTTGATAGTATTGATTATTTGTTATGGGCGATTCGATAAAGATTTATTATGATTGAATTGGTGGATTATATGAAGGATAAGGATGGTATAACACATGGTTTGAGATAAAGGTGTCAGGCACTAGTTGTTTGGGATATTTGGTACATAGACCAAGCTCGTTCCCTATAGGTCATGTCAAGTGGGTAGTCATAAGACTCTTAGCATGTGTGTACATCGTGATTTATAGAGTTTGATGTCTCCTAGAGTAGATTGATTTATGTTGATGATATAGTATGGCTTCTTTTATAGACAGGTTATTTAATGAGATATTATGATTTACTAGGTGGATAAATTATTGTTCCTTTATGTTTTGTGATATATTGTTGTTCCTTGTGTGGGATGATGCTTGATATGATAATATGATAATGAAGTTCTTGATGTCCTAAATGGCAATCTAAAATGAGTGTAATCTACCATTATGTGAGATTATTGATGTGAGTATTATGAAATCTTGTTTGATAACTTGAATGTCTACTTGAAGAATTCAAAACCTTCTTGATGACATGAAAGTCAATTTCATTTTTGTTAAGTGTGGTAGTGCTTTGTTAGTTGATATATTTTACGTATAGAAGGAGTTCAGGCCTAGTCAATTGTGGTGATATTTTCTTGATTGAATAAGACGTTAGTAGGATAGTGACTACTAGCACAACTCATAGAGTTAGTACGCACAATGTGTGCACGTCATCAATAGTGAAGAACCTAAGGTTAATCCTTGAGTGGGAAATTATGAGGAGTTGACTAATTGGATAATGCTCACAAGTTTAGTGAAAAGGCAGGGTTATTAGTTAAAACTTGAATTGGCTATTGAATTCAAGTTAAATAGGTCACTTAAGCTAATGAAATATAATTAGAAGCTCCTAAGAAGGTGATATGTGGGCATATGAATTGTGAATTAGAAATCAAACTATTATATAATTTGCCATGATTTATTTCTGTGATTTTTGTGTAATATTTATGTTATCTAATCCTGGTCGGCCAAACCTACCAGTACATGTGGATGTACTTATACTACTCTTGTAATACCCTTTTTAAGGTCTAGTCTGGTTGTAAGACTAGTTGATGTCTCTTAGGTGACATGGATAGTGATCTCCAACAACTTCTACTCATTTTATTACTATGGTGGGAGTTGTTCTTTTATTTTTTGTTTTACTGTATTAGAAGTTCTTGTACATGTAAGACCTAGGTCATCGGGGAAAGTGTTTTCATTCGTACTATTCTTCAAAAAATATTGCAGTATTTACCTAGTTTTGAAATCCTTCATAAAATTTCTTATAACTTCCATATGTGTTTTCAATGGGTTGTAAGGGTTCTCCTATATTGGTAAATTAAAGTATGTGGTCGCATGATCCAGTTAGTTGGGCCATGACATTTTTTATTAGAGCCTAACTTACCGATCTTATAAGTACAAAAGAAAATGTTGAGTAGAGTCCTATACAATGGTGTGCAAATGTGCACATCAAATCTCTAGGAAGCTATGACAAATTCTATGAATTATTTCCCTTCGTTCTTCTATGTCGTGCTGTTTTAGTCTATTGTCTAGTGAGTTGAGTTAAATTAATTTTTAATTGGTTTCAATTGGTACCTGGATGATTCCAATTGATATATAGCAAATTTCAATTGGTATCTGGGTGATCTTAGGCTTATTTACACACTTAAGTGTCATTATCTATGTGTTTTTAGCTTAGTTTTGGGGATAACTCAGTGTGCTTATGTGTTTATTTAATGATGATTTGTAATCTGGTGCTAAGCCTCATGTACATATAGTTTTAGGTTTAATTTACCAAAAAGAAGAGCCAAATTGATCAAATAAGGATTATAAGATAACTAATCAAGATGGCCTAGCCTATGTTTGTTCTAGTGTGTTTTTTATGAGCTTTATTGAATTGTACGGCTTAATATTTGTTAAGAGATGTTGTACGAGACATTGGATCTGATTTAGGTTATAAATAAAGATGGACATTAGCTATAATGGGAGAGGAAACAAGAAAAAAGCTTGACGTAGACTAAGTGACAAAACCCGAGCAAATTGTGTCGTCTTGCAGCCTTCTCCATGTCATGGAACCTCCACTATGCATCCAACACTACGACACACCATATTTTCATATTGGCCACTATATTGGCTCCCAAAACACCTATGCCACACGCCCTTAAGTCCTAGTTATCATCTCTGCACCGCATACTCTCCAAACATGTCAAAAAGTGTAGGTTTTAAGTTAGTTTAAGTTGTGGGGCTATTTTGATATTATATCTAATACCTTACAGACCTATATGCACGACCTTAGGGTTATTTAAAAGAATACTTAGCCTCTATTAAAAGATATCTTTGGATCTCACGAAAATTGGAGAGCAAACAAGTCATCAAGGAGCTCAAACTAGGGTTTTTAATCTTTTACTTTTCTTTATTGAAGTTCATATTTGTGAATTATTTAATGATTGTTCCTTGTAAACCTATGAGTGGATAAGAACCATCATTCTAGGATTTAGGCAACAATGTTATTACTTAACTATGGTTTTATAGTTTGGTTTATTTTATCATGTCAAGTGATTGTTCTTGCGTTCTTGCTTTACTATTATAAAGAGTCTCAAACTTTAGGGTAAATCTATAGTCTTGAAGTGAACTAACCATAGAATCCAAGAGATGTGATAAAGAACGTAGCGAGTGTGGATCTTATCCTTATTTTGTAAGAAGATAATATGCGGTTACGAAATCGATATACCTAAATACCCCACTAAGTTAATAAATGAAAAGATAGATAAGTGCATTGAAATTAGAGAATCACATCCCTACTCAACAATGTAGTTGTGAGAAGAATTGGGTAGATGACTTAGAGGTTGACCACCCCTGAGTTATAATATCAACATCTTAGATCAAAAATCATGATAAACACCAACACCAACTAGAAACCATAGTTATGCATGAAAGTAAAGTAGATGCATCAACCCTATAAACTCTCCAAATAATGTTTACAATCCCAATTTCATATAATTATATTTTGTTACTTAGTTTATTCTTACAATTCTTATAATATTATTATAAACTTGCACTTTTAAATTGATACATATGATTGGAATAAGAGTTGAACTAACTTCATGTTCCTTGGGTACAACAACCCATTTCTCAAAAAGAGTCACTTTACTACTTGTTTGACCATGTACACTTGTGTGTGCAAAAATTGCCATATTTGGTAATTTTCCAATTACAATCTAGACTACTTTTATTAGTATATAGAAATAAGAGTCGCATTAATGCATAAGTAACTAATATTTTATGATCATCTGGTGTTGATTGTGATGGTAACTTTATAACATTAGGTGTTGCTTGTCTAGTCAATGGTAATATGGTGTGTGGATAGATAATAACATGAAATCTACGTAAGTAGATTTAAATTTTTTAAATTATATATGTTATATGAATTCTTTGATGATGTTTGTAGTTGTGCAATTTGCTTGCCAATTGTAACTTGAATTACGTGAATCGAATAATCATAATAAAAGGTTGGTTGAGAGTGTGGACATAGTAGCCCTTGACATAAATGTTGAATGATTTGGTTGATAATATATGATATAATGATAATTTAAATGTGTAATGTGGGGATTATTGTTTGTTTAAGGTGGCACACATACTTAAATTTTAGATATTCTTTGACTTTTTATTTTGACTTTTCATTTATTTAACTACTTGTATTGTTTTAATAATGTGTAGTTGATTAGGAAATCATGAGATTATAATGGAACTAGGTTCCCTTGCATTTGTGAAACCATAAGTATTGCTGCCTACTGGTAGAACTAGTCACTCATTTGTTAGTTAACAAAATAATTTGTAATTGATTGATTATGGTTTGACATTTCTCATAGGCTTATTGTATAAGAATAATTATCGGTTAATAATATCTCTTGAATTTAGAATACCCGAATTGGTAAGGATTGTAAAATAAGTGAGCTTGATTATGATTAATGATCCTTAGTTGTAGGAACGGTTGAGGTAATAAAGTTATTAGATGTCTTTATGAATATTCATATCCCTCTCATTGTTCATGATAATACTTGGTTATTATTTCTCTCTATGTGGTTGAGGTAATATGATAAACCATAAGCTAGCTGTGTGGCTAAATAAGTATAGTTTGTCCTTGGATGATAAAAGATTAGTTAGTTTGCTTATAAAATAATGATTGTTGAGGGTTGAGTATACTAATGTTATTTAAGTTGGATAATTTACATATTAATGAAACCTATAGATGTGTGTTCGTTTGCGTTTGTACTATAGAAGACATATTCTTATGTGCTGAACACAAAGGTTGAAAAAAAGTCATCAAAGAAATTTCTTGATGGGAAAACATGGTATATTATTTTGTAGTGATGTTTTTGTTATAGAATTGTTTAGGGTGTAAGTGCTAGATAAATTTTCCCTAGGATGAGAGTTGGTAAAATCTCCCCTAAGGTGGGCTCCAATGGAAATATGGTATTTTGTAGTTTAGAGATATTTCGTGTCTTGATGTATAGTGTTTGAAATAAAGTGGTTAGTTCATAATGTTGAATCTAAGCATTGTGTTGTAAAAACACAAAAACTTGGATCAACTTTTGAGTTTCTACCTCACTCTCCACTGTAGTGAGTAGGAGGACCACTATAGCGGGAGTTTGGTTGATCCATTGATGTCGCCAAATTACATCTCATAGTTAAAGTATAAAATGGTTATTGAATCAAATATAGAACCTAACTAGATTGTGGTCGATCCCATAAGGAATACTATTAGTACTTAGGTCAATATTGTTATCTGGGCTTTTAGTCGTTTATTTCCAATAAGGTGTTGTAAACGAACAAGCACTTATCAATTTGTATTAAGAAAATCAGAGACTTGACTAGGATTGTGCTTACTATGATTTTAGAACTTAGTAAGTGTTTGTACTTGTTAAATATCTTGGTTCTTAGCATACAAAATTGACAGGTTAAAATCACCTAAATGGTTAGTCACCTAGATAGATGAATATGACTATTCAACTTTGTCAGTCTACAACTTTTTGCTTCACTAATGCTTACTCTTGATATTAGATGAGGGTTCATAGCCTCAAATATCCATTGTTAATTCCTTTTCCTATTATCTACCTCTTTGGTAAAAAAAAGTAAGGAATTATGGCAAGGTATAACGTTGTCCATCCATTAAAAATCAATCAATACAAAAGGAAGATAAATACATGCATAAACACCATTCAAGAACCACCAAGAACTTGCCTACTTTGTTACTTCATTATGGTTCCCACAACCCTAGTGTTGGATTTAGATACCCATGCATGGAAAATCACAATTGAAGTTATAAATGAACTCATAATTATGATTTTTCAGAATTGAATAGATGAAATCCCGACAGATGAATCTCAAAGACACTTTTATAACCAAGAATCAATATATGAATAATTCTTCAAAACCCAAGAACAAATCAATATGTATGTTTCTAAGGCCAAAAAGAGGGTAATAATGTGTATCAGTATTTAAAGAATAAAATAAAACCTATGAAAAATACTTGTAGAAAAAACTAAACCTATCATTAACAAGATTGGATTGCAGGTTTAGCAGTGGTCAAAAATCATAGGAGTGAGTGGAATAGATTAACCTTCAGCCATATTTATTCTTCAGTTTTACTGCTATGATGAGTCTTTCTTGGATGTCATGAGTTGTACAATGACTCATCTCTACTGATACCTAATATACACCTTTTCAAGAATTCTGCCTTATGATTTATCAAAACGAGTGGCCCTACTTCAAGGTTTATCAAGATGAATCAATAGGATTCATTGCCCGACATCCAATGGGACTTGATTTGCTCATTTATAGGAATTTTTCCCTATCAAAACTAGTGGTCATACTTCAAGGTTTATCAGGATAAATCAATAAGAGTCATTTCCTGACATCGCGGAACATACATGACTACCCGTTCGACTGATGTGTAATACTGATAGGAGTAGGTATTCAGCTATTTAGTAGCATGTTGCTGAGTCAGCTATATAAGTTGTTAGAGGTTGTTAGACAATGATTAGTAAGTGGAAATGAGTTGACAATAGACTGTTCTAGAAGAAAGGCAGTTATTAGATATTTTATTGCCTACATAAGGCACAACAATGAGATAGTAACACAAGTTTGTGAAGAAGTTATAATTTTGATCCTTTCTCCTCTTCTTTGGTCTAGCAATGGAGTCTTAGCAAGTGTTTTCACATGGTATTAGAGACACAAGCTCCACACTAAGTGTGTGTTTTTTCGATCACATTTCACTAGTTTTCTACGTATTTTGAATTTTTGTCTTCAATTTTTTTTCATAAATTTGATCTATATTAGCTGCATTCTATCAATCATGGCACCTAAAATTGATCAAAGCGATTCACTTTTCATTGGTGCATCTGAGAGCTCCAGTGTTGTACTTGTTTCAATCAAGTTAACTGGTTCAGAAAACTATAGTTCATGGAGTCGATTGATGCGCATTGATCGTTTAGGGAAGAGGAAGTTTGGATTTGTCACTGGTACCTACAATAAGGAATCATATAGAGAGGAACTTCATGAGCAGTGGGAAACATGTAATGTGATTGTGCTTTCCTGGATCATGAACACTGTGAGTGAGAGTTTGTTATCTGGCATTGTTTATGCCACAAATGCTTGTGCAGTTTGGGAGGATTTGAAGGAGAGGTATGACAAGGTGAATCGTATGCGTATATACCAATTGCATCGCGAAATTAATATGCACTCTCAAGGTACAGATTCAATCTCAGCCTACTTTACCAAATTGAAGAGTTTATGGAGTGAGTATGATGTACTAGTGCCAAATCCTAGTTGTGCTTGCCCTACATCTCGAGAGTACTCAGATTATATGGGTCAACTTTGACTTTTATAGTTTTTTAAGCGGCCTAAATAAGTCTTATGACCAAGCTAGAAGACAAATATTGCTCAAAGGAGTGACTCCTACTCTCAATTAAGCCTATGCTATGCTCATAGAGGATGAAATCCAACATTCAGCATGTATGATAACTATCAATGATAGATTAGAACCACTTGCTATGAAAGTGAATCAAAATTATGGTTTTGGACAAAGCAACTCTAACTATAGAGGCAAAAAGTGTGATTATTGTCATCTATTGGGTCATACCAAGGAAACTTGCTATAAGTTGGTAGGGTATCCAAATGACTAGAAGAATAGGAAGAAACAAGGCTACAACTCTACTTTCAGATCAAAATATACTGGCAGTAACAACCTATCCACAAACAATGATGGGAACAACTTTGTAAACACTGGTCACAAGTCCATTTCTCAGGCTTCAGCCATGGTAGATGGTCAAGTTGATCCTGAAAATTCTAGTCGTGAAGTGACTCACACACCAAAGGCCAAGCCTCACACATTCACCGAGGAAAAGTACACTCAGATTATGACTATGTTGAACAAAGACACAACAGATATGAAATAAGTCAATACGATAGGCATTACTACTTGTTTCTTGTCCAAAGCATGTTCTGACAGTTGGATTTTAGACTCAGGTGCTACACATCATGTGTCTGCATATAGACACTTATTCAAAGAAGGTACCAAATTAGACTCCAAGCATGTGGATAAGTTGCACCTTCTAATAGGTGATGAAGTGACAATCTCACACACTAAAGAAGCTCACATTTTTGCAGATGATGTGATCAAATATGTTCTATATGTTCTAGACTTCAAACTCAATTTGTTGTCTATTACCAAGATAACTAAGGAACTTTCATATATTGTTTCATTTTATCCTAATTTTTGTATCTTTCAGGACCTCTTCAATATCAAGGTGAAGGCGATTGGTAGACAAGAGGGTGGACTATATGTTCTTAAAGGTGGTGGTTGGACAAGAAGTTCTAACTAGTTAAGATCAAATGAAGCCAGCAGATTTATTGCAGAATTTTCAACTTCAGTTGCATCTTATGGCACCAAAGACTTGGACACCCTGCTGCTCAGGTTCTCAAGTGTTTAGATATTATGAAGAATCCTAGTGATGCAAGTATGTTAAGTAAATGCTCTGTGTGTCCACTAACTAAATAGACAAGATTGTCATTCCCTTTAAGTACTACTAGATGCTCTACATATTTTGAACTTATACACATGGATTTGTGGGGTCCATAAAAAACTTTTACTTTTGACAACAAGTATTACTTCTTGACAATGGTAGATGACTATAGTAGATACACTTGGGTGCACCTGTTGTAGTTAAAGTCTGAGGACATAGTGGCCATAGGACATTTGTTTCCATCATTAAAACTCAGTTTGGCATAATGGTCAAAACCATTAGATCTGATAATGGCACTGAATTTATCAACTCTCAATATAAGACATTGTTCCAGTCTTTGGGCATACTAGATCATACCAGTTGTCCTCACACTCCTCAACAAAATTAAGTTGTAGAGAGGAAGCACAGACACATATTAAACATAGCTAGAGCCCTCAAGTATCAGTCTCACTTGCCCATTAAGTATTGAGGACTCTGTGTAAAGGCTGCAGTATATCTAATGAACAGGTTACCATCTTCTATTCTAAGTGGTAAGAGCCTATTTCAGTTGATGTTTTCCAAGGATCCCAAGTTGTCACATCTCAGGGTATTTGGATGCTTGTGCTATGTCACTATCCTCCCAAGAGGTGATAAGTTCACTGAAAGGGCCAAACCTGCAGTCTTGATGGGATATTCAGAATCTCAGAAGGGGTATTTACTACTAGATATCACCTCAAAGAAACTATTAGTCAGTAGAGATGTTGTGTTTTATGAAGATATATTTTCTTTTGTTTTCTCACCAGCACATAATACACAAGCTTCCTTATATGGAGAAAATATTACTGACTTCTTGATTCCCACAGATGAAGAAACATTTCATGAAACAGATACTGAGAATGTTACTGAAGGAGCTCTAATTGAGGAGGATGGCATTTCTGATGCTAAAGTTCCTGGTGCAGCTTCACCTGGCACCACTCATGAAAAAATATGTCAAGATAACTATTCCCTGCCTTAACCCTCTTCCAGTAGACCTGCAAGAACAAGTAGACCACTGGTATGGATGCATGATTATGTTGATACTTCTAGAAATCAGAGATGCAAACATCCCTTAGCCAACAACTTGTCTCATAAAAATTTGAGTCCTACTTATCAGTGCTATTTGTCCAAATTCTCCACTTTGACTGAACCTCAGTACTATAAATAGGCTGTAAAAGATGAAAGGTGGGTGAAAGCTATAAAATCATAAGTTCAAGCCTTGGAAGCTAACAACACATGAGTCATTGTTGATCTGCCTAAAGGGAAGAATATTGTTGGTTCCAAGTGGATATAAAAAATCAAATATCTTGCAAATGGTGAAGTGGAGAAGTTTAAAAAAAGGTTAGTAGCCAAAGGATATAGCCAACAAGAAGGGTTGAATTATCATGAAACCTTTTCACCAGTGGATAAGATGGTTACAGTCAGATGTGTGATTACACTGGCTGCATCTAAAGGTTGAAATATTTATCAAATGGATGTGCATAATGCATTCCTTTAAGGGGATCTTGAGGAGGAAGTTTACATGGAAATGCCTGAAGGATTTAGAAGACAGGGGGAGCACAAGGTGTGTAAGTTGATCAAATCCTTGTATGGTCTTAAGCAAACCTCCTGGAAATGGAATCTTAAGCTTACTCATGCCTTACTTGATGCTGGTTTTACCCAAAGTTCACATGATTATTCCCTATTCACCCTACATCAAGGTCATGATACTGTTATAGTTCTTGTTTATGTTGATGATTTACTAATCACTGGAAGCAGTGCCTCCCTGATCAATGCTACCAAAATCAAGTTGCATCAGCAGTTTAAGATGAAAGACTTGGGGAATCTCAAGTATTTTTTTTGGGTATTGAAGTTTTAAGATCCATATCAGGGATCATTCTGAACCAAAGGAAGTATATTTTAGAGTTGATTGCTGAAATAGATCTTAGTGGTGCTAAGCCTGCTATTACTCCCTTAGAGTCTAATGCCAGGCTCACCTCTATTGAGTATGATCAAGCAATAGGTGCACAAGGGGATGAACTGGTGTCTGATATTTTCTCTTACTAAAGACTTGTTGAAAAGCTTATGTATGTCACTATTACAAGGCCAAACATTAATTTTGCTGTCCAAAATCTCAGCTAATTCATGCAACATCCCAAGAAGTCTCACTGGGAAGCAGCTACTAGGGTAGTTAGGTACCTAAAAAATTCTATTGGCCAAGGTGTCTGGTTAAAGGCTAAACCTGCTAATACTTTGACTTGCTGGTGTGACTCTGATTGGGCTGCTTATCCAAACACCAGAAGATCAGTTATTGGTTATGCTATTCATTTTGGTGAATCACTCATATCATGGAAGTCCAAGAAGCAACAAACTATTTCCAGGAGTTCTGCTGAAGCTGAGTACAGAAGCATGGCTTCAGCAGTTGCAGAACTCACTTGGTTGGTTGGATTGTTCCAAGAACTTAAGGTCCCTATCAGCCTCCCTATTTCAGTCTATAGTGACAGTTCAGCCATTCAACTGGCCAACAACCCTGTGTTCCATGAGAGAACCAAACACATTGAGATTAACTGTCATTTCATTAGGGACAAAATCAAAGATAGATTGATTAAGGCTCTACATGTTCACTCTACTGATCAACTTGCTGATCTGCTTACCAAGGGCCTAAGTCTTGCTCAACATGCCCACTTACTTAGCAAGCTTGGTGTGTTGAATGTTCTGTACCCTACAGCTTGAGGGAAAGTGTTTTAGAACATACACGACTACCCGTTCCACTGATGTGTAATACTGATAGGAGTATGTATTCATCTATTTAGTAGCATGTTGCTGAGTCAGCTATATAAGTTGTTAGAGGTTGTTAGACAATGATTAGTGAGTGGCAATGAGCTGTCAATAGAGTGTTCTAGAAGAAAGGTAGTTATTAGATATTTTGTTGCCTATATAAGGCACAATAATGAGATTGTAACACAAGTTTTGAAGCAGTTATAATTTTGATCCTTTCTCCTCTTCTTAGCTCCATCAATGGAGTCTTAGCAAGTGTTTTCATAGATACATAATGACATGGGGTTGGCAGTTTATGTAATGGTACGAAAAGAAGAATAAGGATTCGAAAACTATCCATTATGTGTTTTTGTATATGATAAAATCATGAAAAAAGAGAGCGCTTGCTCTAATGTTGAATGCGAAATTTTTTTTGTTAATGAGAAAAAAGGGAATTCTGGAGATGACGGTGCATTGGTTGAAGTTGTTGATATAAATGAACATGATCGGACAATTATTTCTGATCCAAATGACATAATAAAGTGCTTGTTGGTCAATTTTATATGGACAAAGCCACTTAAAAGTCGGTGATGAGGCTTTATGCGTTCAGAAATAAACTTCAATTCAATATGATACAATCAAATGCAGTCGGGTAAGTGTATTTATCGTGTTAAAGCATTTGTGTTTTTATTCTGTATATGATTTTGTCTTATGATAAAAATGTATTTATGTATATATAATATGGATAAGTTTATTCATATTATTGTCTAACTAGATACATAGAGTTGTTATTATATAGTTCTATTCATATAAAATATGGTAAACAGAATTGTATACGTTAGCAAATCAGTTTTGAAGTTTTTTAAAATACAGAATTATTTTTTGTATAAATTACTAATAGATAACTTTTACATCACAGGTATAATTTGGTGTGTAAATCAAATGGATGTGGATGGTTGCTAATGGCATCCACTGATAAAGAGACTGACTTCTTTAAGATTTACTGATTTTGTCAGGAGCATACTTGTCCTTTAAAGGATCGGGTGTACGAGCAGAAATATGTTAGTAGTGCATTGATTGGCGGAATTGTGAAGCAGAAGTTATCCAACCATAAAATAGTGTATACGGCGAAACACATGCAGGATTTTGTTATGACCTGTGATTGATTGTAGTTCGAATAATGATCAATAACATGACGTATTTTGTTATATAGTTTGTTTGTATATTAAATTGAAACTGTAAATTTTCAAGCTATATACTTTGTTATATACTTTGTTTTCATGTTATATACTGATTGTAAGTTTGCATATATATTTCACTTTATATTATAACTATATCAATATGTAGCCTAATATAATAATTTGTCGGTTCTAACTATGCTGATGTTTAACATATTATATGCATATGCATTTTTATTTACTTAAAATGTATATATACATATATTTCTACCTATACAATTTTCAGATTGTCTATGTTTCAAATTAAATTATATAAAACTTAATTATTTAATAATATGATTAATACATTTATATGAATATATGTATTTTCAGTTAAATTAACGTATATCAAAAAATGTCAGTTGATATGTATGTATGTCTATATGTAGGAATGTCAGTTGATATATATATATATATATATATATATATATATATATATATATATATATATATATATATAACTGTATACATTTTATTTATGTTTAACTTTTATTTGAATAGTTCCAAATGTATAAATAAAATATCAGTAATTAACCATATATGCGATTTAATGTAATATGCAATTAGTTTTAACGCTCATTTAATCTATCATATGTATATATGTATACCATATTCTATAAGATAGTATATGTGTCAAAATAAATATCAGTCACAACTTAAGAGATTAAATTTGTGCATTTAAAAACACGGTATTAACCTATAGATAACAATTGAAAAAATTGATAATATACCATCGTGACTTGTTTTATTAACCTATAGATATACAAAGTTTTATATAAAAAAAAATTGTAATAAATATATAATTATAAAAAACACTAATTAGTCGATGGGGATTTCAATTGCTAAAATGGCAAAGACTATTGTAAAAACGTATTACATGACTCATCTATAAGACATATTCAGCTACCTAATACATACACGTTATTATGTGTACTATTAATATTCTTTAAACAACACACTTATAACAAAAAATAGTTTAGCATTGAAAAAAATATGTCACCGGACAATTTCCAACAAAGTGGAATATCATATTTGATATTAGAATTAAACAAAAAGAATTGAAGATCATCTTGTATTGTCAACTAAAACCAACAAAATGGAAGATAATTATCATGTCACTACTCTCACACTCAATTGAGGCCTCACTGGCTTATCCGGACTCTCATCGTCACTAACTGCGTCAATATTATTCTTCTGAGTCTGATGCTTTCATAGAAAAGCAGCATAACGAGTACGAAAAGCTTCTGCATCAAAATATTCAAGTGGTAGATCTTTTTCATGGCTAAGATACTTCGCATATTCAAAAATGAAGACTCACATAACACGCAATATCTGGGGACTTCTTAGGAAGATCTATGATGACAAAATTACTATCCTGTTGAACCAAAAAAATACAAATGATCAACCAAAAAAATACAAATAATCAAAAAAAAAATTATAAAATGTATATAAATTAGTTTTCAACTCAAAGGACATAGCGCACCTAAACAATTGGGACTGAACCCATGATTTTGACATTGTGGCGTATTGACCAAAACATGTTCTCATAAATCTTCTAAGCTGACCACCAGATAGCTTTTGTTTTAAAGTATCAAATATCTTCATCTCCACATAACACGAAACATGCAGAGACTTTTTCAGAAGATCTGTAATGACAAAACTACTATCTTGTTTAACCAAAAAAACACAAATGATCAACCACAAAAATATAAATGATCACAA
The DNA here is from genome assembly GCF_002878395.1 of Capsicum annuum. Lineage (NCBI taxonomy): Eukaryota > Viridiplantae > Streptophyta > Magnoliopsida > Solanales > Solanaceae > Capsicum > Capsicum annuum. Next base: position 206,698,521 of record NC_061116.1, on the reverse strand, counting down.
AAAAATTATCAAATGTATATAAAGCCTCATCCATAAACTAAATGTATACAACTACATATCATAAAACAAATAAAAATTTTATATTCTAACCGAATTGAATAGATGTATAACTTTATGTATATATATGTATATATATATATATATATATGTGTATAACTTTATGTGTGTGCGTGTGTGTATGTTTACATACATAGTTATATTTATATAAGTATAACTGTATGATGTTTATATATGTATATATCTTTACACCGAATACAATCGCACAAATATAAAACTTTAATACTATGAGATTCTACACAACTAAACTCCTAAAAAGTCTAATTGATAAATATACAAAAATACCTCATGTTGAATCTCAACATCATTACTCTCCGCTTTGGATTGATAAAGTTTGAAACATTTTGCTCTTTTATTATTGTTAGAATTTGCCAGTTTTTTCTTTTTTTTTTTTTTTGATCCACTTGTACTGACCATTGATATTTTTGAAGCGTTGATTAAATAGTCTTTTGATTGATAATCTATCATGCAATTTTGAATTTTAACATGGCCATTTTTTCTTCAAGTCTCTGCCCTCAACTTGTCTTCTTCCAATTCCGCTATAAAACCTGTATTGTCACTATCTAATTGAGAAACTCTCAAATCAAAGGACGAAATACCACAATTAGTCTTATTTACATATTCAATACCTCTTGTTACTCTCCTAAAAGGGGTTTCCCCATTCATTTAAAAAACTAGAAATTGGTTGCTTGCACACCTAATTAACACTGCATATATATGAAAAGTTGAATAAAATTGATAGGTAATGTAGAGAATAACTTTAAAAAACAAAGAAGAACAAACATATATATCCGTAAAGATATAAAATTTACCGCAAAAATCTTTAAATCAAATCTATGCAAGTTTATAGGAATTAAAAAAGGTTCAACGGAATCTTCAATGGACAAAAATCAGCTAATCTGTAGGTGAAGAATACAATAAATTTTGGGAGAAGAAATAGGAAGAAATATATTCTATGATATTTGTAGGTGAAGAGCACAATATTTAATTTGAGAAATTTTGGGAGAAGAAATAGAAAGAAATATATTCACATTTCAATTGAAAGAAGTTTAAGATTAGCACAATCTCTTTAGCATAAAAATTTATTGCCGCCTAAAAAGTCCAATCAGAGCAAAGAAGTAACTCATGTTGCATATTACTCTAATCAGGTAAGAGTGAGAATAAAATATTAATTATGAGGGAGAGTTTGTCTTTGTTATATACAATAGAAATTATGTTTGTACAAATGGGGCCCACATAAAACTGAAATTTTACTAACAATTACCTATGAATTGCAATTATTTAAAACATCACCCATACCATATAATTATAAATTTTTTCCCAATAAACAGTAATTTTTCCTAAAAGAAAACTGCAACACGTATAACATTATTTGGGGATGAAAAGGTTCCCTACTCCCTAGCTATCACAATTACAAGAAGAAGAAAAACTATAATCATCATAATAATCAAAGAGATACCTAATGAAGTATATATCATATATGGAGAGGTCAAAAAGAATAGTACAATACAATGTGATTACTACTATAATATTCTTCTAATGCAATGTTTAAATCCATCGAGCCTACATTAATTGTTTTTCATGGTATTCAAATTTCACGTCTCTTGGACACTAATTTGCAGCAGGAAGAAGAGTGGAGCCTGAGGAGTTTATTGAAAAGTTCCAGTTGCTAGATCCATTTGGTGTCATATGTTGTGAAATTTGCTTGCTTTTTCCATATGGTGATGCACTCACTACCCTGAATCAGAAAATAATAATCAAACCTTTATTAACTCAATAATCCACTTTCCTAACACGTTCAAATCATTAAGGATTTGAGTTATACAAATGCTTTGACAATATAAAGATTTCTTATATTTACCGGGAGGTCACGGGTTTAAGCTGTGGAAACAGCCTCTGCAGTAATGCAAGTTAAGGTTGCGTACAATAGACTCTTGTTGTCCGGCCCTTCCTTGGACCCGCGCATAGTGGGAGTTGAAGCGTTAGTTGCTCCGGACTGCCTTTTTTTTAGCTTATTAAAAGGGGTTATTTATCAGTTTACCAATTAGTAATATTTATTACAGATATTCCTGGGATTACTTAATATGTTAAATAATTGTTGACACTTGCTATAACTTAAAATTCATTGAAGCTCACCTGTCCTTGCGCTTCTCCAAGAACCTAGCCAAGGATGCCCTACGAGCCTGAGGAATAGCTGTAGAAGACAAAAGGGATATCATTATTGTACTTATATAATTAATTAACAAGCACACAAAGGTAAATAACAAACACATAAGATTAGTGTCCAAAAAGTAGTTTACTTCATAAACCACCAAATTAAATGTACCTGATAAATTATGGCTTGGAGGTCGATGAGAATCTTGAGAAGTGACGATTTTGGATAGAGATGTTGTGCTAGAAGATGAATTCAGGACTCCAATTGATCTGATAATTGATGATTCATTCGTATTATTATGATTGAACGCTCCAACAGACTGAGATGTACCGCGTGAACTTATAGGAATTAGGCTGGAAAAATTACTAGGCGATGTTCCATGGAACTTGTCAACATTGGGAATTGTCTGGACAGGAGCAGCAGGTGCATTTCCAGCAAGTAACATTATAGCTTGAGCCTGAAATATCAAACAAGAATAAATTTTTGATAAAAATCAATTCTAACAAAAATATGATGACACCAAAATTTGTGAATATTTGTGAGTCGTAGGGTTTAATTAGAGTATTTTTTACCTTTTCTGGAGAAATATTGTCATATACGCTGACTGAACCAGCATAAAAGATGGTCAATTGAGCAGGTCCCGGTGAAATTCTAGGTGCACCCCTGCAGTACAGAGACATTTTTATGACTATAAGCCGTATATCCTTGAGCTAAAAATGTTAATATTCTTTTCTCGGACAACTTAGAAAGTAAATTGTGTCACATAAAATGAAACAATTGGTACTTTCTTAGATCGACGTAAGTAATGTACCTCAGTTCAGTAGTGCCCACAACACCACTAATTGGGCTTGTTTTTTGGGCAGGACTTAGATTTACAGTAGGAATCAAATTGGCTTGATGATGTGTTCGGCTTGAGGAGTATTGTGCACCAATTTGAGTTCCATATGGTCGATGAATTGTGTCAACAACTTCAGTAGTTGTTGTTATCGTCACCAATCCAGCTGATGCAAGCGATTCGAAACCAATCTTAGGCTTATTATTATTATTATTATTCTCTTGACTCTTGAAAGAATGGTGGTTTTGAGGGTAAGTCTTGCTAGAGAATGACCACTGAGTTGCTGAACTTGTGACCACTGCTGCAAAATTATAAGTAACACAAGAGAATAAGATACCAATATATACTTAGTTGTATCATCAATCAGAAGTCATAGGAATGGTTTGAGGTATACCAAATGGACTTTATTAACTCGTATACGCGCTAATTAAAACTATAGTACACTTTTACTCTATAAGTGTATTTTAACATGTTGTAACGTATGATTATCTTATTTTCAGATAACAAGTTCACATTGTGGAATGACGATTACCTACTAACTTTTCAGACTATAGTTATCTCTTATAAGGTGACATGATATATTTTATTTTATTTTTTAAAAAAAAGAAGCTATGAAGGTAAATTTTTTTTAGAAATGCCAGTTTTAATTTTTAACTCTTTATCATAAGATTCAATGCACTAATTACATTAAAGGGTAACCTAATGGTCGATATATTATGCACGGAGCAAAGATAAACACTTAAGTTATTCTTCTATTTGTTCAACTTTTTGTCGATAGGGTACTCGATACTTGTATTGATGAAAAGTAGCAAGTATCTCGTAAAAATAACAAACTCTCATAAGTAGGGACGGAGCTACCCTTAGGTTAGGGGTTCATCCGAATCCCCTTCGACGAAAAACTATACTATTTATATATAGTTAAAATTACTTTTTACGTATATATTGTAGATGTTGAACCCCGACCCTTCGATTAGCTTATATATTTACTTTTGAACTTCTTAATGAAAGTCCTGACTCTGCCACTGCTCACAAGCTAACTCGAATATCACGATTATAAAAATTACATTAAACAAACAACATATTACTCTAGCATTGATGTTATGACCTCTGTAGTACTTCTTGTAGGAACTTAAATTTCAATTTTAATAGGCGTTTGGTCATGATAATTGCATACTTTGTTAAGAAAAATCATTTCACTTTAATGAAAATAGTAGTGTTTGGCCATAAAAATTATTTTATTTTATTGAAAATTAATTTAGAAAAAGTGTTTTAAACTTTTTGCACTTCTATTTCTCTCACGAAATTTTAAAAATAACTTTAATGAATATCAGTTAGATAAATAATAATCCAAAGTGCTCTCTGTCAGTGCAGGTGAAGAAAAGGGGTGAACATGTGGTTCGAATTTAAAATTGGCTTGTTCGGTGCATTATCTGATGCCAGATAATCAAATATGGTACTTATATTGTAGTTTTATCAAGGCAGGATCTGGCCAAAAGAGTACAGAAACAAAATATTTTATGTATTTTGGTCTGCATACTAAATCTAAGGGTGGGCAACTAGTAATTGTTTATTTGGAAAATTTGAGAAATAACAATTCTCTAGTGTTAATTATAATTTTTATAGCAATAGTTTTACAATTATGAAAAATAGCAAATTGTATTTTGTATTTAAGTAAAATGTTGCTATATAAATACATATACAAATATATATATATTACTCATAAATACATATGCACAACTGAAAAATACATATTCTTCTATTACTATGAAGTGGGTAAAATATTGTTACGTTTGCTATAAGTTGCAATTTTAAAGAAGTATTGCTATTTATTGTAATTATAGTCTTAAGGATGCTAATTTCTATAATTTTTCGTTCTTTATTCATGTTTCGAGCATATATAGCACCATAGCTTATTTAATTTACAATGTTAGGTGACTTTTATGTATTCACAGCACATGCTCATTTCCTATTTTGAGTTTAAGTTTTATGCACGGTAAATATTAAAATATTTATATTATTAAATTAAGTATTAGATAATTATAATAAATTTTCATGATAAGAAGTATTAAGAACTAACCGGTCAATGTTGATCATTTACTCGATTTTTCCTCGTTCATTCATCCTTTAAATTTTGTTTTAATTTTTATAAGTTTTACAAATAGCCTTTGAAAATTTACTCATCGTGACATTAATTTTATAACGAGATGTTATGTAATTGGCTCATCCATTGTTCAACTTTAGACAAAACATTAAATTGTTTAACGTTTTCTCATATAACATTTTTAGTTTATTCAAAATAAATATTAGATCTTGATGTACAAGATTCACAAGTTGTTGGAGAAAAGTGGCATTTACTCAACAATAATTCCAAAAAGGACCACCAAAGAATGTGGTGCAGCAGATGAAGTTGTTCTTCCCTTAATCAGAGGTCTCGGGTTAGAACCCTGGATATGAAAAAATTCTTGGTAGGGAGCACTTCCCCCCAAATAGAGCCCTATGCGGCGTGAATTCGAATTACCGAAAAAACGAAAAAAAAAATCCAAAAAGGATAGTCGCTCAAATTTTTAACAGAAATAGGTAATCTGAAAAAGCTAGCTTATAGGTGCATGTTAGTAATGTACTATATAGAATTCAGACAGAATGCAACACGTTGAAAGGAATCCAACGTATCATAAACACCAAAACCATAGTTTTCTTTTTTTTTTTTGGAGGGTTTTCATCCGGTGTTCGGTACCTGCATTGGAGCCCGACTAATTCGGATTCGCATCAGGTAGGGTCCCATTCGGCGGGTGGTGCTCCCAACAGAGTTTTCTCCATGCCAAGGGTCGAACCCTCGACCCCTGATTAAGGGTGAAGCAATCTCATCCGTTGCATCACAACCACAACCCATGTTGGTCAAAATCATAGTTTTCACAAGCACAAACAACATCACAAAAATAAAAATACCTTCTTTTTATTTTCCATTTGAAGCTTTAATCTATATTTTTGCCCAACATGAAACTAAAGACAGCCAGTTAAATATTATGGGGTCGTTTGGTGTGCGGATAAATTAGTCCTGGAAATATTTATATTTTTGGACTAATTTATCTCATATACGTTTTAGCATTCACTTCATTCTTTTTCTTTATGAAGTTTTGATGAAAAAATTCCTCTATGAATGCATTTAATTCCATTTGTTAGAATCCTTCCAGATACGATAAAATAATTAACCGTAAATTTGAGGTATAAATTTATCATCGAATTAGTTATACCTTCAACACCAAACACAATTTAAATTTTAATTTCAAACTTAATCATGAGATATCCCACCCTTATAGCATGAACCATAATATCGCTAGCACTATATTTCCAATATCAATACTTATACTCCATTAATCAATATTTAAACCACATGTTTTGACCTACATGCAAATACTCTTCCTTCTTTTTTTTTTTTGGTTTAAAGTTTCTTGAGAATCCATATGGAGTCAAAGCTCATTTGGCTTAATTGCTGGCAGACCAAAGGTGTTAATATTAACATAACTTAGTTAAAACTAAAAAAAAAAAAAAAAAAAAAAAAAACAAATTACCATAATGTAACTAACAGATTCATATTGATTTAAGAAAATGAATTAGGGAAAAATACATGAAGGAGAAGAAGATTATGATATATAATTAAATACCAGGTGGTTGTTCAAGGATTTCTTGTTTTACAGTCAAGCCCATGAAATCTCTCTCCATTTGATCTAATTCACTTCTACAACTTCGTAATTTGATAAATATTTGATAAGGTTAACTCAAAGTTGAAGTGGAGAAATTAACAAGGTTGGATTGGAATAGTTAACAAGAGATATATTGGTGCTGCGAGGACGACGAAGCGAAAATGGTAAGAGAAATAGGATAGATCATAGAAGGATTTAAATGAAGCTTCAGCTTGCTTCATTTATAAAGCTTCGCGTTATTGATTCTTTATTCTAATTTCAACGTATTGTAATCGGTCTTTTTCATACAGTATTCTCTAAAATAAAATAATGACTTTTACACAGCTGTACTTAACATTGATGCATGCACCATGTTTTTCGAAAAAAATAATTTTTTAGCTAAATTATTTTTCTTTTATGTTTGGTTATTCAAATTGAGTACGGTACATATTTATGATCAATGGTACAGGACAGCTGAATTATATAATATTCTTAATAGTTTACAACAAATTGTAATTGTCAACGTACACATTGTGGAAGGATTAGCAATTTCGGGTGATAGATTAAGTTCTACGTGCAAAAATTATTTACATAATCGGCTCACTTGAAATTAATTATAAGTAGTTTTATTTAATGATATTGACGCATATGAATACATTGCTGAACTATCTATCATCAGAGTTTATATTTTATTTACTTTAAAAAAATCTAATATAATGCGCTATATATTATTGTCTGTAATGTTATATGTTTTACCTGGTAATTGCCCCATATCACTCGAGTAAACCGTATTAATCCTACCAAATAATGAGATTATCAGAACATGATATGCTAATTTGACTTGCACACCCCTAATATGAGTGATAGTTTAAAAAACCAAAAGAATAATCAAACAATTAGTTTGATGATATTCGGAAGCAAGGTTTGATGGACACAATATGTAAACGTTAAAATTTAAATATTTGACTTATTATTGAAAGATGCTCACGTCAAAAATAAATGCTAATAGATGTTTTCCATCCAGAAATATATATAGAGAGAGATTTATTTTATTTTTCGTAAGATAGCTTATAGTAATTACATAAATATTAATGAATTGTTTTAGACGATAAATTATACTATAAGTATAATTTCTTTCAACTCCGTAATTAATTAAATATATAATCAGGTAAATGACGAAATTGAAGGAGTATGAAAAGGTGGCATTGACGCACGTGCTCCATGATGGCACGAGATTACCGGCACGTGCATATTCATCTCCACATCTCGTGGGAACGCACTAATCTAACGATCCACCGCTATTTGGCACGTTAAACTTGTCACACTCTGTAGTGCGGGCGTATTTAGGTAGGGATTATTGAGTTCACGTGAATATATTTTTTATTTTTTTTGAATAATATATAGTAGCGTGTATTTTTCTTAAAATGTTTAAATAGAGATGTGAGAATCTATATTTAAAGTATTTTTATAATAACACACTCAGGTTTTCGAAATTCTAGATACGCCTTTGCGACGCTGGGGTGATTTAGAGGAATGACTTTCGAATGTCCTGAATCTTTGGCTTTGCTTATAGTAAAAATTTTAAAATATAGCTTTTGTTTTAAAAAGCTTCCTAGACTAAACTTTTATTGCTCATTGATTATAAGTTGTGAACGGGAGTTTTGAAGTAACTGGTAAAATTATTGTTATGTGATTACGTGGTCACGTATTCAAGCCTTAGAAATAGCTTTTGGCATAAATGCAAGACTGTGTATAATACACTGTTGTGGTGGGGCCCCTCCCCAGAGGTGGAGCCAGGATTTCAAGTAAGGGGGTTCAATATTCAACGAAAACTAAGTCGAAGGAGGTTCAATACCTACTATAACCACATAAAAAATAATTTTAATCAGATATAAATAGTATATTTTTCCGTCAAAGGGGTTCGGACGAACCCCCTAAAGAGGGCTGGCTCCGCCTCTGCCCCTCCCTGGACTTTGCACGTAGCGAGATCTTTAATGCATCAGACTTCCCTTTTTCATTGATTTTAAGTTGTGAAGGGTAATTTTGGAGTAACTGGTAAAGTTATTGTCTTGTGACCAGGAGGCCATGGATGAGAACAACCTCTGATAGAAATGCAAGATAAGGTTGCATACAATATGCCCTTGTGGTGGAACCCTTCCTCATACCCTGCACATAATAGGGACGAACACTTTAGCGCACCGGACTGTGGTTATTGAGTTTGCTCATGGGATAAAAGCTTGGAATTTGGATATTTCAATAAATCGAAAGTAATCAACTTGCTTATTTAGCCCCAAATTCTGTTTTATTTCAAGTAACCAACTTGCTTATTTGGCCAAAAATATTGTTTATAGGCAAATATTATATATGAACCTCAATTATTTATAAATTTATGATGGATGAAGACTTGATATTATTTATTCACTCTGCTTATGGTGTTATATTGGTCTTAACTTGTGATGTATTTAAACAAAAACTGTAAGTATTATTTAGTTATATACACATTTTAAAATAAGTAACTCAATCCATACGACTAAAAAATCATAACAAATAGGCAATTAGTTATACTGTTTTCATCGATTTATTAAAATGTCTCTATTCCTGCCTTAGTTATACTCTTTTTTGGTAGGTAGGATAGGACTTTACTTGGCCGGTGCAGTATTCTTGTTATGCTGCAGTACGATTGCTTACTATTCTTTGTTTACTACTCCTTATAAGTGGCGTATTTATGTCATGTCATATTGTTCCATGCTTTGTGTACGGTTTTGATGACTTATCTTATCTTGAGCCGAGGGTCTATCGGAAACAACCTTGCTACTTCTCCGAAGGTAGTGATATGGACTGCGTACATCTTACCCTCTCCAGACCTCACTATGTGGGAATATACTGGGGTTTGTTGTTGTCTCTATTCCTGCTTTATGGACAAAAATTATATTTATGCATGCTTACATTATAACCAAATAAAATTTGTGCCTAATAGATAGTGAAGTTCTGGCCTACAATTTTCTTTTAGGTTATGGTCATTTTTTCTAACAAAAATTATTAAGAAAAGATAAAACTTCAAATCCACTTTTTATGATATTTTATTTGTGCAATTTTCTCCCGTATATTGTTCCACTTTGTTAAGTATAAAATACAAGAAAAAGTAATAAAATAAAATGACAACATCGAGGAGTTTACTTTTCCCTTTATTTTTTCTTTCTTATGAATAAAAGAATGTTCATATAGCAAAATTCACGATTTCTTAAGTATAATAAAAAAAATAAAGAATATTCATAGTACCAAGATTTGCGATTTCTTAAGTACAATAAAAAATTCTAATTCCGACGAGAAATTTATCTTATTCCGCCTTCTTTAATAGTGATGTGAAAGGTCAAACTAATTATTAAATTTAAGATAATATTTATATATTGATGTAAGATTGTCATGTATATAGTTAACTAAGTAGATAATAGTTCTTAATAAACTAATATGGCGTGTCAAAATTTGGATCACTTGATTAAATAATCATCCATTACTTTCAACGGACTTGGCTTCTCTCCATTTTTCTTTCCATTTTCACTCTCTTCATTTTTCTCAAGTCCCCCTTTTAATTAATGACAAATGACTTAATTAAAATGAATGACTAAAATTTAATTTATTTTAAATTAAACCCCCAACTATGATTAATATAATAAATATATTATATCAACTAAAATAGATTGCTTATTCAATATTTCCTCCCAATTATTGCTCTTAACTTTTTCTCATTCCCTCCAAATTTATCAATTCTAAAAAGCTCATTAATTACAGAAGAAATAAAATGAGGGTCATTACTAAACGACTGGTGAAAATATTAGATATTTTTTTAACACTTGTTAATTAGCTTTAGTCCCTATAAGAAACAAGAGTAAAAGTAGCCTCAACACTACAAATATGTTCCATAACTTCTCTTCATTCTTCTTCTTGCAATAAACGATCTACACACGACTAAAACTGAAAAACAAAGAGATATACACTTCAAGATGCATTACTTTATTTGTCGTTGGAATTGAGCGTGTAACTTTCTTTGTTATTCATTTACTATTTTAAAAAAAACTTTGTCACTTAAATTAATCATTTACTAGTTACTATCTTTTATGTTAAGACATGTTAATTTCAAGAGCAGAGAGAATGAGAGAAATCATGACTGTCTACAAGTTATTAATGTTAAAGAGTTGGGGTGGAAGTAACGAGAGTTTGAATTAATGGACAAACATAATTTGCAATTGATGATTAAGTACTATTATTTGTAAATAGAATACACATCAAAATAAGCTAACTCGCAGGAGTTGACTGACTTGGTTGTTGGACTTGGAGTATATATTATTAACCATGCGTTTAGATGTATGCTCTATTCTAACAAATAATTATTATGGTTAAAAGTTTGAGAGGGAGATTGATAGGATATATACTAGTAATCACGAATTTGAATATAATATTTATTATAGAAAAATTATTTTTTTAATTTTAATAAAGAATTAAATAGATCATAATCTATTTATTAGTAATCACGGTTTATTTGTTTTCCTTCTATGGCTTTTTTGAAAAAAATAATTTTCATGGTAAAAATATAACATGGTTTATTTGCATCCATAATTTTAGGTGGGTTGCCAAATTAGAATTAATAAATTTAGAGGGAATGAGAAAAAGTTAAGAGCAATAATTGAGAGGGAATATTGGATAAACAATCTATTTTAGTTGATATAATATATTTATTATATTAATCATGATTGAAAATTTAGTTTAAAATAAATTAAATCTTAATCATTCATTTTAATTAAGCAAAAAATCATTAATCAAAAGGGAAACTTGAAAAAAAATGAAGAGAGTGAAAATAGAGAGAAGCCAAGTCCACTTTCAACTATGATTTCTTGCTTTAAAAGATGTGAAGAGAAGTAGTTTACTAAACATAGAAAGAATTAATATAACAAAAGAAATATTATTGAGATTAAAAATAATAAAGTAAGTTTAATTAAATTATTCTTTTAGTGACGTGTAAAAAGCAAAACAACAAACAAAAGGAATCGGTGGGACTTGGGAAAAGCAAGATTAACGATTTAATGTAAGCTAAATTATGAATCTATGTACGATTAAAAAATTTGTTTCTACTGAAAAAAAGTATTATTATTAATTATTTTTTCTAAAAAAAATATGTTTCTTTAATTATTATTGAAAGTAGAAGCGAATAAACCAATTGATTATATCTAACTCAATTATTCTAATAATATGATATAAGATTGTTCATTATTGTTCATTGAATAGCTAACTAATATATACTAACAGTGCGTGTCAAAATCTGTATCACTTAATTATGTAATCGTCTACTAATTTGACAAATAATTAAGTATTCCTTTAAAAATAAGAGCTGTTAACTACAATAAGCATGTTACGCACTAAAAAAAAATGCCCCATTGTAGATTTACTATTCATTAGAAAATAATAATTTAAGGCAAAGTTTTCATTGAACCATTCAATAGTAGACTCCACCCTACCAATTCCCAATTTAATCACGTCCTTTGGAAGTGATAAAATATTTTATATTTTAAAATGTCATCCATGAATTAATAATTGAACAATGAACATGCAAAAAGAAATTAATTATTTCCACAGTACAAGTTAGAGAACATTATTTATTTATTTATTCAAATAACAAAGTAAAGAACATGATCAGCCGTGTCCAAAGTGATTTTTTTTTAAAAAAATCAATATCTAAAATAATCAATCCACATGACTGTATGACCACTAACCACCAAAAATATTTTTAAAAATATTTCTTACACGCCACCCATGACTATTCTTTAATATTTTTATTTTAATTGAGAAAAGTACATGATATTAAAGGTATTACATGATTCTCCTTCTTAAAAGTTATTGTTAGGTGATCACCTCTAATCACCACATAAAAAAGAATGATATTTTCATTTTAAAATTCTAATTGTTTAGTCCATGCTTGTTATATAAATTACCCAAATTTTGTTTCTAATTGATTGGCAAGATGGGGATAAAATGAAATAAAAATGGTCTTCTTGTACAAGGAGTTGGTTCAAATGGCCTTTTAAACATATCTGGGTACAACTTTAATTATTTAAGTTTGTAAAATGTAAGTATTGTTGATCTTTATTAAATAACTAGTTCGCGCGATTATAAAATATCTTATTAAATTCATATCCAATATATTCTGACAAAGTGAAGTTTGGGAAGGAATAAATTAGAAAATAGAAAAGGCTACTACAAATAAATTAGAAAAATATTGTCACACCCCTGTTTTTCATCGCATCCGACCCCGCTAAGAAGTTGGTTTTAGCGAAAATGGGTTTTTCCAATTAAAGTGACGTTTTGAAAAGGGATTAATTTATTTACAGAGTCGCCACTCGGAATTGAGTTTGGGTGTTCCAAGTCACCTTATTGAATCCCTATTCAAAAGGAAATGACTCTTTATTTTTATTTTTCGGTCTGCGAAATAGAAATCCGGATAAGGAATTCTGTTGACCGAGGGGAAGGTGTTAGGCACCCCTCGAGTCTCGTGGTTCTAGCGCGGTCGCTTTAATGACTTATGTCTGGCTTAAATTAATCTTTTGGATATATAATATTTGTTGGCCTAAAAGTGACTTCTATCTCACTTTTAATTTATTTTAAATTATTCAAATATATTAATGCATGGCTTGCCAGTAGCAGTACTTTCCGGTCATACCACAAGTTTTGGTACATTTTTCGTGCCTTTGACGCCTTTATGGATCGTCCCATTTTTTCTAGCCTAAATAAGTACCTAATAGGTTTAGAATCTACCCAACCCGATCCAAA